>NC_064877.1:80648146-80708146 GCF_943734665.1 Anopheles aquasalis
AGGCGCTTTCTGTATAGCAACAGACGACCGCGCGGTCGTCGTCAAGCTCGAGCATCATCTTTAACGAGATTAGTAAAATGGTACCGAGAGCGGAGAGCTGTTTCCAGACTGTTCCCACCGATCGAAAGGGCGGGTGTTACTTGATACACACCAATCGCACTAATTGATAGGCGTTGATCGATTTGGCAACCATTTCGGCACACAGTCCGTCCGTGTTTTGTTAAGAATGTATCATTTACATTACACATCGCCCCCCGGACGCTCCCACCAGGCATGTTTGCGTTCCATATGATTCGATAGCACAACAGGTCGACAAGTGTTAAAAATCATGCACCACGAATGCACGCGCGTGACTCAGTCCAGTTTACTGTGAGTCACTTCATGGCTGAATTTTGAAACTCACGAGCCATTTCTATGCTACCATGTCATTCCCTGGGCTTCCATTATTCATGGTCCATCGTTTCCGTTGCCATCGTTACGATCCATCTATTCACCATCACAGATGCGTTTCATAGGCCACCACGCAGCAAGGTGGTTTGCTGCGGTCACCAATGTTAATTGCGAACATACATTATCACGGTATGTGTTCGCAATTAAAGGTTGCTCGGTTGCTATGCTACTAGCCTTGCTAAGATGCTTGGTGCAACGGCGACGCTGGAACGCTCTTCTCCTGTTGCAAGAGTCTCGGTTTGCTGTTATGCACCTGGCCGATGGAATGTGCAAGCGAAGCAGTTTTCGTTGCCGCAGCGATCTCGGTAGGCGTCAAATAGGCTACTGGCAGGATGAAGTCATCCTTATTTGCACTCTCCGTTCACTTATCGTAAATGACGCGTATTTGTCACATAAAAAGACAGACAGGCAGAGCGAGAGAGAGAGAGAGTGAAGTGTGTGAGTCAAAGGCCTGCTTGAGGGAAATTGTAAAAATTGTTATAAAATCATCGCCTTCACGGTGTAATGTGTCACACACGTTCGCACGGAATGTGTCTCTCCCCTGGGGCGGACAGGTGCCGGTTGATGTGTTTCACCTTGACAAACTGGAATTGCACACGGTTGTTGTTGTTGTTGTTCATTTTCTCTGATGACGTGATTACACGAATATTAATCCCACTGTACGTGCTACCCCCGCAGGCTGACTTCCACAACAAGCTGGAATCGGCTGGTGACCAGCTGGTGGTGGTGGACTTCTTCGCTACCTGGTGCGGACCGTGCAAGGTGATCGCCCCGAAGCTGGAGGAGTTCCAGAACAAGTACGCCGAGAAGGTCGTCATCGTGAAGGTGGACGTGGACGAGTGCGAGGACCTGGCGGCCGAATACAACATCTCCAGCATGCCCACCTTCCTGTTCATCAAGCGGAAGCAGGTGGTGCAGCAGTTCTCGGGTGCCAACGCCGAGAAGCTCGAGAACCACATCAAGCAGCTCACCGAATAAGCCGGTGCAGGGTGGCAGCGGCAGCGACGGCGGTGGCGGCGTTCGAACCCAAGAATGAACAAGCGCGGCTCATGTAGGAAGAGAGAACATGTTGAGGGAGGAGAAAATGGGGCCTTAACTTCATACCAAACACCCGCAGCGCCCCCCGTCGTATCCACGACAAACAACGCAGCACCTTCTTCTCACATCCACCCAAACCAGCGCCACAGCAAGCTCTTTCACGGATTACCATACTCTCGATTTCCGATAAGTGTTGCTCTTCAAAAATGCAAACAAATTTACCAAACACCCGGCGTGCAACCACAAAGAAGTGCCCACTCGAGCAGCGACAAAACACACGTCGTACACACGCGGGGTGCTACGATGGCGACAGTTACTCTCTCAGCGCAAACAATCCGTTACCACAATGATTGCACAGGCGATTGGCGAACATCTGGATTGCACTTACTTACCGGCCTGGCCTACTACTCTTCCGGCGTTCGATCGATATAGTTTGGGAGTGCACTCGCGTACTATGCTGTTTAATGTTTTGCAAACAAATTTTCCCGCCTACTGCTTGTTTTCCAACCACTTGCCTGTTCGAGCGTTCGATTCGATACGCAAGTGTGTTGGAATGTGGTGTGGGTCCGGGTGTGTTTGTGCCCCCCATCTGCGCATATTTGACTTCAGCATTCAAAAATCATCCTATCCTGCCCAAGCTCCTGTAACCCTCTTCATCACGCCTTCGAAGTGTAATGTGTTTTGTTTTATTTTTCCTATTGCCAGTGTATGCTTACAAACAAGCTGCTTGTTAATACAGTCTCGAAGAACGAAGAAACCACAATGTTGCTCTGTTATTTATAGCGAAAGAAATTCGTAGCGAAAGCGATACATCAATGCAGCCATGTGGTAGTACAAACGCATGCCATGCTGTGCTCTGTTCTACTTAGATGTCTCTAGCTAACAAAGACAAATCATCATCTTCTCGGTGTCCATTCACTTGTTCTATCGTCCAATATCGATAAAATGATTGCCGTAACCAATGTGATTAGAGGAAAGTTGAACCTTAAATTGCATGATACTAATAACCGTTTTATTTTGCTGCACAAGATTTCTTGGAAGTGTAATCTTATCGATTACGCACATTTACATCGATCGGCACACGCTGTTTTCTTAGTAATCTAATATCTGTAGAGGCAGTCAATCGAAATAACGTCACAATCCATTCTAGGAATTCCTTCACCTACCATAGAACATGAACTGTTATCAGAATCAGCACAGATCCGTATCATTAAATTTATAATCACTCGTATCGAATTCGATTAACCGCAAGTTTTCCTGGAATCGTATCTAAGCGGACACATTTCTATGCCGGAGTTTTGGCATGGCATCCTCAAATCAATCTCAATTGCTAAGACACGAAAATACAAATACAGAATGATAATTCATATAGAAACTATTGTTCGCGGTTTAAGAGATGTTCAAATATTTTAATCAGCTATTCTGTTCGAAACGGGATGAGTGTTGCAACCCCGTATCCTTATCACATGCAAAGAAACCGAGCAATGTTATAATAGTCGAATGCCCGCAGATAATTGCCCACAGTAGTGTGTTTTTGTGCATCAAGGGTTTTGCTGGGTCTATCCGTCGATGTTTTAACAACAAAAAATAAGGTTTGCTGGGGAAGGAGATGCTTATCACCAACACCTAGATTACGGCCTTTAGAAATACTATCACGTTTTCCAGCAAACCAGCATGGCATGGGTTTTCATGAGGAAAATACGCAACTAGTAGGAATGTGTGCACATTCTCGATCGCACCACTCGCTGTATTTTCCTCTTAATCAGTATAAAACGTCCCTCCGAGTACCCCAGAGGCATCATTTTTATTGAAACTCTAGTTAACTCGTTGTGTTAGCAAGGTCGTTCCAGAAATGAAGCTGCTCGTTGGTTTAATCCCCTTTTGTGCTATTCTCTGCGTTAGTGCAAGTGATGGTGACCTTAGTGAGAGCATGGATCATGCAAAACACACGTTACATGGGATGCCAAGATTCAGCCTAGAATTACTCCTGACCAAATTCGCGATGATGGAACTTAAATTACAGAAAATAGAGAACGATATCCTGCAACATCAATCCAAGCAAGACAGGATAGTTGCAGCCCTGCAGGAACAACAATCGAGACAAGAAAAAGGCCAAAATGAAATGCTCGCCGTGCTTCGTGACCTCAAACATCAAGTCGCAGTTAATTTAAGTGAAATTCACAATCGAGATCAGGAGAAGGTCAATACGGCTCTTCATAAACTCGATCAACACGTCGGCAATGTGCATAACAACACTCGGCGGATAATGAATGCTTTGCTGCAGCTGCACTCACTCATTCAAGTTTTGCAAAATCAGTGTTGTTTAACACCAACGGAAAATAGTGTTTCAACGACAACGACCACAACACCGAAACCAAAGCAACCTCCCTTTTCCTCGTGCAAAGATGTTCCTTTGAAAGTGTCTGGGACATACCAGATCCGTGTGAAACGTTATAGCGAACCGTTTGAAGTGTATTGCGAACAGGAGTCGTTTGAAGGTGGATGGATTGTGTTTCAGTTCCGTTCCGACGGATCACTGGACTTTTACCGAGGGTGGAATGAGTTCCGCGACGGTTTTGGTGATTTAAACAAAGAATTTTGGTTGGGCCTTGAGAAAGTCCACCAGATAACAAGTGGCCGTAAGCATGAACTGATTATTGAATTGAAAGATTTTGAAGGAATGTACAAATATGCGCGGTATGGTGCATTCGAAATAGGAAGTGAGAGTGATCAATACAACTTGAAAGAATTCGGAAATTATAGTGGTACTGCAGGTGATAATATGTCTCATTATAGGGGTAAGAAGTTTTCAACCAAAGATCGTGACAATGATGCGTACGACAGCAACTATTGTGCACCGCTCATGGAAGGCGCATGGTGGTACTGGTCTTGTTCTGATTCGAATTTGAATGGGCGGTACATGAATGCAGTCGACATGAAATCAATGTTTTGGTTTTATTTCAAAAACAACATTCAAGGATTGAGTTACTCGCGAATGATGATCCGCGAGCTGGAATAATATTTCTAGTCGGATCATTGGTGCAGAGAATTGAATGAACAAACTTTGTTGAATCGTACCCAAGTAGATAATAAAAACACACTTGTTCATAAAAAGTCCAGAAAAAGTCTTTTAAAGGTGAAAGTAAGGGGGGGGGTTTTTAAAGGGTAAAGGTGAAGGTATTAGAATTTCCATAGTTCCGACCTAAAATGCATCCGAAACACCATTTCAAATCTAAAGAGTGAAGAAAGAAACATGGAAAGAACATAGTGAATGATGCACATTGAACAACATTTTCCAGGATAGAGTTCTGCTGTTGCAGCGACTCGCAGAATCCACTTCGAGGCATTTCCAGTCCACGGCTCGAGCGTTGAAATCGTCAAAGACGGAATTCGGATGACCCTTTCCAGCATCCAGTACGTCTCCCGGAGCGTCGCTAGTGAGCATTGGATTATGGGCACCTTATCAATCAAAAATAACCTTTGGACGAAGGTCATTACTGCGCGCTTTCTTTGTTATCTTGCTGTTTTGAGAATGGAATCGTTCTTAAGTTAGAGTTTTACACACAGCACTTTTTTGAATTTACTCATATGATCCTCTAATCAACACTAATAGGTAAACTCAACGCCAAGATACATGTTAAAGTAGTTGAATCTGCCGGTGTCCTGCTTATCACCAAAAATAGCCGCCCCACAGAACGCCCGAAAACATCCTCTAGCAAACCAGAATGGCTTGGGTTATCAAACGAAAGAACGTAGCCAAAACAGAGCTCTGATTGCAGTTTTAATCAAGTGTGTTCTTGATCGCGCCATTCGGTGTATGTTTCGTACAATCAGTATAAAACATCCCTCCGCGTATCCCAGAGACATCATTCTGTTTGAACCTCCAGTTGGCTCGTTGTGTTAAAAAGTGCGCTGCAGCAATGAAGCTGCGCATTGGTTTAATCGTATTTTTTGCTCTTCTCTATGTTGCTGCAAGTGATGGTGGGCCTAATGATGGCGAAGTTAATCCGTCGGTGGATGGGATGCTACAGATACTCGCGGGCAAGTTGGAGGCGATGGAGCATAGACTGCAAGGAATGGAGAGGCAGCTTCGAAAGGTGGAAGGTTACTCGTGCAAAAATGTTTCATCGAGTGTATCTGGGACGTATCTGATCCGTGTGAAGAATAATAGTGAACCGTTTGAAGTGTATTGTGAACAGGAAACGTTTGGAGGTGGATGGATCGTATTTCAGTACCGTTACGACGGATCACTGGACTTTTATCGTGGGTGGAATGAGTTCCGCGACGGGTTTGGTGATTTAAACAAAGAGTTTTGGTTGGGTCTTGAGAAGGTCCACCAGATTACAAGTGGCCGTAAGCACGAACTCATTATTGAATTGAAAGACTTTAATGGAACTTATAAATATGCGCGGTTTAATGCCTACGAAATAGGTAGTGAAAGTGACCAATATGACGTGAAGGCTATCGGAAAGTATAGTGGTACTGCAGGTGATCGGATGTCCCATTATAAGGATAGGAAGTTCTCAACCAAAGATCGCGATAATGATGAGAGCAGCAGACATTGTGCACAATACATGGAAGGTGCATGGTGGCACTGGTTTTGTGCTGACTCTGTTTTGAACGCCCGATACATGAATGCTGAGAACGAAAAATCAATGCATTGGTATTATTTCCATGGCAACTATCAAGGATTGAGTTACTCGCGAATGATGATCCGTGAGCTGGAATAGCGTATCTTGGCGAATCGAAACAAAATGTAATAAAAAAAACATTGTTTTCAATTTAATTCCAAAGTTCTTTTCAATGAATAAGATAAATTAACAGTTCCAACTTAATATTCATCCGAAACAATAAATTCACATGTTCACAAGATTGAGGAAAGAAATATGGATAGAAATCAATGAAAGATGTTCTAGGCAATTATTGATATATGTAACCTGACGAAAGAAAATGGTCGGAAAATTGTCAACTTAAGGCTTCCTTTGCTCTTTTGAACAAGAGGATTTATTTAGAGGATATTATATGTGAGGAAATGTTCAAAATTCAAGATAATTTGTAACTCTTCACCTCTCAGCCAGGAAACGTTATCGAGGACGTTTAGTGCTTGGAAAGAAATGTACATTCCTGTTGTACCTACTTCTTTTTAGTGGTACTCAATCGGATCGATTAAACTGCACCAACTTCTACAGCCGCATTCCCGTTACAATCTGGCACGATTGTTTCCTGTTTAATGTCAATGCCAACGGTTCCTGCGTTCTCTACGCCATTACTAATGCCATTATGTTGTGCTGTTGGTTCGGGAAAGGATGGCGAAATAGCTCGTACTACTCTGGCCTTCAATTCGGTACGCAAATTCCGGAAAGGAATCACCGCCTCCTCTGCAATGCGACTTTCAATTCGGGGCTCCTGTGTCGGTGGTTTCAATTTGGCTTCGGGTTGTTTATTTTCAGCATGAGGAGCCACTTCATCGGAGGTATCTTCGGAAAGTTTTCTAGCCTTGGCTGCAGAGGACTGCTTGCGTTTTCGCACACGCCGTCGCTTTGGTTTGGGGATGTCCAGCAAGGAACTGTCGTGTGAACCATTTACATGCTGATTGCATCTTTTAAGATTCGCAGCGTTCACGATCTTCACGCTTTCCTCCGAGTCCGAATTGTCCTGTTTCTCTGGCGCTGTCATGAACCTATTCAAAAAAAGGGGTCTCGTTCGTGAATTAGTCTATTTGTAGAAGATTACATTTTCTACGATGCACTTACTTGAGTGCTACATTATCTGGCAGAATGTCGATGTGTTCCGTGTCGGGATAGTAGATACCGTGCTCGCAGCATATGAAAACCTCCGGTGAAATGTGAAACAGTTCGGCGACGGCCTGCTTCAATTGACCTACCGCAGTCCATTCTAGTCTGCGCCCGATGCACACCTTCCGGCGGTGGTCAGTGAATGTGTTACTTAAATCTAACACGTAACTTTTCATTATCGGTGCTTTAAACGATTAGAGGGAACGGACAAATCACACCGCGCACGGAATTTTACCGGCACAAAAGGAATTTTACCGGCACGTTCTGGCTAACAAAAATCGACAACGAAACTGTAAACAATCGCTTGCCGAATGTAAACAAAGAAATCTCGATGAAACACTCGCGAGGAAATCGACGAAGCTGTCGCAAAACTGTTATACACTTTTCAAAAAACAACGTACCTTAGAAAACATACGAAAAATAAGAAAAATCTGTATTATTTTGTATTTAACTTTACTTTAATTCTACGCAAGACAAAGACAATAATTCAACCGCAATCTCCGTGCGATACAAGGACACTTGTGACACAGAAGGTACCAACACAAACCGCTAATCCTCATCATCGCTGCTAACGACCATTCGTTTTCGTGATTTCTTGTTCGCATAAGTGGACGATTCCATCGAATCGGAAGAGTCCGATCGGTCACGTTTACCAGCAACACCCGGGCTGCGCTTTCTTTTGCTGAACGAAGGCATCTCATCCTCGTCGGAATCCTCAGCTGGCGCAACGCCGACCGACTGGTGGGTAGTATTGCTTTGGTCGGCAACGTCTTCTTCCTCGATGCTCCGATCAGCTGCAACAGGTGACGCCTCGCGAGAGTTGCACAGTTTTTGCAGGAGCTCAATGCGCTGTTTCAGATTGGCGGCTTCAAATTCTTCCGGTATACACCAAGACGCATTCTGGAGAAATGGATGGCAGCAAGGTCAGATAGATTAAGTACTAGCAACGCATCGAAATCGAACTAGAATCAGGCACCTACCGTAGCCTCCATCCCAAGAGCGAGTAGAAACTGACGAAATCTGCCGTCCTTGAGCGCAAGGATTTGGTGCTCTTCCTTCGGATAAATTGTCCTTCCTCCCCGGAGAAGCTCACGGATTGTGCCGGAATTGCATACAAACTCCATCGAACTGCTAACCCAGTCGATGCATGGCGTCATGCTGCTGCCCATTAGTTTCATCATCTTCTCAGCTACCTTCTGATCAAGCACAACAGCGGGACCATCGTCGTTGGCAGCATCATCCTCCTCCTCTTCACTATCGTGACTTGCCGATGAGCTACCGGAATCTCTTCTTTCCTTTCGTCGGCGGCCTTTCGATTTCGATGCGGCTGGTCTGCGGGCCTTCACTTCTGATTCATCCGCTATCAGCCCAATGCGAACCATTTGCTTCACGATCGCTTGCCGGCTGAATGTTTGTCCAAATGCGTCTCGTATCTTCTTTACGACATTTCGCTCAAACCGATGCTCCTCGTACAGCTGCGTTAGCCTCTCGATCTGCTCGCCGTCCCACGAATCCATCTGTTTTTGGTTGGCATTACTTTTCTTCGTTGGCGCTTTAAAGATCAGACCCAGCTCTTTCAGCTTCTTGATAACGGCCCGTCGCGTACGTGTACGATCGATCATGTTGTCCAGCAACCAATCGATAACATCTGCGGAAAACGTGCAACAAGCAAGGAGAATGGAAGAATAAGTAACGAAACCTTGTTTGTGTTTCTAGTGTAATGGCTAAAGGACACTGGCATCGGTACCTTGATCGGTCTGAGGGTTTTCCTGGTTCTCCATGAACAGTCGGCGCAGTTCTTCCTCTTGCTCTTCCGACCAATTTTTCGACCCAGATCCGGCACTATTCAAACGAAAGTTAGAAACAAGATAACGTCATAACTTATCTTCATAAGCAGCATATCAATCACAACTTACGCGCCAGCGGGACGATTGAAAACCTCACCGTAACCCTCTTCCAATCCGTAGC
This sequence comes from Anopheles aquasalis, assembly GCF_943734665.1. NCBI lineage: Eukaryota > Metazoa > Arthropoda > Insecta > Diptera > Culicidae > Anopheles > Anopheles aquasalis. Next base: position 80,657,398 of record NC_064877.1, read on the forward strand.
ATATTTTGGCCGATTTGTAGAACAGCAGTTCAGCAAATATCACCTCGTTATCGGGAGCCTTCTTCTGTAGCTGACGAATCACGTACAGTGCCAGCTGTTGCAAGGGTACCGTATGCTCGGAAGGTTTTGCATGCAGCGCCCGTTGAAAGATGCGGAACAGCGATGCCTGCAGACCGAATGAACCACTTATTAGTAATACAGAACAGACACCAGTATCCCCGAATTGCAACTCACTTGAAACAACATGGCCGGAGTTTTGTGCTGTACGGCGATACGGTGTAGTATGTGGATGGCTGCTTTCATAGTAGGCGTTTTAATGGTTTCCCAATCCGACAACACCGTGACACAGTTTCGCACAATCTTCGGATCAACCAGACTGTAAAGAGGTAAACAGTCATTTTTAAACTATTTTCACAACCACTCACATGGAAAAGCTTACCGCTTAGAGAAGTCTTCGAACTTGAAATCCTTTTCGGCGTACTTTGTTCGGGCTAACGGAAACGGAAAGAAGGAATTTGTTTTAACTTTCCACACAGTAAGCTTTACAAAAAGTACCGTGATTACCTTCATACTCCTCCGCTTCATCTTCTTCGTCATCATCCTCTTCATCTTCATCGCTAAGCGGAGTTTCTTGTTCTGCTAAATGAGATTCAAACTGTTGAGAGAAATACTGTTCATTGCATAGATTGCATTCTTCTGTTACCTTCCGCAATGTTGGCCATAAATATTTCCTTCAAGCACATTAAATCTTCGTCCTCTGTTGCGTGCGTTGAACCGAAGCAATCCTCATTCGTCCACACCGATCTGCAATGTATTAACCGGCAACAGGTTGGTCTAGCACAGCGTTGCAGATTGGGTGCATTGGAGTAATGATCTTACCGTGCCGCATACATAAGCTTCAAAGCATCTTCGTACTTTTCATCACGCAGCAAGCGATGAATACGTATCATACAATCACCCCTAAAAATGGCCAAACGGAAGAAGAAATGTTGGATCAGAATATGGTTTATGAACTAACCAGCCAAGCAATGAGCCCTTACTTTTGATCATCGAAGGGCACCGAAGAGGTCACATCAAAGGGAGTGGGGAGATTTTCCTCCGTGGCATGAATCTGCGGTAGGATGGCCGCTATCTTCGGTGCCATGGATAGCCAATCGTATTCGAGGCTTTCCGGTGTTATTGGAGGGCGGTCGGATTTACCACCCTTACGTCCCTTCTGCTTTTTACGTTTCGATTTTACACGCGTCTGGACACGCACTGTTCCGTCGCAGAATTTCTCCAGCAGAGAATAGAAACGATTCGCAACTTCCACCACTGAACGTAGAAAGTTTCTGTAAGTTTCAAATAAACGAAAATGTTAAAAAGCTTTTCTTTGCAATGTTACTAGAAAATGGGTGCTAGATTATTGCCTCGTTTGGTACGACTCATTGTAGTTGGTCAGCAACTGTACGATAGTTTCGCGATACTCGACGGCGTAGAAGATGTTGTTTTGCAGCATTAAGAGCAACTCCTTTGACTCGTGGTCCTCTTTGAGGCTTAAGGCTCGCAGATTATACAGCATCTCATCGTATGTCTGGAAAAATGGACAACGTTGGTTTCCGAAACCATCATTTGATTACAAGCAAACCATTTGGAGTGTGCCATTACCTGTACGGCATTATGGAGCCGCTTTGACCAGATGTTCTTGCGGGTTTTATCGCAGGTAATGCTGCTTTGGTAGCTTTCAATCCTACTGATAATCCAGTGAAACGTATTCATACTCAACGCTTCTCTAAAGAGTGACAATGAAAGAACAAACGATCGTATTAAAACTCTCTAAAAGATTTCTTGGCTGCTATTGGGCTTTCCCACTTACCCTATTAGTTCGATGTTCATACCATTCATACGATTGAAGGCCATAAAAAAGCGGATCGCCCACAGCAGATACGTATCGTCGTGAAAGTCGGACGAGAGCTGATCCGCGGAGCCCAGGTAACGCTTGGCCTGTCGAACGATGTTGTTGAACAGATTTAAAATCTCCACGCAGTACTGTCGCAGGCACATGCGAACGGAAAGAATGCTCTTCCGCTCCACCTCGTCCACGGTGCGTGTCAAGCGGGACGATTTCTTCGCTCGTTCCTTCTCGATGCCCAGATCGGCGTGAATGATTTTTGACAGAGACTGGTGCGCGATGGTAGGATTATCGGAAATTGACTTCACACTGCCCGACAGGTACGTTCCTCGGAAGCGTGAATGTCGCGGTGGCAACGGTAGCTTGGCTGTCTTAGGTTGCTGCAATGCTTCCAACAGCTTCACTTCGTCTTCCCTCTTTTCCGACGCGATACGTTGCATCGTAGCGTTCACGAGGTTGGCCGGTTGCTGTTCTCGAAACACAAGATAAATGATCTCGAGGGCGTGCATGAAGTACTGTTGCTCCGACGAGGAACCAAGGATGTACGAGACGATATTGATCGTACACGTTTGATCCAGCGCCCACACTAAACGATCGTGCAGACTATCCTCGTTATCGAGCTGCTTTTCCTTTTCCACGTTCGCCGGCACCTGGAGGATGTTACGTGCAAGCATCAGAATCCGCTCCACTGTGATAGCCTGAGCTTCGCTTCGCTCCAGTGTTTTCTGTGGATAAAGTACGATACGTTATCGTTTGAATGTCGCGATTCAGCCAAAGGTCCTTTGTGATACGTACGATACGCAGAATGCTTTGCATTTTCTCACCCAACACCGACCACACGGCATTCACGGTGAACGCTTCCTTGTAGCCTTCGGCGATTTCCATGAGCTGCAGCATCTTCTTCCGGTCGGAGGCATTTTTGGGATGATTTTCCTTGTAGATCAGATCGGTGGGGAAGGTAAGGTTGACCAGCAACCGTAGCACCACATCGGCAACGTCCGGTTCGTGGAAGCTGTGCAACAGGAACGGCAGCAGATCCGTCTGCACCAACCGCTTCTCGCCGATGTAGCGTCGGAACTCGTGATCCGGTCCATCATTTCGTAGGATCCAGATGAGGTGCTTCAATCCGTCGATGGCCTGCGGATCGGGATAGTACTTTTCGATATCTCCATAGCCCAGCGAGGTGGAAATCGCATCGATCGTGTGCAATCCGATGACCATCGTTGCTTTCGCCGCGTTTCACGTTTCACCGAAAACTGTTGTTTTGCTTAAATCGCGCCATTTTCACCGTCAACCGGTGGTTGTAAATGTGACGGTTCTTGAAACATTTTCAAACCGTTATACGCTATCGCAGGAACCGGTCGTTACGAATCGAGGTTCAATTTATGTGCTGGTTATTTCTTTCAGCGACAAAACATGAAGACGCTCTGTTGGTTTTCCGAAATATATTGCCACTGCGGCGGCTGCTAAACCACTCGTGTTCACTTACGTTCACTTACAAGTTTTGATAATCTTTTTTTGTTAGCTCTACGAGTCTAGGAAAGTTTAACATACGATCGCATTTTGAGCTGCGTTCAGAATTAAGGCAAATGTTTAAACATGCTCAGATGTTCTAGGGGGAATCATCACAAAATCAATTGCTATGCATATACGGCGTAACTAAAAACCGTACGGAGAGCCTCTGGCTGGAGTGACCTTCGAAGAATAATAGAATTTTAGCCTAATAAGTCACCTACACTGCTCGGGTGGTCAGTGTAATTTGCGCGTTTTTGTGGACAAAATGTGCGTTTGCAAAGGATGTGCTTTAAGACAAAAGTACAGGACCACCGGGATTCCCTTTGGTGCGTCTCGCTAAACGGCTAATCGACACAGCTCTAGTTGTGGAACTTGTTGTAGTAGTTCGATAAACAATCGTTGATGAACTTGCACACGGTGTAGATGTACTGCTGCGGATGTCGGATGTAGTGTTTGACGTGCTCGGACCGGTCAAAGCATACCATACGCACGTCCACTCCACACCGGCTTCGATAATTGGCAAACTTTTCTATATCCTGCAATGAAAGCAACCGGCAACTTGGAATGATTGCACCGGGATAGCGACCCCGTCTCCCGCCGTACTTACGGTGTATGGTATTAACCGATCTTCTTTGGAGTAAAGGAATAGCTGTGGCCATGCGTTGCTTTCGTATTTGAGATTGTTTGATGGATTTGTTTGTACTTCATAGCCCCGCGGTCTTACAAAATTCAAGACGTAGTTCAAGGCGTCCTGGAATAGTTTTAATCGTTATCAAAGGGGCACCTTCGATCGTTGATCGACGGCTTCACACTCACCTCAAAGGTCCAAAGAATAATGGCAGCGATGGCCATCAGTGCGGACAACAATCGGTTGCAACGGCGCTCCTTACCATAGATAGCAGCTATCGCTCGATAGAGACCCACAATCCGTCGATCTCCCGGGGCGGAATCGAATATCATGCCGCAAATGTTGACCGGCGATTTAGAGCGCCGCAGTGCCACGGCAATGTGCTGGTACAGGAAAGCGCCACCGTTGGAAAACACGTGGAAAATCAGCGGATGGCTGTCGAAGTTCATGTCGTAAATCAGTTTCAATATTTTCTCCCCGATCTGATGCATGGCGGCCCGTTTCCAGAACAAATTTTCCACCGGTGCCGTGTAGCGGATCGTTATGAGACTGAAACGTTAATGTAAACATCACTTAGTGCGCTGCTGCTCCCCTTGAAGCTTCTCGTCTTCCGCTACCCTCGATGCTTACCCACGATCTTCGTAGATCTTGGAGTACTTCATCAGGTACTTATCCTGGCAGCCGGCCCAGCCAAGCAGCAGCACTATCGGCACGTTCGTCTCGTTGCACACGAACACGTAGTCACTTTCGGCCGTTTGTGTGTCGCTCCGGAAGTTGGGCGAAGGAAATTTGATAAAATACTCTAGCGTATCGTCGAGCGGATATTCCGATTCCATCCGTGTGCCGTACGTTGCCGACATGGTAGGTCTGCCGATGTCGATGCCGATGCTGCTGCTGTGCGTTATGTGTGCGTAGGCGTAAGTTGAAGAGGCCCGGGAATGCAAGCTGCTTGGGATTGCGGTAGAGTTTTCCCCCCTTTTTTAAACGCAAAGCAATCACTCCAGCGGTTCAATAATGGACACTAGGCACTCGCCTACCCAACGGGCACCAGCGATGGGCAAGCTAGAAACACATTATTGCTTATTGTTAAGGGGTACACGGCTTTTCGGTACCACACGGGCTCCTCCACGGTCCAGCTGACTTTTCCAGGGAAGCACAATATTCTGGAAAATTAATTCCACACGCACGCGCGCACATATCCACTAACGGCATCTTGACATGTGCTCGGGAAAAGGGTGGTAGTGGGCCGTGTTTCGGGTTTCCATGGCACGTACCTGGTGATGGTGGAGCATGCGCAGAATTTGTCCGCTACCGGCATCTCTACGCCGGGAAGTTAATCGTCTCGATAGGTGTAATCATGTGTTGCTCAAGAAAATAAAAATGATTAAGACTGCGGTGCGAATCTTTATCAATGGTTTCTTTCCTTATCGTCGTTATAATAACAACAGCTTAGCAGACGATTTATTTTATCATCTTGAGTGGATATCCTTTGCTAAATGAGAGAGCAAGGAAAAGAAAACTCGTTTCCGGATAGACTTATTTGAATAACTGTTCGAACGGTTGCGAGTGTTATACGGCATCAACTGTCACAATCTGCGCGCCATTTTTTCAGATCGGCCGGCTGGAAACACCCGCCGTACAAAAAGAGGTTTAGCGCGGTCTAGTAAACTGGGTCTTTTCTGTTTCGCCCTTTTTCTCCGTAATTATTCGTTTGTTCGTCTGTTCGTTCACGAAAGCGTTTGTCCCGGCATCGTAGCTCCGTGGAAAGTGTCCAACGATCTCTTGTTCTTTAGCAGACAAACGCAGTTCAAGAACCCCGAGTTGCAGTTCTGCCGCTGCGCTTTACGGATTTTCAGAGGGGTAGGAGTAACCGGGGTTCGTTTCGGTTCTTTCGAGCTTGGCGCTGATCGCTGTACTGTCAGGGTTCCGCACAGCCGTTTCTACGCAGATTGCCGGCCGGCTATGGAACAGCAACCGAAGAAGCGTGGACGCCAAGCAAGAGCAAGTAAGGAAAACGAACCGTTGGCAACCGTTGAACAGACCACCGAGAACATGGAGCCAAGCGTTCCTAAGCCAAAGGGTAAGGCCGCACGCAAAAAGCCGTCCGACGAAGTGAAACCCAGCATCGAATCAATCAAAGACGCCGTCACCGATGCGGTGAAGCAGGAGGAACCCGGTACGGAGTTGAACGCAGCGAACGGAGAGAAGAAGCCAGCAACGAAAACTGGCGGTCGTGCCAAGAAGGAAAAAGTGACCAAGGCTGAAGTGGCCAAAGAACCAAAGGTGAAACGAGTGGCGGAGAAAAAACCGAAGGGGAAGGGAAAGGCTACGGAAGAAGGAGCACAGGAAGAGGCTGAGCAGCCTCCGGCAGTTCTGCAAGAGGTACCACTAGCCGAGATTGAAAAGAAGGTGCGCGGAAAGGCTGCTAAGACCGTCAAAGCTACTGCTGAAGCGGAAGAACCCACTGTCGCCAAAACTGGCCGTGCTAAAAACGACAAAAATGCAAAGCCTGCTGAAGACACGAAAAATGAATCTCCTAAAAAAGTCGAAAAGAAGCCTGCTCCAGCCAAGCGAGGAAAAAATACAAAAGAAAAAAATCCGGAACCAGCGGCGGATACCGCCGAAGAGAAGAAGGTTGTCGAGGATGCTAACATTGCCGAAGTGACCACCAAAAAGGGTCGCGGAAAAGCTAAGGGTAAGTAGCATTCTGTGACTAGATGTTTGAGTAGCGAATTGATCGTAGAACAAATGCTCCTATAGCAGCGATCCCAGAAGTGGAAGCAAGCGATCAACTTGTAACGAAGCGCAAACCCAAGGGGAAGGATGTATCTCCAATGGCAACCGCAGAGCCAGCAGAGCCGGTTGCTCCTACTAAAACGGTAGCCAAACTCACGGGTCGTGGCAAGAAAAAAGCGGAACCGGAAGCAAATGACGATGGTATGTACCAAATTGTAGAGAATCCCCATGAATCTATTAGTAGTTGCTTTTTTATCGCTTCAAGTATGTAGAAATCTTTTTAATTCTTATTTCTGTATCGACAATCTACTCCACTGTCTTTATGATCAGGGACATCGTACATATCACTGCAATGAAGAATTTAACGAAGCAAGACGATAAGACGTGTTTATGTTTTTTTTTTATTTTCGCCGTTCTTTTCTTTTTCATTTCATCTCTATCCCTCCTGGCACCATTCCACCAGCCCCGAGTGTTGCTAAGTTACCAAGAGTGGCGGGTAAAGGGAAACGCGGTGCAGCCTCTAAGATGGTCGATGGTAATAATCCTTCAACAGCTCTTTAGGCCTGCTAAGGTCAACGTTGCTAATCTGTCCTTTTACTGCAGACATATTTCATAATCCCTATAAATGCTGATTCTATTACTTTCCTTACTCATACAAATCGTAACAGCTGACTAATACTTACTTCTGTATCTTAAAATAAACATTGTTCATTGGCTAGCTATGTGTAGAATGAACGATGGTTTTCTTTTATATTAATGAAACTCATTGCATGCCTTGTTATGCATCTTCTGTTGAAATACAATTTCGTTCCTTTGCAAGCACATGTCTTCAGTTCTGTGCAGTTGTGTACTAACACATTTCGCATTAATAATAAGTTAAGCAGCAATCGATATAAATCTGTTGTTATACGTATACGCGTAGCCGTCCCCGTCGATGCAGAACCAGCGGGAGCAGAGGTTGGTGCCGAGGATAAGAAAAGCGAAACTAAAGAAAGCCCATCGGTGAGAGGTAAAGGGAACGTACTTACAAACTTTATACGCAAAAGTACGTAAGCACACTTGAGTTTAGACAATTTGCAATCAACTCAATATCTTTTCCATTCTTCACAGTTACCCAACGAAAGCGACGTAAGGTAGAGTCCGAGGAGGAAGCGGAAGAACCGGCAGCAGAACCGAAGGCGACAGCAAAGAAAGGCAAGAAGGCAGCAGCGACGGCGGCTCCGAAAATGAACAAATGTTCCACAGACTACAGCGCACTCAGCTTTGAACCGGAGCAGTCGAGTGTGCTGTGGAACTACAAAATTTCCAGCTGGAACGTCGCCGGTCTGCGTAGCTGGGTGGGCAAAGGAGGGCTGGATTTCATCGAGCACGAGCAACCGGACATCCTGTGCCTGCAGGAGACAAAGTGTACCGAGGACCAACTGCCGGATGAGGCACGCCACATTAAGGGCTACCATCCGTACTGGTTGTGCAAACCGGGTGGCTATGCGGGCGTAGCAATTTACTCGCGTAAAATGCCCATCCACGTCTCGTATGGACTGGGGGATGAAGAGCAAGATCAGGACGGCCGGCTGCTGACGGCCGAGTATGAAAAGTTCTACCTCGTCTGCGTGTACGTACCGAACGCAGGCAACAAGCTGGTCACTCTGCCAAAGCGAATGCGTTGGGATGAAAAGTTCCATCAGTATCTGCGGGACCTTGATAGCAAGAAACCGGTCATACTCTGCGGTGATATGAATGTGGCACATGAGGAGATTGATTTGGCCAACCCAAAGACCAACAAGAAGAATGCTGGCTTCACACAGGAGGAGCGAGACGGTATGAGCAAATTGCTTTCGTTCGGCTTTGTCGATACATTCCGCCAGCTGTATCCGGATCGTAAGGCCGCCTACAGTTTCTGGACGTACATGGGTGGTGCAAGGGCTAAAAATGTTGGCTGGCGGCTGGACTATTTCATCGTTTCCCAGCGGTTCGCCGACAAAGTAACCGACAATGTAATGCGATCGAAGGTGTATGGTAGCGATCACTGTCCAGTAACATTGTTTTTAAACCTCTAAACCAGCCGATCTGCAGGGGATTGTGCGCTTTGTGTTATGAAAGTATTGTATGTTTGGTTTTTCATGTGCTAGACTACTGGCAGTCTACGGTATCCTCATACATCTACATATAAATACGATTTTTTGTTGCAAAACCTAAAACTTTATTCTATATCTGAACATGTTTGTAAATCTCCTCGGCGAGATACATATGAGTACTTTGCAATGTGTCTTATGATAGTTTGCTTTATGTGTTTGTGTATTGCTTCCTCCGCATAGTTAACTAAACTATGACGAAATTTTAAAGAAGCCGAAGAAGCACGTTCGATGCGAGACTTGCATAACTATTTCTCATTCCCTTCTTTCTAGCTACTCTGAGTTTTTATGAAATAAAATTGTATTTTAACCATACGTTGTCCATGCTATTGTCGATTAAATATCAAGCAGTATTCTAAATCGTTTTCCTTGCCCGAAAATGCTTAGATCGTGGACTCCCGTTGACCGGATATGAATATTTAAAACAGAGAGCACAGCTGTTGACACAGATCATTTTCTCGCTCCTGTTAGACCGTTTCTACACTGCACAAAATCTTTTGATGCCGCATCAAAGCTTATAGGATTCCCATAGGTTTTTTTTATTCCCATACGAATCCTATGGGATTCCTATACGTTTTGACGCGGCATCAAAAAATTTTGTGCAGTGTAGAAACGGTCTAACAGGAGCGAGAAAATGTTCTTTGTCAACGGGGAACTGTCAAGAGGGCAAAAATGAAAACAACTTATCCTCGTAATTAATTGTTCGCAAAATAGTTTAAGTTTCGGGCGTTTTTAAATCCTGAACGTGCTTCAGAAAGGTTGCGTGCAGCCGAGAAACATCCGTAATGGACCATCCTAGACCGTGTGGCTGTAAAGGGCGCCGAACGTGCCTGAGCTGCGAAGCCGAGTTCGGTATTGTGCGGAGCGATTTCCGGTCCACATTTCAGGTGATGGTGAAATTCATGTTTCATATAAGCACCCCTCCTCCGGGCAGGTTTACTAACGCCTGGTGTCACATTTTTCCATTTCAGAACTGTGAATCGTACGTTTACTGCCCGCTATGCAACCGGATCTATCCCGGGTGGGATGTAGATCAGGTGATGGCCGAGCATTCGTCATCTCCGAATGCTGCCCCTCACGGTGGCGCTACCGGCGAGGAGTACGGTGGGGTTTTTATCGATCTAAACTTCCTTTCGGTTGAGGATGAAACGGAGCTGATGCGCACCTTGGACGAGATGCCATGGGATATATCGCAAAGTGGACGGCGCAAGCAAAACTTTGGCCCGAAGACAAACTTTAAAAAGACTCGTCTAAAAGAGGGCCAATTTGTGGGATTTCCCGCGGCGACCGAGTTTGTACAGCGAAGGTTTAAAAGTGTACCGCTGCTGGCATCCTTCCAGACGATCGAACAGTGCTCACTGGAGTACGATCCGGAACGAGGTGCTTCGATCGATCCGCACATTGACGATTGTTGGATCTGGGGCGAAAGGATCGTGACGGTGAACCTGTTGAGCGATTCCGTGCTAACGATGTCCCTATACCGAGGCGCGGATGATAAGCCAAAGTATAACCTACAGTTCGTGGAACAGTATCGGGACCGGTTGTTGGGCCAGCTGACCGACGAGCAATCGCTGGCTAGCTACGAAAATCGGATAGTAAGAATCCCGATGCCAAGGTAAGAAGTAGCAAAAGCTATTAACGGAGACAGCTGAAACAATACTAATCGATCTATCCGTCCATCCGTTCTTAGGCGTTCCTTGCTCGTCCTGTACGGCTCACCACGGTACCAGTGGGAGCATTCAGTGCTGCGGGAAGACATACGCGAACGCCGGGTGTGTCTGGCGTACCGTGAGTTCACACCCATGTATTTGCAGGATGGTAACGAATTTAGTCAAAGTGAGGAGATCTTCAAGCGAGCAAAGCTGTTCTGGGATCACCGGAAAGCGGCCTTAGTAAGCTAAGCAAAGTGGTCCATTTCGGATGGTTAGGAATCATCATGAAACCGGAATAAAGACGGATTGATGTATTAAAAATGAAACAATTTTGTATTTTAATAGCTTTTCGATTTTCTGAGCCTCTTGAGGGGAGGTATTTACATATTTAAAAACCGCTTTTGCATAGTTACACAGTAAGCAACGGATTAATAAATTATGTGATTTAATTTAATGTTTAAAAAATGCAAAATATGATTCCACATCGTTTCTCAGCGGGGGGCTCAGGTTGGAAAACTTGTCACGAACAAAGTCGTTGGCCTTCGTTGAGGGGGTCATCTCGGCAACGCACGGTTCATGGCTCTCGTGTTACCTCACGTAAATATATGCTGATAATAAAAATACGCACCATTATAAGAAGCCAAAGAAATGAACTTTCGCCGTTTGAGATAATAATAGTTTAATCCTTTTATTTTATTAACAAATAGCTTTGCTCTGCTTTTATATAGATTCTCTTTCATGCTTTAAATATAAAATGCAACATTAAAGGATCTCATTGTAGCGATACTTCGACATGATTTCAATGTTTTGGATGCAGGAGTATCAATTAAACGCTAATGCCGCGACTCGTGTTCCTCCACTTGCATCACTATCATTCTCTTCGCATCATCCATTTTTTGGTTTTCTTCTGTTCATTCTTCCCTGCTTTGGCCGTACATATCGTAATAGTAATAAACATCTTTTCCAATATGGAAAACAATCGGTTAATCCTCTTCTAAACACACTACAAAAACACGTTCGCGAGCATATCGGCATGGCGTGCTTCTTCAAGGACCTTGCGCGCTGTGCTGCGAAATGGTTTCAGTCTTCTCGGCCCCAATGGCCCCCAAAACGGCACGAGGGCACACCATCTCATGCTCCTCTGCATCCTCTGCCTAGATCATCGGATTTCCTTTTAACACAAAGTATGCTGACTAGTTTCGGTTCGGCTGACGGTACACCGGTGAGGGAACCGGCCTTCGAGGGGTTTGATGCTGCTGCTGCTGCTGCTGGTGCTGCAGTTACACCTCGTTAGCCCGGGATGGATGGCGTTGCTGTTGCTGCACATTATGCTGAACCGCTTCCATCGTGCGGATAAGTTCGTCGAAGCCATGCAGCAACCCCTCCTCACAGTTGCCCATCTGCCAGCGGGTCCGGTGCGTCACCTTGGTGCCCTTGGGCAGCGGTAGGGCCTTGGCGAAATCGATCAACCACACACCGACCTGATGGTCATCGTAGACGATAAATACGCTGCTACCGAGCACCTGATGCCGGCCGAAGAAGCTCGACTTCTCGATTGCGGTCCGCATCTGCTTCAGCCGTTTGATGATGTCCTTCGCCACACTACGCCGGCCACCGACAAAGTGCCCGATCGTGCCCTGAATCTGTCGGTCCGTCTTGATCGTCTTCAGATCGGTCACGGGCGTACAGCCGCGCATCTTGAGTGCTTCGATGCGAAAACCCTTCTCCTGTGTCGACGACATGTTCTCGCGGAACTGCATGTACCGTAGCTTAGTGATGGCCCGTGCCCGATGCTCTTCGTCGGTCGGTGCATTCGGATCGACCGCCACCATCTTCCGGTACAGATCCTCCCGCAGTGCCGTGTTGCTCACTTCGCTCTCGGTGAACGTCCGGAAGCCCATTTTAATGTCCATCACGTTCGGATCGACGAAACCGTGCAGCATGTTGTGCAGCTCGATGAAGTACTCCGGTCCACTGGCACCGGTTTCACCGGTCCGATCGCAGCACTGGTGCACCCCGTAAAACTTGGGCACCACCTTGACCGCGTGCGGATCGATCATGAGCTGGCGGTAGGCGAGCAGCTCGGTATCATGCAGACCGGAAACACGCTTTCGCACGATCCCATTGGCGGCCGGTGCTATGCTGCGGAAACAAAAACCAGAAAACAAACAGAACGTTAGTCGGGGGAGTTGACCGTGACGTGGAATGGTGGTGAATGTATTATGCGTGCGCGCACTAACGATCCTCTGAGTGTGTCCTCACATTCGATTCGATTTAAATCGATCACGCGACTCATTAAGTGCGACGCGTGTCTCCTCTACCACCAGTGGGTCATTATTACGGCAATCTGCCCCTGGGAACTCCTCCACATTGCCTGGTTAATGGCATGTTGATTGATTGCCGACAATACGTCACGCAAAATGGCGGAAAAAGGCCGTGCACGCGCGGTTACGCTTTGCTGCTCCAAACCACCCGACACTATAGTGCGATCGTGTGCCTCTCCAACAGTGTTGCGCTGGTTGGATCTGGTCTTTCAACATTCCAAACCACCGCCACCATTCGCTTCGCTTGACGTCATCACACCGGGCCGTCGGGCATTGTCAGACTATGGCCGTATGGTGGTTGCTGGTCTCTAGAGGCTCGCACCCGCTGGTTAGGTGGAATGGTGCTGCTCAACACCTGCCCGCAGCTCACAGGCTCAAGGCTGAATATTTGTGACATTTCGATTGTTTGCCGTGCGTTGGTGTGTCTGCTGTGTGACGATCGTATACGGTGACGTAGGTGGCCCCCGAAACCGGCAGACTGACGTGGACCATAATGAACACACAGGCGGAACGGAGGGCTCCACATAGATGATCCACATATCAGAGCAGGGGGCTTGTGTGTGCGCCTGTGGCCTCACCCCTATCAGCTCAACACCGGAGTGATGGGGGTGATCTGATGCGTATCGCCGTCTAGACGGCGCCTTTCCATCAGAGGATCAAGTGCTCTCGATCGTAGCAGCTCACTTTCAAACAAACGATCAGTCGGTCAGGAATCAACATCACAAACAATCAATCAAATCACGGATCGGATCGAGGCCTCGTCGCGATCGTTATCGCACCTCACTATAAGCGATCACAGCTGAGCGAGTTCTCACGTCGTGCGCCGTGATCCCGCGTACCTACCTTTTCGGGTGACCGGATAGCTGTAACCATCCCGACGGTACGGCTGGTGCGTTGCATTCCAACAGAACCGGACTGGCCGGTGCGCTCAGTTCGAGGGCATTCTGGAAAAAAATGAGAACATAATGGAGAACGGTTAGAATCGGCAGGCAGCATAGACTCAGAGGATTCGCGCTAACCATTCAGCGAAGCCCAAAAGTGAACCGTTTTTTGGGGCGTGTTAAAATGATTTGACGACAACGACGACGAAGGAATGAGTTAAGACGCGGAGACACTAGCGGCTTGCCCGCCAGTCAGCCTTATTAGATTAGATAAGAGCTTTGATGGTGTTTTTGGGGTGTTGCGGTTACGCACCTCCATCACCACTCGTTCTGGCACGGGCTCTCCATTCCAGCGAGGGTTTGTTTTCAAATTTTAATTTATCCAGCCTACTGTCAGCCTGGAGAGCATATCAGGAAGGCCATGTGCAGAAGCATTTGGTTTCGGCCCGTCCAAAGTGAGCCATTTTTATGAGTTTATGGCCTTGTTGGTATCCGGTGAGCGGGCCTCCCTCGCGCACCTCGCATGGCAGGTTTTGTGGTTCACGCTGAAACACGCGGCTGGGCCTGACTTACGCACTTCGTGCTCAGTGAGTGGAACCAGTGAACCAGCTAGCTTTTCTGGATCGTTAACAGAAGCGGCCCTCCCCGGAAGGCTAGGCGCATCGTACGAGGGGGGTTTTCGTCGAATTGCTGACTTTCAAAAGGAAATGTGTACTAGATGGTCGTATGTCGCATCTAAATGGGAACCGTGTGATGCAGCATGCCATGGAATGTTTCGTAGAATGTTGCTCCACCATCTGGTGCCATCTTAGCACTCTCTGCAATCTCATCAAAGCAACCAGCGTACCAGAATGGTTGTCCAATCGCCGAGAGTGTGCAGCGCGCGTCGTTTCTCCAGCAGTTCCGTGTTGCAATTTTTATAAATAGCCGTGTGACCAGCTGAGAATCATCCTGTTTCCCCGGTCCCAAAAGGTAAGATTTCCACTTCGTTCCCACTTTCTTCTGATCCCAATCGGAGCCGCGGGTCAAGTTGGAGCAGGTGCGTTCAATGAACCATTACTCCGCCCAACCGTCGTCCATTACCGGGAGTATAATGATTCCTGGCCTGGCCTTGCGCGGTCTGCTCTTTCATGTACCGATCGACAGAGGCGGCCACACTGGAGAGGACGAGTGTAGTACTCCACTCCAGCACTCCCAGCAAGGGCTATTCATAACTCGGCTCGGCGCCTGTCTCGGCGTTAATTTACGCAACTGTTTTAACACCATTTTATCGAGGCCAAGTTATGACTCCTGTCCTGAGCGCGGTCGGTGCGCCTGTGTGAGGTCCACCTTGCGGTCAGGAAAGCGCTGGCTTCCCATCTTCTCCCAACGGCCAAAGTAGTTTATGACCTCGCTGGAGAGGCCCTCGCGGCCCTCGTATAGTATATTAACCAGAGCACAGCAAATGGCAGCAAAATGTAGCAGATTTTTCACAGACGGCCGAACCAGCGATTATCTGTGAGCCGTACCACCCGAGAAGCTACCGCTACATTGACGTCATTGCGCCGGTCTGACTGTGGCTCGACGGCGCTCGGCGATTGCTGGCCGCGGCTGTGGCTGCCGCTGCTCGCTGACACGCCATTGAGTGAATAACCGGATGACTGCGAATCGCCTGCACGATGCTCGGGGTGCTGGTGAATCGCTATCGTTACGAACGGAATAGCGGGGGCCCGTTTGTGCCTACTTTGCCATGCTATCGCTGTCCTGCTAGCAGGGAGCCCTCTCGAATGCGGATGGAAGAGGTTCAGTGACACCCTGTCGCCGTTGTCACGCGTTCAATCATGCGCTTGCTACAAGGATTGACTCCCAATCTGGTTGCTAGGGAGATCTGCACACAGACACACTCGTTCAAACAAACAAACATCGCGATCATTGTTTCATCATCTCCCGGGAGCCGAAGTAAGATGTTTAACAGTGAAGTGGCCCCGGGACAACCGTCTAGAGGACATGAGATAAACACATACGCTACCCATCAACTCCTGTTCCACTCCTCATCCAGGTACACTATGATGTGTACTTGCATCGTTTCGAACGAACGTTCCCTCCTGTGAGGAACCTCCGGGCTGTATGCAACCCGTAGTTAGGGGCCTTCTCTCGCACCGCGCTCTCTCTCGCGTAGCTACTGCTTCCAACGCCAATTTCATGCACGCGACCCCACCGTGGTCCGTCCGTCCGGCTGTGGCCGTGTTGCGTGTCTTGGACCTTCCGCAATACACCTTCCCCTGCCGCTCCCGGGAGGCCAGGGGGCCAGCATTAAAAGCATTCGATTGACGTCAAACGGCTCACCGGCATCTGAATACGAAATGTCGTACTCGAGCGAGCCAGTCAGTATTTTTTTCTGCTGAATCGCAAACGGAGCAGGGTAGTAGCGGGGGGAGAGGAGTGAGCACTGGAATGAGTAACCAGCATCAGTAGCTGAAAAACATGGGAAACAACTGAATGACCGGGGCTGAACTAGGTCGTCCTGTAATGATATCACTTTGGAGCTCCATCACCATATTCGCCGTTGGTGCCCCGATATTGGCAGCAAATGTTGTTGTAAAAATGGAATAGCCCTTAATGTGTTTGGCTGTGGAGTGAGGATAGGTACAGGACCGATTAAATACCCATTGTGCTGAGTCTCATCCATGGGCTCACACTCAAGAACCGCTAATCCATTACAGTGAGCACATTGCCCAGAGGTGCAAAGAAGGGCAGAGAACGCCGCTACCTCACCATTCCTTCTCTTCACACCACATGAATGGTGATCGTGGTCCAGAATGGAAGCTCGGTGATCGTTTAACCAACGGAGTTAGCCAACCTTCTAATGGGAGATGATTTATCATGCGCCCGTTTTCCGGTAGGACGACGTCTTGTTCGTGGCTTTACGTGCCGAGAGACCTTCGGACGGGTATAAATCAACCGCTAATTGCGGCACCAAGTTCCGTCCGGGTCCATGGTGACTAGGAATGAATCTGCAAGCGTCAGACCACCCAAGTGCGACGCTGGAAGCGTTCGAGGGTACTCCCGGTTTGTCTAGACGACGATCGTTGATCGACCAGAACTCTGGCCAGTGCTCAACCTAGGCACAAGAACCCTTGCTACCAGCTGCTGCCGTATGCTTTTGAGCAGTACGTAAGGCTTGTTGTAAACAACTACGTGATAATCATACGTTCAGTTGGGTGTGCTCCAGCATAATCATGCTGCGACCTGATTGATAGGTAGCATTCCCTTCCCTTGCTCACGGTCCACACCAGAAACGTGACTAATGGCCGCGACAACCGGAAGCGAGTGCGATAAGAGAGAGAGAGAGAGAGGGCCGGTGGAGGCATGTCAGTGACACGGTCGCATGTCGCGCGTTTGCGGTTACTCTGCCCGGCTCATCACCCATCATGCTGTGTTCCGACCAATCGCGTTGCTCGAAATGGAACCGCGGAGGCCGGTCAACTGCCCCGAACGAACGAGTGTGCGAAGCGAAAAACGGATCAAACTGTTTTGCATAGCCCATCTCGGGGTGTTGATAACGAAAGCCCCGGGTCGGGCCGGGCCGGGCGATTGACGTCAGTGCGCCCCGGACGGGACCAGGTTGCTCAATCGGAGTGGATCGAGTGCCCCCAAAATCGTCTGCAGACCTGTCACTGGGCAGGATCGCCGCTTGGTAGGTGTCACCGTCCTCGTCGTTGCGTGTTATCGCGAAGGTACAAGAGCTGCCTGGAGTCAGGAGTGCACACGAGCACGATCGCGCGTGGGATGTTGATGTTTTCGAGCGAGGCCGAGAGCTCGGCCGATGTTTGTTACATTAGCTTAATGAAATGTAAAACATTCCAAACAAAACGCCGCAGCCGTAGCCGTAGCTGTAGTGCTGATGTTTGATGGAAAGGCGGTCAGCGGATGGTTGCTTATCGGCGGCGGTGGCCGCTATCTCAAGACGCGAGTCGCGGCGCATGAACTCCCCCACAGTGGCCCCGGTCCCCGCGGGTTAAGGATGGCGCCTGATCGATCGATCGATCGTCGTGAATGTGTTGCCTGGCTCTGGCGATGCACTAGTTCTGTTTCTGCTGCTACTGACAGCGATTGAAGCCCGCGGGCGAAGCTGATACGCTTGCAAAGTGAGTGCTATTTTTAATTAATGCCCCATTGTCGGGCGCCACTTGAGCGATAACAATGCTCCTCGTAGCATGCATCGGACGCGATTGCCACGTGGCCTTCGGTGGCGGAGGACGGACGAAGCCTCGTTTGGATGCGATGCTCTGAGTTGTGCGTGCTGCGGTGCTGAATCTTAGAAAGTGACACCATGCACTGGACTCGTGATCCTCGAGTGATCTACTCGGTTTGTAGTACGATCACGTCGCGGCGAATAATCTGGGCACTAAGTGTGCCCAGAAAAGGAAAAGGTTTATTTCGTAAGAAACTGAAAAGATCTTCTGTACGAGATCTTCCTTTAAAGAATAGATCAAGGCTACATTCTTCCATCGATCGTGCCTTGAATGAGAATTAACCACGCTCCCTTCGGACAGTTAATGAGTTGAAGATCTTTGCATGGCGAAACGGAAGTGGCCGCTTAAAATTCATGATAGTCCAGTCTTCCATATGATGATCGCTAGGGACCACACCTTAGAGTGCTGTTCCTCGTAGAACCAGACCAACCATTCGCTCCAATAACTGGTGTTCTGCTCACGTTTCTTGGCCTCACGATGACGGCATCCAGCACCCGGAGGCGAGTGCCTGGCGCGTGCTCTCGCGTGCCCGCGGTAGTAGCTCGCGACGCTACCACCTACAATCACGATACATTAATCGGTGGCCACTAGATAGTCAATCTCTCCGGCTCGCGATGCACAAAAGGGTGATCACATGGCAAGCACGGTTGGTGAGCAAACCACCACGCCATCCCGGGCGTCATTTCGCCGGCCAGACACCGCCAGCCGGTTAATTTGTTCGTTTCTATTTCTATTAATTAAATCATAACGGGCAACATGCCGGACGGACGTTGTTGTGGCCTTTGGGTGGGCAGTGGGCAGTGAGCTAGACGACACCTTACGACGACGACGTCGATGACGACGGCACCCTCTCCTTGACCTCGTGCAGGGCTAGTGTCGAAGTGACACATGCACCACAATGCACCACGAGCACACTTATGCTAATTGAAGGGTAATTCAGATAAATTACAACGAGGATTAGCGCGTCGGGTGCCGTGTGCTGGGTGTGCGCAATCGCTGTCAACGCTACCGCGTTAACGATCATCGGAGCTAGCACGATCTTCATCGCTCGTCTCGCCGTCTGGGTTGGTTGGATATTGATGGGTTTGGGAATGTCAAGGAAATCATTGGGAAGCACGTCAGCTTACCAGAGAGGAGGTGATCAGCTCAATGAGTTGCTCACTCTGATCACTCTGTTCTCTTCAACAAAGAAAGGATAGAGAGGATCCTCGAACACTAGCAGCTGATGATGACTATCATCTTCGGCCATCCGGCCAGCGGTAAAAGTTGTTACTTTCGAGCGGATGGGAAAGGAAAGTAGGCCGTCGGTGCTGGAGAGGCACCGGGCACCGGGCAGCCACCGGGGGGAACGTTCAACAGCTGCGCGACATCCGCGAGTGTGTCTGGTGTGGAATGCGGACATTCGCCCGGTGTCGCGATGACGCACTTGCTGCCCCGAGTCTGCCTGCCTGCCTGCCTGCATGAACATAGTACGTCATCGACCGCCATCGACCGGGCACAGTTTCACTTTCTTCTTTAACACAGACAGAAACTCGCACACACTCTTTCACAGGAAACGGAACTGTGGGTTTTGTGTGTTGTGCCAATGGGAAACGAACGAATTTCTCCAGCAGATAATCTGCACGCTCGATCGCTAACTGGTAAGTAAAGGGTTGAAGCTGTGCACCGTAACGGCTGCGACTGACGTCAGTACCACCACCACCACCACCAGGTAAGGGTCGTCGTCGTTGTCGTCGTTGCGGCAACAATGAACCCGTGAGATGCTGCCCGTTGATGCCGATGAACTGTGTTCGCAAGGCAATGGTGCAACCCCGGAGTCAAGCTGTAGAACAGCATCGTCGTCTTGGTATCGCCGTGGTCTTGCTGTTGAACAATTAAACCGAACCCCGGTGGATTACGTCGCATTCAATTGCGCATCCTTCGGCAGCCAATGACACCTCCGCCGAGGCTTGATGGGTTAGAGCCTGGCTGTTGACATTGCCAATTGGTGTTAACATCCTCAGCTGCACCAATGTCAGCTGAATGATTGCGTGTTGCAATCGCGACTGGCCACCGTGCGGCCATATGGTGAAGATGAATGATGTTCTCCGGACCACCACGGCGCACGCGTTTGTACGCATTGACCATATTGAGTGCTAGCGAGCGATCTGTCGTCCAAGAGCAGGTTCAACAGCACGACAGTCAACCAACCAGCCAGTCTGTCCTGCGTTCCTGTGGCTTGTTTGAGGGTCTAATGCTTCATCGAGCAAATGGGCAAGGTGAACGATCATCCTTGAACGGCTTGTGGTCTTCTAAGCACAGCGCGCCAAACGACCCAAAGCTTGTGTCTATGCGGTCCGCAATCCGCGGTCGTGATTCCGGAAGACTGCGCGGTGGCGATACGAGGACGCAAGTGTTAGCACCTTCCCATTGACGCACCCGTGCGTGTGCGATTGTCGCGATCGAGTCGCGCAAAAGAACATCGTAAAGTGCAGCGTGGTAGCCCTTTAGTCCGTCAGTCAGTCAGTCAGTCAGTCGGTTCCAGTCCAGTGAGACTTGTGTGCAGAGAACAATAAAACGTTAGCAGAAATGTCAGCTGTCCGTGGCCACAGCGACGCTGCGGTCACTAGTGGGGCGTCCTTTGCATTTTAATCGTTTCCATGGCCCGCTTTTAACGTTCATGTTCCCGCACGGATTGTAGCACAAGGGCGGGTTCGCTGGTTGGTACGGATCCGTATCGCGTGGCGCACTCTCTTCCACGTTCCAAATCCCGGAGAAAACGAATGATCACACATCTTAGTTGGCTTCGAATCCGGGTGCACAACGTTTTGACAGCTGCTACGGTTCGCGCCGACTCGACAGACTTGATCACCGCTCACTGCGACTTGCAGTGCAAAGATACTGCGTATACACTGGGTTGCGGTACTTACGATTGCGAGAAAGCTGAGCAGCGATTTGTTGTTGGCGGCGTTGTTGCCCTGCTCGACGCGATACTCGGCCGCACCACGCTCGGTTTCAATGTTCTGCAATCAGAAAAAAAACACAAACGACGCTACGTTAGTTTTGGTTTGATCCACGGAAATCGCTCAAGGTTCAACAGCAGCTGAAACAACGCGATAACGTCTGCCATACCATGGCTCTGGTACTACGATAATTCATAAACGGTATTACACTGTTTGGAACAATCGAAAGATACTTGTGCAAGTTGTTAATCCACGAGCGTCATCGATCGCGGACTTGATTTGACAGCTGGATCGTCCCCCCCTGCGGCAGGATTCTGGATCCCAGCCTTCAACACACAACAGAAAACCCCCGAAACGCGCCAAACCAAACGGTTTGCGTGTGTCTTCGTTTTGGTGATCTCGATTGTAACCGATCGAGAGCGAGCGGTGATGGTGTGTTAGTTTTTTTGGTGCCGACAGGGGATCTTCCTGCCTGCCAGACATACCATCAAAAGGGTTATCCGTTTGTCTCATTCTCTAACCATTCTTCTACCTAAGGACGAACAGGCAGATGGACAACACGATGAATCAGCGGCTCACAGAAGATCACCACAAAACCAAACAAACCGATCATTCCGTTGACGAGACTGTCGCTGAGATCATCACAACGGCGCCGTGCCTGGTGCGGGGGAAGATCAGATTCACCTTTGCGGTCACTCGAATGCCATGATATCGATGATCCCTAGAGCTAGAGATTCCCTAACTCGGTTGCATAACATCCCGGAGCCTGGAATGACGTTTAATGAGCCGTGAAAGCGATCGGTGAAGCAGCTAATAGGGCGTGAAATGGTACAAAACCGCTGTAGTAAGCGATACAAAACCACAATCCCATCGCATTCGACGCGTTTCGTACCGTAATGTCGATCATCGATTTGGTTCTCGCACGCATGAGATGAGGAACAGCCTAGAAAAGAATATGGTTTGATCGCTGTAGCTCGAAAGGCGTTCAAGGACGATGCTTGGGATCGAGCATGGGGTAATGGGTTAGCTTTCAACGAAATGATCGTGCATAGATGGCGTTTAGCTGCTGTTGCTGCTGCTGCTGCTACTGCTGGAAGCAATTAGCCAAACGGTACGTGTACGCAACACTTGGCAACCGCTTTGCATGCCCCCCGGGCCAGTTCTCTGGCGAACCGAAGGATAATTAGCGAACAGACAGACCGGCTGTACGCCGACGATGATAATTCTATTTCTTCTTCTTAATGGTTTGCCTCCGGGTAGGTCCGGAGGTGGTGGATGGATCAATTTGGGATCGAACTTCCTTCCTGCCGGTGGCGCCACTTTTGTCAAGGTCGCTCGCTTTGGTCGACCTCCTTGGCGTACACTTGGAACGGTTAGAAAATTATGTTTTTACTTTTTTCCCGAGCCGACTCCATCTAGGGATCAGCGATCGTGTGAAGGAGCACGAAGCTGAGCTGTGATCGAAAAAAAAAAACATTGCCCTAGTAAGCAATTAGTAACCGAGGCAGATCGCCGAGCGTTAATCAGACCAGCAGGCAGCGGTTTAACACTAATTAACACAAACCAATATGACCGATCACCAAAACAACCAATGGCGTTATGGAAATGTCGGAAGAGGTTATGTTTGTTTACTTATGGTGCTAGCCGGGGAAACGAGCTGTTGTAGGACCAGAAACGTGCGGTTCGTGGCTCGCATCCTCTAAAACAACGATCGTGCGATCCGTTTGCTAATAATGTAGACTATTGGCTGGAGAGCCGCCACCGGTCCCCGGATGGTTCCGGTCTGTGGACAATAGTGCTTCTGGCTCGCTAATGGCATATCGAAGCAGAGCACGCATGAATGCCCGAGTATCACATGTCCATGACGTCAATCGGTACGGTCCAGTGGGTGGTTCATCACGTTCGAATGGACCGCCTCGGATGGCTGCAGCACCACCACGACGCTTTACACTCCGTCACGATGCACAGAAAATGTATCATCTTCTTCTCCTCTTTTTGTACTGCGGAGAGAACTGATCACAGCTTTTAACCGGATTTAACTGGAACTGGATTCTAGTTGGGGTCGCTCCAATCCGCTCCCAAGTGCCGAGTGGAGTGTTCAGTGCCTGAAACAGAAATTCAATCCACATGTCCATGGTTCCTAACTGGATGCGTCAACAGAGATCCGTCTATGTAATGACGGTTTTAGCAGCCCTCTCCTCCCCCCCTTCGATCCTTCGACATTGGCTTTGTCCACACAGAAAGAGAGGACAATCGATCAACCCAATCGCACACAATCGTGCACAGCCATTGCATGGTGATTGCCAGGCCTGTCAGCCATCGCGGCCCGTACTGGACGCTAATTTCGGTTCCAGACTTTGTTCGCAAACCCGCTCGGAATTCCAATCCGCCAGACCCAACCATCCCGAGGGGGAATACGCCATGTTAGCACCGGATTGTGAATGAAAGGTGCACATGCTGATCGCCAATCGTTCGCGTACACACGACAATTGCGTCGTTTCTGTTGCGCCGACCGATGCTGCTACAGGTGCTGCAAAAAGTGGAACATAGTACATTCAACCGACGATGACGTCCTGGGAGTGTAGCATGGAGCACCTGAGCGATCGAGCTTTCGGTTGCGTGCGAAGGAGTGTCAACGGATCCTCCGATAGGAGGTGACATTAGCATAAGCGGTCGCGCGGGCTATTAACCTTGAGTGTGCGCGATCGTGCCCGTTGCTTACGTAAATCGGTGTGAAGAGCCGCGGCTGGTTCGGCTCAAACATTGCACCACCACCCTCTCGCCACAAGTTGTCACACCTTCTCCTACTGCTTGGGGATGTATCCCCCGCCCCAGCGGGGAGCGACGTAACATTATTTTGGTTGCGCAGGCGAAGACGAGCCTGCTCAAGAACCGTATCGGGTTACGCGTGCCGCGTGCCATCGGTTTGTCGGGATTGGTTTTAGGTTCCGAGGTGAACGTCATGAAAGACCTTCAACCAAAAAGGGAACCCACAGAACCACGCAGGTCTCGGGGCTGTAAAACAGGTCCACCATCTCGATTGACCCAAGACATGAATCCAGTGGCAATGGGGTTTTCCGGAAAACTTTAACGCCGATCGATCATTCGCAACCCGTTTATGGTCGATCGTAGAGCGAAAGGTCAAAGCTCGAAACCAGCAACCATCAGGTGCTACCAACCGTGCCTAAACCGCGCGGGGAAATAGATGAATAAATTTAGAATTTTTTGATGACTATTAGACGCGTGGCTTGTTAGAACAATCTGTTTAATTTAGTGGCATTTGTCGTTAGAGTATAACGACTTCCTTTTCTACCGAGACAACGTCGCTACTGTACTAGAACGTTCTTCGATAGAACATTCCTCGCGTTTTGGACTTGGAACTCTGCTGGTCGCTGGTGTTAGATCACAAGAATTCAAACAAACGTACCGCATGAAATACTGTTAGAGCCCCCCCCCCCCCCCCCCATCAAGTTAAATACTAGAGATGTTTAGGTGATCCCTTCAGCCTGAAGTGTGCACAACCAATGACTTGGGTACACAAACTGAACTCTGAGCTGTTTGAGTGTGGAAAAACATTCCGGTTCCGGTCTTACCGTGTTCTTGGTGCCATTGTCCAGTATCAGCATCTTCAGCAGGGTCCGCTTGAGGCCATTGTTGTCGAGACAGGAGAGCCGAGGAAATTTGTCACTGGTCCATCCTGCCATGGTGAGGAATATGGAAGAAGTCATGCCGTGCGGGACGACGCCCCTGGAGTGCTTCCGGTTGTGTTGTGTTGTGCGGCGTCGACGATGTGGCCGCCGCTCGCGGTTACTTGTTCGAGCCGTTCGCGGTGTTCGGTGAACCGAATGGCGCACGCTATAGGCACGCGTTGTTTTGTTGTTGTGACTCCCGGTTTTGCACCCGCTTATGGAATGTGCAAATGTGTCGAAACGGCCCTACCCCGCCTCGTGTTGTTCTGGCCGATACTACCGGTGATCCGGTCTGGGAGTGGAGCGGCTCATAACATTAAGTCCGAAAATGGATCGCCTCCGGGACCGTAGGGGAGGGTTGACGTTGGGCGTAAAACAGGTTTGTTATGATGGCCGATCGAGTCGAGCGAATATATAGTGGGAAGAATGTTCAAACATACACGCGCACACGACCACTCGCACTGGATATCACACTAAAGGGTCGCTCTTGGTTACCGTCACAGGCTACTACGAGCATTCGATTCCGAGACGACGAGGCTACTTCACTTTTTAACCTGCACTGTTGTGTGGCTCACGTAGCCAATGGGGGGATTGGCAATTTATGCTCTTGTTTTTCTGGCACAGACACACACTGTTGAAGGGGTTTAACCAGGCCCCACCCCTTAGTAGGGGATTACCGGGGGCGAATGTAAATATTTTTCACAAACATCCCGACGACCTCCGGGGGGGGAGTCTAGGGCCAACACCTTTACCGGGAAAGCGCCACACACGGCTGTCGAGCGGCGTCGTTCGGTTTGCCAATCGGCCCTGCACCCGCTTCTAATATGTGGCACAATCCGTTTACTCACGGCTAATATTGATTGGGTAATCACTGATGGTGCACAAGGTGGTGTGTGCTCGGACGGTTGGCCCGTGAACTATCTTATCCTTTCTACCCCCTCCCTTTTTGGAACTAGCCGCCACTGTGGGCGCAGCAGCCTAGACCAAGTGCGAGATCTCGGCAAATAACACAACGGCTTTCGATTACCGTTTACCTGCGCCGACTTTGGGATGCGCGGTTTCTTCTCTTGCTGTTTGGATGCTGGGACGTAGCAATCGCTCCCGGGCTGTGGCCTGTACTGATAGGGGCGTGTGTTACCAGGCCCTGCACACAATCAGACTCGCTGTGCGAACGCAAAGGGTGCGACCGTGCCACTTTCACTATCTTCACTCGTCTTCTTCTTCGCGCAGGAGATCACCTTCTGCACACACCACAAAACGATCGTCACTCGAGCGTGCTACCCGTTTTCTCTTTAAAGCGTTCACCTTCACTGTGCGAACGAACCTTTCGCTGTTCGCCTGAAACACAGCACCGTAGGAAGAGGAAAAGGTGGAAGATGATCCACCCTGCAACTTGCAGCAAAGTCTCGAAGCTACTAAAACCTGGACGTTAACGGCAACTGGACTATCAACCACTGCGCTTCGATTGATAAGGTTTGGGTTCTGATTGAAAAAAACTCTGTATCTCTACTGCTCGGTCTTGCAGTGCCGTGCAGCGAGCAATCGCGTCTGTCCTCCGCGGTGTCGGGCGTACGTTTCGCGGCTTTCGATCGGCCGCACCGTTTTGAACCGCGTGGCGCGTGGTTTTCTTTTTTTGCGCCATCGACTCACCGAAAGCGCTCCGGGGGCCGATCGTGCGGGATCGTGACGTCAGCTTCGGCTCGTTCGCTAGTAGCACGTTCCCAACGGTACTGTAGAAACGTTGGCGATCGTTGAAATTAAGGGAAAAAAATCTAATTTTCACCAACAGAATCTTATTTGATAAATGGATTTTCATTTAACTTCTCTTCATTTCACAAATTATTTAATTAATCTTTTTAGTCTTTCAATCTCAGAAGCCTCATAAAAAAGTGTTGCTAATTATGCAGATTTTTTATCGCTCTAGGTGACTCATCGTCAGTAGGCTTTGTGACTCTGTGTGTTGAGCTCATCCCTTGAATGCAGTTTCTTCGTGGAGATGATGACATTTTCCGCTCAGATGTAAATCATAATTTATTAACAAAGCTTTGCTATTGTAAGTATTACATAAACTAGCCGATAAGCACAAGCGCATTTCGTCATATAGTGGCTACGAACGCATAACAGGTTTGTGGCGATGGGCGATGGTAGTTGTCTGCATTCATTCGATTCGCAACAGGAGAACCAACAACAACAACAACAGTTTGTAATTTGATTGCATCATCTTTTTGTCTAATTGTAAAAAATATTTCGCAGTGGCCAAGGTTAGGATCGAAAAGCTGGTTCCACGGAGGAAAATATGCCACAATCACTGATGTATTGGAACATGTTTCGCTGGATAAGAATCACTCGGTCGGGTGCGTATTCCCTGTAATGTAACCAGGGCAACGGTTGTCGTCAGTAGCAGCCTGTCGAGCGTCGATTGTGCTGTGGGGAATTCGGAAATTAATGAAAATCCCATTCATTTTTTTTTCTAAAAACAATCTCATGTGCCGCTTATCTGAGACCCGCGGAGTTCCCTCTGATTGTACCAGCGATTGGCACGCGTACGGTCCGAAAAAATCCCCCCAAATCAGCTCAGCGTTCGCATCTAGAAGCGGTCGAGAACTTTGGTTTGTGGTTTCCTGTTGATCATCGAGATGGAGTCAAAATTCAGAACATACAAAGAAGATGAAGAGAAAGAGGTTGTTTCAAGTCGTATGTTTGTAGTGTGACGTAGTCATGGCTACGTCCACGCAGAATGTGCACACCACAAAAAGGCGCAAGCAAAATGTCTTCTGTGACGTCGACGTTGACGCATCGAACCGGTTGTAACTCCATCCATCGCCTGCGAGTGTTAATCGAGCACAAACCCATCCTGGCGTGATCGTTTCGAGGCGATTATCACATTTGCGTCTTGCGGTGTGATGATGGTTCGATGGACGATAGCGACGATGGGGTGACCGGAAATACAAATGCGTCGCAATCGGAACTGATACCGGAACCTGAGAGGTCAATGATACACGTGCCGAGCAGCGGGGTGAGGGGTGCGTCATGGCACATGCGTCTGCAAAGGTGACGAAATCTCGATTGTTCGATCCGGTGCGACGACACTGGAGCAAATATTTTTCAATATCCACACGCGCAACATGCCGTTATCAGTTGATATCCAGTTTCTTTCCAATTTCTTTCCAGTTCAACCATGCCACCGTATCACAGCCAGACACGCAGCGATCGACACGTGTGTCACTGGTCCAGACCGTCAAACGATTTTCCCTTTTTCTCCTGCTCGATGTTTCGTGCTTCTCGATGTTGACGATGTTTGTTAGCACGTCGGTCGGAAGCCTCGATCTGCCGCCATCTGGGTTGAATTGCTGCGTTGCCTGGCACAGTCGCATTTGCACAATGATAAGCCCGACCGAATGGCGGGCGAATGGTCACAATGAGGCTAGACGGCCGCTGGGGACTCTTGCCAGGACTGCAAAGTCACTAAAGCATACCACCAGCCCATCATATAACCATAAAATGACAATCGTTTTAACCTTAACCAGGGTTAGGTACACTCTTTACGCCCAGAGCTGGCTGGCAGGCAGAGTATTTGTATTTGGTTTATGCTACGGAGCGGCGCTTAAGCTGGAGCACGCACTAAAAATCAGCGCCGCTAATTCCGCCAACGCTCGGTGGCGTTTACGCATGCGCTATAAATGGATCAGTGACTCTCGGGCTCGGGACGATCACCTATTAGACATGCACCTATTAGGGGGCCCTCGGAAACTCGGACCAACTTCTCGGACCAGCATCGTCTTTTCACAATCGGCCTGTGAAGGCTAGCTGCTTCTCCGCTATGACGTCAATGGCAGCGGCCAAACGGTCCGTCCACTACCAATGCTGCTGGTGCTGCTGCAGGCGCATGGACGATGGAAGTGCCAATTGGATAATTTAGCGGCCATCGCGGCATAGATGCCTTCTGTGCCTTCTTTCCTACCGCTCGGTTCCTCCACTCACCATCAGGCACAACCGAACACTATTAAAGCTTTCCGTTAACATTTTCATTGGTGGTCTGTGTGCGTGCCACCTTGTTATGCAATTATTTTATTACTGTGAGGCCGATGTTGCCGGGAAAATATGGCAATGTGCGTCATCATTCGTTGGGGCCCCTTCACTCGCGGCATCGCAATCACTGAGTAGGATCGTGACGTGAAAGCCCGGCACGGAGGTACTCTGTGGAAATGCTTTTTTCGTCAGAGGCGTTGGCCACGAGTTGCGCGAGTTCGAGGGAATTTCGTGTGGAGTTTCCAGAAAAAAAAAACACTAACGGTCACTTGATCCAAGCATCCTGTGGAGCATATTGCATCATTTTACGCGGTCTCCGCCAACTGCGCTGCGCTGCGCTATGATCATCCATATCGCCAACCATCATCAGTGCCCCGGGGGCCCAAGCACTGATCGTATGGTCGATTGCACTCGCGCGCCTAGAAGTGCACGGGAAGCTTGGAACCGATAGGAACCGATGACGAACGCCATATTTGATAATATAGCGTAGTAGTATACTCGGCGATGCGACCGTGGAGCTATTTCTGGTTTGTCCGGCCTCCTTCGTTTGCCATCGCGTGCGCCACTGAAAGATGTCAAAATTGACGTCAATCGCGATGGGGATTTTCACTATCTGGAGCAGCAGCGAGGCAGACGAGCCGTAACCTAATAAACAATCCACCGGTCATACAGATCGTGAAAGCGGACGTGCAGCAGATTTATGAAAACAAAAAAAAACACAAAACAACAGCGGCGCGAAGGCTCCAACAATGGTACCGCTCGGAGAACCCACATCAAGGCTGTGCTCGCGTGAGCTTGAGACAGAAGCGGCGTCACGGGCAGCGCTGGGATAATCCCGGACGCCCTCTGGAACTGGAACACCCCTTGAGCGCCCCAGCGAGCCGCTTTTAACCGGCTTAGCGACTGTCGAGAAGGTCAACGGACATCGAAGGGACATGGCACGGGGGACAACTCACGGGCATGTACAAACCATAAACCCTTAACGAGCTCCCTATTAGCGGTTAATGAGCGCGTGGCATGCATATCGTCGTCGTCCCTGTGACCTTGTAACCTCCCGACCTGACACTAACTTGTCCATTCACTCACCAGCCTCGTTCCGGTGATGTCTGTAGCGCAGAGAATAACCTTCAAAGGGCTTGCCCAACGGGTGGTACAGAAGAGGAAGGAATCACTTGAAGCAGACCAGAACTCCAGGAGCCGGTTCCAGTATCGGGCATGGTTCGTGAAGGAACTGCAGGATCTCTGCAACGTGACGGCCCTTCACGGTTACAGCCAGATCGTGCGCAGTGGATACAGTGCGCTGGAGCGTACCGTGTGGTCCTGTGCCGTCGTAGCATCGACCATCTGTGCCATCACGCTCCTCATGATCTCGTGGTCCTGGAATGTGGAAACACCGACCGTTACGGTAATTGCAACCTGAGGGATTGTCCAACAGCACATGGGCTTGATAAACTTCTGTTTTTTTTTCATTATCAATTGGCGCAAAAGGTGACGGAATCGACCAACTATCCCACGTGGAATATCCCGTTTCCGGCGGTGACGGTTTGTCCGTTGAACAAAATCTCAGCCACCGCAGCACTGACCCGTGCTGGCATGATGAAACGCCCCGATGCCAATCTAACGGATGGTGAACTGGCCGATCTTTTCCGGCTGTACTTGCACGTGTTGGGGCTGGGGCAGAGTGATCCCGTGCGCTACCGGTTACTGCACGAGATACTGCAGATGAACAATCTGGAAATACCGCAGCTGGTGGGCGAGTTTACGCCACCTTGTAGTAAGATGATCGAACGATGCTTGTGGAAGGGAACGCAGTGGCGTTGTGACAATCTGTTCCAGATGGTCAACAGTACGGAGGGATTGTGCTGCTCGTTCAATTACTACGGGCTGTTGAAGGATAATTATCCGAAGAAGATTACCGTCAGTATCCCGAAGGAACCGAGGCGTTTGATGGCCAGTGGCTACCAGACGGGTCTGTCGATTTTGTTGCAACCGTTTGTTGAGGATTACCATGCGACCGATGTCGCTGCGTATGGGTTTAAGGTGATGATACACAGTTCATACGATTTCCCCGATAATGATGCGGAGATAATGTTGGTGGTGGCCGGGACGGAATCATTCGTTACGATCAATCCAACGGTTACGTACGCTACCGCGGATGCCATGGGGTTAGCACCGAGTGTAAGGAATTGTTTTGGGCGGAATGAGTATCGATTGACGGTGCTGCAGCGTTACTCGTACGTGAACTGTATGGTGGAGTGTAGGGCGGCCACCATTTACGATAAGTGTGGATGCGTTCCCTTCAATCTGCCCAACAATGAAACGCTCAAGAACTGCGAAATGAAGGATATGGAGTGTGTGGTGCGGGCACGGGATCTCTATCTGAACGCTATTCCGCTCATGAACAGCACGATGGCGCGCGTGATGACCCGGGGGGTGGAACCACCCTGTGGTTGTTTGCCGGCTTGCGACAAGATACAGTATCCGGCGGAAATGGTAACCGGGGACATGAATCGGAACTACTCTTACAATGCGATCTCGTTTTTGTGAGTCCGTTTTGGGTGGCACTTTGTGGTTGTTGAGTTTATCATATTTTTTTCTCTCTTCTCCATCGGACAGCAAGGACATTGAGCTGAAAAATCACAGCCTGGTGCATGTGTACATGGCCGGGTTAACGGCCACGCACTTTCGGATGGATATCTATCAAGATTCGCTCGGAACATTAGGTAATTGGGCGTCTGGTGAACGATCGCGAATTGTTGAGAAGAATAATCTGTTTTTTTTTCTCGTTTTTTAGCATCTTTTGGCGGTATACTGGGACTGTTCCTGGGGTTCAGTATCATAACCGGGTTCGAGGTGATCTACTTCTTCACCATTCGTCTACTGTTTGACCTTTTCACCAATAAGCCAGAGCGTTAAGCATAGAAACGTCCACTGATTGGGATCAAATTCAAAAGGCGATGGGGTTTGTAGTTAATTTCCTGCATGTTTGGTGAACTAATGTAACGTAAAGCCTCCGTTTCTTTTGCTGTTTACGCAATGCTTTTCATCCGTTAGCAATTTCTAGTCGTAAAATTCAAAAGAAAAAAACGCTTCAACGGCTGCGTAGCGTACGCCTTCACGTGTGCTATTAAATGCTTCATGAGGCGCACCATCCAAGTTTGCATAGCTTATGGAGCATAATTCCTTGAAATCACTATGGGCCAAAAATATGAAAATTTTAACAAAAGGAAAGAACAAATTTTCAGAAGAAATTTTTCATTGGTTGTGCAGTTTTTTAAAACTTTATTCATTGACTTTAACAATAATCTGCATAAACAGCTGCATTATTTTTAAAACATCAGCACAAATTAATTCTGGAATTATTCCTCAAACAGTGCTCAGCATAAGAAACGATAGTGCATTGATTCTGAAAGAACAGAGCTCAAGGAAAGCCAATTGATGGCAACGATATAGCAGTGGATAAAAAAATATTTTTAAACCACAACGATCATCATCAGTTACGCTATAAAAACCAGATATCAATGACTCTGTTAAGAAACAAAAATACATTATGTTCACGATGTAACTAGCAATACAATTCGCGTAAGATTAAGACAAAAATAATTTATTTATTCAGTAATGTGGAGGGTTATTTTCACAATAGAACTTAAATCAGTACTCAACAGTCACACATTTCGTTTTCAGGTATTCGTTCAACGCTTCCTTTCCTGTAAACGAAAGAGAAATTTAAAAAACATTGTGCCCCTGGGACTCTCTGCCACACTTACCTAAATCCTTGCCGAATCCACTCTGCTTGAAACCACCGAACGGAGCCGCCACATCCGTCTTGTTGTACGTGTTCACAAACACCGTACCGGCTTCGATTTTCTCCGCAAACCGCATCGCCTTCTGCAGATCCTTGGTGAACACACCACTTGCCAGCCCGTACTCGGTGTTGTTGGCACGTGCCACCAGCGCATCAAAATCGCTAGCATGAAACTTGGAAATGACCATAATCGGACCAAAGGATTCCTCCCGAGCAATGTACATGTGATCCTCGACGTCGGTGAAGATGGTTGGCTCAAAGAACAGTCCCTTCATGTTGGGCACCCGCTTACCACCGTACACCAGCGTCGCACCTTCCTTCACTCCGATCGCACAATACTCCTGCAGTTTCTGCAGATGCGCCAGATGGTTCTGCGGACCGTGAGCCGTCGCTCGATCGAGCGGATCACCGATCTTCATCGTCCGGATGCCCTTAATCACCTTCCTCACAAACTCATCGTGAATGCGGTCCTCCACAAACAGTCGCCCAGCGGCAATGCAATTCTCGCCCTTGTTAAAAAACACCGAAGACATCCCAAGCCGGACGGCTTTCTCCAGTTCACAATCGGCGAAAATGACGAGCGGTGACTTTCCGCCCAGTTCCATCGAGCACTTTTTTATGTTCGACTCAGCACAGGACGTCATAATGCGCTTCCCGATCGGTGTTGACCCGGTAAAGCCCAGCTTCCGTACCAGCGGATGGTCGGCTAACGCTTGCCCAGCCAACGATCCCGTTCCGGTCACAACGTTAATGACTCCGGGTGGAAATCCAGCTCTCACCGTTAGCTCTGCAAACTTGAGCGCCGTCAGGGGGCACACCTGAGCCGGCTTGATGACCACCGTGTTCCCCGCGGCAATACAAGCCGCCATCTTCCACGACAGCATCATGAGCGGATAGTTCCAGGGAGTGATCAACGCGCACACACCGATCGGTTCCCTTTTGGTAAACGTCAGCACATGGTTCGGTTTCGCCGGGCTCACCGGTATCGTGCTACCTTCGATTTTGTCCGCCCAACCGGCATAATAACGCCAGGCATCGATCGACATACCGACGTGTGTTTTCAGCGCGAGCGTATAAACCGCTCCCGAGTCGATCGATTCGATCGTCGCCAGTTCTTCCTTGTGTTGCTCCATCAGATCCGCCAACCGGTACATCAGCTGGCCACGCTCCCGTGCCGAAACACTCGACGACCACACGGTACGGAACGCTTCGTCCGCACTCTCGACTGCCGCGCTCACGTCGTTCTTGGAACCCGCAGCGACCTCACAGAGCACCTGCTCCGTCGAAGGATTCACAATCGGTAACGTTTTCCCACTCTCCGCGTCTACGAAGCGGCCATTGATGAAGAGCTGCGTTGGAACGCGAATCTCACGCTTGTTTGCCTTCAGCAGGACATGCTTGAAGGTGGAATCGAGTGCGATGTCACGGCCGTTCGGTTGTTCCCGGTTGCCATCTTCACGGCGAAGCAGGGTCACCACTTCCTGTAGAAACTCACCGTAAGTCGGTGCCATGAAGAGCGTCTCGTTGGCGATCGGCACTTCGAGCGTTTCCTTGACTTCCTCCACCAACCGCACCACATCCATCGAACCGGCACCGCTGGCAAAAAAGTCCGTTTCCGGCTCGATCTCCAGCTTAAGGATCGATTTCCAGATCGAACGAAGAATCGTTTCCAGCTCCTGTTCCTTCTCGGTCAACACGAGCGGTTCGATCGGTTTGGCAGCGGCCTGCGCGAACCATTCGCTCGCCTGAATCATCTTGTTGCCTCGCTTCAGCCGTTTCACCTTCACCAGCTTGTCGTCGGTGCCGATAATGAAGATGCCCTCCTTGGTAACGTACGCCTCACCGGAAGCACCCTTGAAGCGGATCGGTTGCCCACTGGCCAGGCTACGGCGTGCGCTCAGTGAGGCACCGAACAGGCGGACCGGCACTTCTGCGCCGTCTTCGCTTTCGATGATCGCCAGTGCACCAGGGACCGAGTCCAGACCGCGAATGAAGTTAAAAATGTCGAGTGCTCGCTTGTTGAAATCGAGGTACTGGTTCTCCTCCCGGAACAGGGCCGGATCGTAACTAGCACCGATTTCCGTCTGTGGGATTTTCGGTGCCGTTCCGGCGGCTATCATGTCCACCGCTTTACCCATTGCTGTTACACCTTCCGGATAGAGGAACCGTTTGTACA
This sequence comes from Anopheles aquasalis, assembly GCF_943734665.1. Taxonomy (NCBI): domain Eukaryota; kingdom Metazoa; phylum Arthropoda; class Insecta; order Diptera; family Culicidae; genus Anopheles; species Anopheles aquasalis. The sequence continues at coordinate 80,692,033 of NC_064877.1, forward strand.
GCGTATCGAGCGTATCGTCACTGTACACTGGGCATTGTTTTTGGAGTAGGATCGGCCCCGTATCGAGACCATCATCGGCCCAGAAGATTGAAAAGCCGGCCCGCTCATCACCGTTGATTAGGGTCCAGGAGATCGCACTGGCACCACGGTGCAGAGGCAGGATGGACGGGTGGTAACAGATACTACCGTACGATGCACCATCGATCACCTCCATCGGTATGAACTGGCTGCAAAAGGGGAGCACGTTCAGGTTGGCCCCAACGGAGCGATACTTTTCGAGCACCTCCGGGATCGGGACACCTTTGCGACGCCAGGCAGAAAACTTGAAGACGGGTATACGATGCAGGCGAGCGGTGGTCGCTAGCACATCCTCCCGGTTGCCCTTGTCGGCGATCGTGAACACACCGACCACGAGGTGGTCTCGCTCGAGCAGCAACTCGAGCACTTCCGCCGCGAAGTTACTCTGGCCAATGATGGCAATCTTTAGATCTTCCATCTTGCTTTGACCGTTGGTGGTGGTGTTCTGGAAAACCGGCACGAAATGGCGGCAATTAGTTTCAAATACTTTTCACTAAAAAAACAGGTTATGGTTCCTCTGAACTCCCGGTACTTACATGGCAACCATTCGCCTTGCCATTGCCTACTGGATCACCCATTGTCGGAGCACACTACAGATCGCTACCGTGTTTTAGACAGCGAACACTTGCACTGATTGCAGGATCACGCTCGGGACCAATATTTATACACACGGTGACACGGCCCCTCCTCACCGCTTCCTCCTGCCGGCAGGTTAGCCGAAATGTCGCGCTTATCAAGGGGATGCTGCGGATCATGCCACTCACCGTATACCGATTCAGTGATTAGAGGAGTGGCGTGGCCGCGAGCGAGAGTGGAGCGACTCTCCCTGCATGCATGCACATATGTTGCTGCTGCTGCTGCTGATAACTACTACGCCATGGGCCTCCACGGACAGTAGCGGTGTGTGCTGTGCTGTGTTGTCGAACCGGTTACTTCATTCCATAATCGACGTCGGTTGGATGGCGTGCGTGCGGCATACGAGTCGAACGAAAAACTGCTGACTGTTGTATTTAAATTGATAGCAGCTATAGCGGGATTAATCTGGGCACATAACGAGATCACAAAAGGGGGCCCCCCGAGACGAGCCCCAATCCAGGAGGCCAGGGTTGTTCGTCATATTTTCGTTCCCGGCCCGTTCGTCTTTTGTAGTGTGCTGTTTGTTTGTTCAATCACGGAGCAGTGACTGATACGGGTACGGGTACGATCGTCTGGTTCTATTTACAGAGAGAGTGCCCGTACAATCGGTTTAAACCGGCCGATAAGCGTGAAAGTAGGGGGCAAGGAATCGGAAGTGTGTTGCTTGCATGCGCACGGGCTGGTCAATCGCAATCAGCTGGTGGCGGCGTGCCAAGCGTGGCAGTTGACACACAAGCGATCGATCTTGGTTCAATCTCGATCGGCTGAGAATCGTGACAACATCGCGATAACGCTCGAGGTTTACTAATGCAAGTTTACTGGCCCTGGTGTACACTACGCGGATCATTCTCGTTTATAAACAAGCTTGTTAAGCACTGAGCACTCTACTGGAAATAACCGGTAACGGCGCCACGCTGCGTTGCATGAAGGTTACTGACGGTGGTGATCCGACGACGTCCGGTGGTATGGAGATGACCCAGAGAGTGTCAGACAGGGCACTTGGTGGCTTTGATACGAAGCGATAGCGGCCGGTTGCATGTTTAATGGAAAGTTATAATCTACCGCCACCGTTATCGGTGACTGGCTTGTGGAACTTTCTTTTGATTGACACGAGAATGCTCGTGCTGCTTCTTTCTTTGCGATGCATCCCGTGTTGTAATTTCAATAAACGGGAATGTGCAATGTAATGGTCCTACAAGGGCACAGTACTATTTGGTCCCTGAATTGGTTTGTCGTGGTTTTATTAAACGATGGTGTCATTTTTTTGTTTAAGGTCTACAGCTCCATATGTTATGGCGTTTAAAAGAATAACTAAACACGTTTAAAACAAAATAAGTTACTGCTCACAATATCACCTGAAACATATTTTTTTCCCCAGTTTGAAAGAAGACTTGTCCCTAAAAAGTAAATTCTTGGGGGGACGTTTAAAAGTCTTCTTTCATTTCAAGAAAATGGTTGCTGAAAATTATCGTTTGTCTCCCATGCCAATCCCGCTGATCCCGTCACAACCTCACGGTCACCTGCTCGTCGGTTCGCACTGACAGCAATTTATTCGATTTATCACTTCTATGCGACAATTATGTTGGGACCCAAATCGACTCGAAGGTGATCTATCGATTTTTCCGCCAGGTGATGGAGGTCGTGGAGGAAATTTCCCGGGGAAATTATGAATCAATGTTAGTAACCGGAGGTTATCGTGGCATCCAAGCAAAAGTTACAAAACAATTGAATTGCGGAGGTCACAAAACGTCATTACGAATACGAAATGATGTAGCTTCGTTGCCGTAACCCGATGATGGAGGCGCCATACTTTCAGAGGTTTATAAGATAAAATTACCTAGCGATCTAGTTTTATCTAGCGAGTTTGAGACCCCTACTCTAGCGTTGATCCTTTTAAGAATATTTTGTGAAATTTTCGGATCAATCGAAGCAAACCCGACAAAGTTACCGAGAAAAATACATTTTTCAAGACATGCACTCTCATGGCAAATTTGATGCCATGGATGGAGTTTTTAATAAATCGTCCCCAAAATACGACCTTGAATATACTTGAAAAGCTGTAGTCTATTATTGTATTTTCCAAACAAATATACGTAGATAGTTTTCTACAAACAAATCATCAAAAATGAGCCGTTTTTAGGCCGAATCGAAAGACTTGCCCGGGTAAGCGACGAACCCGGTTGGATCTCTTTTATCTTCAAAATGCTGCCAAAAATCAATAAGTTGGAAATTCAACATAAACTCAACTGCGCTACCCGGATAAACTTGCAATCTAAGAAGAGAATATTGATTTGTAGATCTCTCCGCGAGGGCTTATGCGCGGTGGTAGCTCGACGCTCGATCCCTTCAAAGTGCGATTGGCGACTGATGACGGCCTCGGTCTGTTTCCAAACAAATGCTGCGTTATCTCCTTCTCGCGCCTAAGCTGCTCTCTAGCCTGGTAGTACTCTATTTTCAACATTCGCCTCCCTCGAGACCGAGTGAAAGACCTGGGTGTGCACCTCGACAGGGCACTTTTTCGCCATTAATTGAAGATACTTTAGACAAGGTAAAAAAGACCCCCCGTGTGGCTCGCATGTTTCCTGACGCTAGCAAACAATTTTCGGAATATATTATTATTGTTATTACTAAATTACTATCACTATGGAGTAGTATGACGCGCAAAGTTTTTCTGTTCCCTTCTGACTGAAAGTTGAACAAACACGAACCACCATTCCACCCCCATTACTTGACGAACTCCCGTTAAATGCTCATCAACAGTTAACTGTCCTCCTGTGGATAATTTAATCAAATATTAAACTACCAACAGCCCTTCTGTTTGACAATATAATTACAAAGAAATGTCTCTCTCTCTCTCTCTCACACGTTCGCTGTGATATCGAGTGTGAAAAGGAACTGCCAATAATAGCCACTGCACGCGAGGTAACGCGATTCAATGAACCGATAAAGGAAGGTGTACAAATCACCCAATTAATACCGCTGGCTGATACGTGATACGTGCAACGTGTTAGTAAAGATGAGGGGGTAGCAGGAAGATTAAAGAGCATTTTATTTTGCTCCGCTGCTCCTCCTCCAGCAGCAGCAAAAACCCACTTGAGCGCGTGCAATAACACACTTAAGTACCGTCGACGGTAAGTACCGGCTTGGCATGCACGCACATTCATGTCCGCTTCTCAAGTGTCCCGTAGCCCCAGTAGTGTGCAACTTGGCGGTGGCTTAGTCAAATCGTCGATCCAGTGGGCCGATTGCGGAATGCTTATTGTATTGCTCAGCTTCTTCCGTTTCTTCTCTTGCGCTGCGCACGCTTTCGCGCCAAGATTAACGAGGAAATGGCGCAGATGCTGCGGGATTATGTTCTTTCTTACTACCCTGGCTGTAGAAGGCAAAGATCGCATCTAACGCCGCAGATCATTATTACCGCTGGTATCTTGGCTATCACCACGGAGTGCGAACGAGTGGAGGACACAATGGAAGACGCTAGTCAAGTGTTGATGCGTTCTCTAAATGGGACAGCACGTTCGAGGGCGTTATAGTGGAGCCCACCACGATCGTCTTTATCGATTTAACCCTCGGTTGTGTGCATTTTTGTATCTGTGGTCAACGAAAACATCGTCTTATAAGCCTTTTTGTGAAGATTACTGAATGATTTTCTCATACGTTATGAACATTACATTGTACGAACCATTTTTAATCAGTTTCAGAAATAACGTATCACTGAAAGAACGCATAAAAGGTTAGATAATAAGATACAATCCTGCTATTGCTCGAGGAAAAGCAGCAAAGTAATTAATTTTTCATCAAAATGTTGTAGTTTACCTAATTAACAATTGCCAAACACGTCAACATGGATAAATGTTGATAAAACGTGTTGCTTTGTGTTTATAAACATAACACATATCCATAGCCAACGTGTTTGGGTACCCTGGGTGCCACTGGGCGGGTGTTAATTTCATCGGCCCATAATTACCTTTAAATATGAGATATCCAAAATAATTCAAAAGCGAATTCGGTGTGAAATGCGATGTACTTTGGGGATCCAGAATTTCGTAAAATAATATTTTCAGGAAGGCATTCATTTTTTCTTTGCAACTTGAAATGGGTACCCGGGTGCCCAACTGAGGGTTAAGAACCCCAAAGGCAGGCGCAAGTGTTACCTCGATGGTGGTGGTGGTGGTTGTGGTGCTAGCGACTTGCATCTGGGTTCGATAACATCCAGGGCTCCAGCTGGTGTGCTATAAAATGGCATTCCAACGGGAACTGGCCAGTACAGTCGGTTGCTGGTACCCCGGACGGTTAGACATGAAGTGGAACAGTGCTGGAAACGGTGCCTTCGCTGGTGCGCTGCTGCTGCTGGTGGTGGCATGCGGTGTAACCTTGGGTGATGGAGCGGAACTGGCACGGTACGATAACTACCGCCTGTATCAGGTGACACCCCGGAGCGCGGAACAGTTCCGGACGATCGCGGCCATGGAGGAAACGAGCGACAGTCTGATATTCACCGAGACGGCCCGGAAAGTCGGAGAACCGTTCAGCGTGATCGTGGCCCCCCACAAGTTGGCCGATTTTACGGAAACCCTCGAATCGGACCTCATCCCGTACCGGATGGTGGAAAGCAACGTGCAGCATTCGTTCGATGAGGAACGCTCGCGGATCATGAGCAAACGGACACGCGGTGTATTCGATTGGACCGATTATCAACCGCTGGAAGAGATTCACCGGTGGTTGGATCGATTGGCCGCTGACCACGAGGAGGTGCAGCTACTGAACGCCGGATACTCCCACCAGAACCGAACGCTGAAGGGTGTGCGGCTGTCCTACGGTGAGGGCCGTCCAGCGATCTTCCTCGAGGGTGGCATTCACGCCCGGGAATGGATCTCACCGGCCACCGTAACGTACATCCTGAACGAACTCATCAACAGCGAGGATCCCCAAGTGCGTGCCATCGCCGAGCGGTACGATTGGTACGTGTTCCCGAACGCCAATCCCGATGGGTACGAATACACGTTCCGCGTTAACCGGCTGTGGCGCAAAACACGCAAACCTTACGGGCTCGCTTGTTTCGGTGCCGATCCGAACCGCAACTGGGACTTCCACTGGGCGGAACAGGGTACCAGCAGTAACCCCTGCTCGGACACTTTCGCCGGACCGAAAGCATTCTCCGAGATTGAAACGAAATCGTTGGCTGCGTTCGTGAAGACACTCCGTGGTAAGCTCCGGGCGTACATTGCGTTCCATTCGTACTCGCAGTTGCTCCTGTTCCCGTACGGACACACCGGGGAGCATTCGCCGAACCATCAGGATTTGAATGAGATCGCTGATGCGACGGTACAATCGTTGGCACAGCGGTACGGTACGAGGTACACGTACGGGAATGTGTACGATGCCATCTATCCGGCCAGTGGTTCCAGTGTCGATTGGAGTTACGGGGTGGAGGATGTGAAGATCGCTTACACGTACGAGCTACGACCGGGATCGAACGCGTTCAATGGGTTCGTGCTGCCGCCGAAGCAAATCATTCCGACCGGTGAGGAAACTTTGGATTCACTCATCACGCTGCTGGAGGAATCGGCCGAACGGGGTTACCTGGCGGTCTAGAAATCGTTCGATTGTGAGGATTGTGTGCGTAATATGCTTTATTAGAATCGTGCACATCTACAAAAAGGGTGCTTAACCGGGGGTACTTGAAGAGAACAAATATAATCGCAAACACCCCCCCGCAGCTACATGCGCTTAATGTGTGCTTGATGTCTGGGAATCTTGATCCTCGTGGTGGTCGTGATGCTGCTCCTCAGGCTTAGACTCTTCGTCTTCCAGCTCTTCGATGGGTTCCTCCTGCTTGTCACGTGGCAACACAGCGGCCAACGCTTGCTTCAGCTCTTCATCTTCATCTTCTAGCTCCTCTGGCCACTCCGAAGGATCCTTGCACGCCTCCCAGGCACTAGCTCGTAACCCAGCCATCAATCCCACTTTTTCACACCCGGCTGATGGTTCGATTTCAATCAGTTCCAGTTCGGTGGCACTCGATTCACCGCCGGTGGTTGCCGTCGTCGCGATGCTCACCTTACGGCTCATGATAAGATACTCATCGAAGAGATGATTCGAAAGACGCCGCTCGTACCGTTGGTACGCTTGTTCCAGCTTTCGAACGTGGTGCCCATGATCGGTGCCAGTCGAGTCGACTGTGTCCGCATCGGATTCGGCCACATCTTCGCGACACTGTTCGATGAAGCGTCGGAAGCGTTGGATGATCGGGTGTGAGTTGAGATTGAGACACTGACGGAAGGCGTCCACATCGTCGTACCGGTTCCAGTACTCATCGACGGCATCATGGAGCACCTTAGCTTCCTCCTCCTCCTCCTCGTCCTGCAGCTCCCGAGCGGCATCCGAAAGGGCAAAGAACAGTTCGTCCTCCGTTAGCTTGTCGATCTCGAACTGAATGTCGATGAACTTGCGGTACACCGGATCACGGTTGAACTCGACCGGAAGTGACCGATGGCGTTGGTGTTGCTGACTGGTGCAACCGCGAGCATCGTGGTAATCGGCAAACTCATCCCGTTCCGCATCTTGGCCCGATGAGGAATCGTTCAATTCATTCGACGCTACATTAAGTGCTTGATCTTCTGCACGTTGTTCCAGTGTAGTAGTAAGATTCTCAACAATTTGCTCCACAATCGAACGGGCCTGACATTCCACGGATGGCGGTTGCTGTTCCTCGATGGTGATCTCCTCACCGATCGTTTGTATCATATCGTCCACCCGCTTCAGCTTCTCGCTGATCTGCCCATAATCGTCCATTATGTTTGCCAGCTGATCCTGAATGCTGTCGATGTGCGCGTTGTACTTTTCCTTCTGTGCCGTCACGCGATCGATCAGCGTTTGGAGTTTCTCCTGGTCCTTGCGGAACACTTCGAGCCGATAATCGCGGAAGTTGTGCTCCTTGCCACCGATCGATATCGGTTGCTGCTCCAGATCCATGTCCACCTCGGTGTGGCCTTTCAATAGACGGTCGAGTACCGCTTCCTTGGCCAGACTGCCGCGCTCAGTGTCATGTTCCTGGCGAGCCTGGTCGATTTTCGTTTCATTCGAACGCTGCTCGATCGTCTTCAGCACACCCTCGTAGACGATCGGTTCGGTGCGTTGCGATTTGGCCGTCTGTGGACGCACGAGCTTGTGGCGGTTCTTCAGGACGCACCGTGGATCACGCACATCTACGGAGTGGAAAAAGCGCTTGTACTCATCGATGAACTCCGTGATTGTTCCTTGGCGATCATCGTCGGCCAGCGGTTTCCTGCTTGGTCCTTCGTCGTGGCCGTGCTCACACTCCGAGCTGCTGCTACTGGTGCTGCTGTTACAGAGCATTGCTTCGCTTCGTAACGTCGTGGCCAGTTTGCGGTGCTTCTTGGGGACTATTTTGTCGTACATGTCCTCGCTGTCGGACGTGTCCGAGCCCGAAGTGTAGGTAAGACTGTTGCGCACCGAACGGTCAAAATCGGTAACGAGCGTTGGGTCGGAGTTGGAATCTGAGCCAGTGACGTTACCGACGGATACGATGGAATCTTTGCGCGGTGCGTTTGTCTCCAGCGCGATCGATGTGGATGGTTGTGGTGGTGGAGCGTTTATTTCGCTGCAGGAAGGTTGCATCGTGATGGAAATTTCCTTCGAGTGGATCGTGACATTTAGGGTATCGTCCGCTTCTGCTGAGGCGATTTTTTCCGCTTTTTCCTTGACCAGTGGTTTCGGTAAGGGCTGCTGATCTTCCGGAATGACGGTTTCTATTGCTTTTGCACCATCAGCGGACGCTATGTTGTTGTCCGTGGGAACTGCTGGATCATTGGTTGCATTTTCGGTGAGTTTTTCATCCGTATCCTGGACAATTTCTACAATTTGGACAGGCTGCATGATATCGTCAGAAGGATCAATCGTCGATTCGTTCGATGAGATCATTTCCTTTATAATTTCATCATCATTTGCAGCACTTTCATCCTTTTCCGAGAGTTCTGCGAAAGTTTTGTCTTGCGTTTTCATAGTAGCATCACCATCGGCATGTTCTGCTCCTGGATGCTCCTTCTTTGTGGTCAAATTTACATACTCCGCTTGGCTAATCTCTTCAACTAGCACCGTTGGTTTGCTTTCCTTTTTAAAACATTCGGATGCATGCCCTGGCACTGAGACCGGCTCTGCTTTTATGGGATTCATCTGCATCGTTGGTCCTTCTAACTGTTGACTGAAAAGCTGCTCCATTTGCTTCCAAGCCACCTCGTTCGATTCACATTCGGTACTTTCGTTGAATTGATCCTCTTCTCGTGACTGGCCATCCTCGGAATCGGCACCAGGATCCTCATCGCTGCTGGTCTTCAACTGGATGAAGATGAGAAGTATTAGAACAAGAGAGCATTTTTAAACACGAAATGATCTGTGTTCGCTCACCAATTCCGGTTCACCATCACCTCGGTGTCGTAGCCGAAGTGTTGCTAAGAAGATGAAAGGAGAAAAATAAGGGCATTGAACGCTGCAGAATGCTTTATGCTGAACGTCACCGTACCGTTAATGCTGCGCCGCATTTTTCGCTGTTCCTCACGCTTCCAACGTAAATGTTCCTTCCGTTCTTCTTCGTGGCCTCCTCGTTTCCTGCAAAAAATGTGTTCAAAGACCGTAATTCAATGAAGAAGGGTTCATCGGCCTATCGTCCATACTTACCATGCTTCAGCACACGCACGATCTTTCTCAAATACGGGACGCGTGTCGAGGTAAGTGAGAGATTTCTTGAAAAAAATAATTAAAAAAATAGCATCCTTCATTGGAAACACACTGGGCTACACTTACGCATTCCAGGATAAGTGTTTTCCGATACGCTGGAATTTCATTCACGACCGGATTTCCTGTTAGTGTCAGCACACGCAAACCTTTCATATCGCCCAAAATCTGTAGGAAAAGAACGAGTGGTCAGCACTGCAGAGTAGGCTGTGCCGTGCCAGTTACCTTCACGACAGCGATGTCTTCGATGCGGTTGTGCGAAATGTCCAGCACGGACACGAAATCGCATTTGCGCAGCTCCGCCACACTGTCGACCGACTTCAGATAGTTGTGCGAAAGGTTGAGGGTGTTCAAAATGGGCAGCACATCTACGGGAACAGCATGCTGTTAGATCAAAACGAATCAGGTGCACGAGGAGTGCCGATGAAGCACTTACCGATGCCGCAGTTTTCAATCTTTGTGATGTGATTGTGGGATAAGTTGAGCGTGTCGAGTTGCTTGCAGTGCTCCAGGTTTTCGATGCGCTGCAGTGAGAAGTGAGACCAAAAAAAAAACGAATACTCAAAATAGACCAGAAGAAGCGCTCAGGTGCCACTCAAATCGGCTGAATACATAAATCAATACCAGCGACCAGCGACGGCCCGAGGCTCGCTTTTACTGACCTTGATGAGGTTGTTGTGTAAATAGAGACAACGCAATTGGGGCTGATGCTCCAGGCCGGATATGCTGGAAATGGCGTTGCACTCCAGCCACAGGCACTTGAGTCCAACGTACTCTTCCAGGCATTCGATGGCGTTGTATCCTTTGGAAGAGATGCGAAAATATGTGAGAGTCTCGATGGCTGCCCGTCGATGCACACTCGATGCGGCTAATGTACGTACCGGAGTAGTGCAGATAGAGAACATCGTTCAAATGGGGTGTAAGGTAGAGTTTGTTCTTACGGCACGACGCCTGAATACTCTTCTTGGTCATCCTGCAAAACAGCAGACCGAGTGCAAGTTGGGCAGTTTGGTTCACGTTTGGAAATTATGGATTAACTTACTTTTTAGGACCGAATTCGTTATCCAACTGTTCTCGCACCATGGTTTTGTGGAGCAATAACTAAACACAACCACTTGAAAGGACGATAAACCGCGCAATGGAAGGAATGGAAAAATAACAAACGACCAGCATTTGCCATGGTAACCAGATTGGTTGTTTGCTTATTTCAGCGCTGAACAAATGGCTCGTGGTGTCTTGAATATTTCTGTAGCCGATATTTATTTTACGTTAAGTTTGAAAATTATTCTGTTAAGCGAAGGCGAATACCAAGAATGAAACGAAAAAGATTTATTTTGTGAAGACGAAAGCGTGAAGACACTCAGGTACTCTTGGTAGCATAAATTAAACATCATGATATGTTTAAAAATGTATGTTTTATTGTTATGTTTGATGATTAAAATTATTTAACAATGGAATATGCATTTGTATGGCTCATAAGCATATGTGATTGATGTTATGATGATTTTGAAACATAAACTAAGATTACCAGTGGATGGCAGGAGGGTCTTATCACTAAAAAAGGGACGTCATAAAGCGACCAAATCAGCTTCTAGCAAGCCAGTAGAGCATGGCTTATCAAAAAGAAAGTACACAAGTAGCTAACGCTGAAATGTGATTGCGGTTTTATTCATGTGTGTTCTCGATTGCCTCGTTCTTAGTGGGTATTAGAGTGACGGTGTACAATTTAATCAGTACAAAACGTCACACGGAACAGTACAGAGGCATCTTGGCCTCCAGTTAAATTGGTATGTTACAAAGTTTCGTTTCAAAAATGAATCTGCGCGTTGGATTGATCGTGTGTTGCGCTGTTATCTATGCTGGTGCAAGTGATCGAGATAGTGTAAATAAAAACGGTGTGGATCATTCAACATTTGACACGCTGGGATACGGTCTCGAATTGGTCCTGACCAAGTTCGATTTCATAGCAAACAAGTTACAGAAGATAGAGGAAAGGTTGCAGACGACGGAAAACAAGCTGGATAGTATGGAGAAAGAGATCCACCAGCAACGATCCACTCAGGAGCAGATAGTTGCTCTGTTGCACGAACGACGCCACGAGCAAGAGTCAAAAAGCAGCCAAAAAGGAAAGTTTTCCACGATTAAGAAATTGGGAAATAATGCCTCGCTAAATGTAAGTGAACTTCAAAATCAAATTCGGCAGAAGGTTCTTGCAGCATTGCATAAACTCGATCCAGATGTCAACAACGGACATAACATCAGTCAGCAGATAATGAAAGTGGATTACAGTAGTGTTGTAACACCAACGCAAGCTAGTGTTCCACAGCCCCCGGCAACACCACCAACGAAAACTACTACTATAACTACTACACCGAAGCCTCAGCAAAGAGTGGATGGTTCCTCGTGCAAAAATGTTCATTCGAAAGAGTCTGGAACGTATCTGATCCGCGTGAGGAATGATAGTGAACCGTTTGAAGTGAATTGTGAACAGGAAACGTTTGGAGGAGGATGGATTGTATTTCAGTTCCGTTACGACGGATCACTGGACTTTTACCGAGGGTGGAATGAGTTCCGCGACGGTTTTGGTGATTTAAACAAAGAGTTTTGGTTGGGTCTGGAGAAAGTCCACCAGATAACAAGCGACCGTAAGCATGAATTGGCCATTGAAATGAAAGACTTTAACGGAACATACAAATGTGCACGGTATGATGCTTCCGAAATAGGCAGTGAGAGTGACCAATACCACGTGAAGGCTATCGGAAAGTATAATGGAACTGCACTCAGTGAAATGTACAATTATAAGGGTCGGAAGTTCTCAACCAAAGATCGGGATAATGATAAGAGCAGCAGACATTGTGCACGCGAGCACGAAGGCGCATGGTGGCACAGGGCTTGTACTAACGTGAATTTGAACGGGCGATACATGAATGCTGAGGACGAAAAATCAATCCATTGGTATTATTTCGATTTCAATGTGCAAGGATTGAGGTATTCGCGAATGATGATCCGGGAGCTGGAATAGCGTTTCTAGTCGGTTTCATGGTAGATTGCGTTGAATAAAAAATCTACAATTTTGAATTGAAACACTTTCTACAGTTCTAAACTAAATTTCATCCGAAACACCATTCCAAACAAGATATATAAATAAATAAGATGCAAGGAAAAAACTCAGTAAATGATGTACTACGGTCATGAATGGGAATGGAAATGGTGTTAAAATCCACTGTGGTAAATCAAAGCTCTTTGCGTATAAACTTTCAAGGAGTGCAGCTTTCGTGGGGCACGCACGGCGTAAAGTTGCTCGTTTTCATTTTTACCTTTTTTGATTTTAAAGATTTTTTTAATTTTTCATTACTTTCTTATATACTTTAGATTGCCTTGCAAAATAGAATAAAAGCAAGCCTATCGCGATAAACTCGGTAAAATCACAATCGGATTCGATTAATTTCTTCACAACATTCGATAAGCCTGTTCATGTTTTTTTTTATAAATATTATGCGTGTGTGACGTATTTACCTTGATATCGTCGTACTATGTTATAAAATCCTCGAATGATTCCAAATTTCCCCTCAGAAACGTGACCACCCATCACAAGCCGGGATAGGGTCTGCAACAAACATTTCCATTATCAACGCGATGTATGTATTTCCATAAAGCGACGCTAATGAGGCAAATGAATTGCACTATCACGCCTCGAACCGCGGAACAAATACAGGGCGGTATGTCATGATGAATGCAAAAATAGACTTTTCACCGACTGCAGTCGTGTTGAGAATATTTCACTTTTACGTCGAATCGCTCAATCATGTTATATTTTATGCAACAGCTGGTTGAACGGGCTGGTACCTTACCTTTGCCACTATCAGCGCCCATTTTAAAACATAGAAATAATTCAAATGGAGGATCGAAAGCAAAAATGATGATACTGGAAATCGGTGTTAAAATGTTCTGCATCATCTATGCTTTAGCTAATCGTTTTGTAGTTTTGATTAGTACGATTCGCGAAGAACCAATCAGACATTATGTCATTTGATGGTCGTGACTAGTGGTGCCTCTTCTTTAGCACTCCGAAAGATAAAAGTCTAGCCAGGCGCCTCTCTCGCTGGAGCCGGATTGCCCGTGCTGGAGCTAAATTACTGGTTGAAAACAACCCTGATAGTGTGCTAATTGACACCGTTTGCTAATGATTTCCAATCGTGTATAGCCAATACCTCTACCAAGGTGACAAGGTGACAAAAACGTCACATTCTTCCTTGGAGATCGCACGAAGAAGCTCCACGAGGAGCCACGGTTTATCGGTAACGATGACGTAGATGGGTGCGAAAAGCATACCCCATGCGTGACGGTGCGAACTCCGGATTGTCATCCGGTCGTACTCTTAGCGGTATGGATTGTTGTCGCGTGATTCCACCATCGTGTATCATTTAACTGCCTCTCCACGTTCAGCGTCATGATTAGCGATGTGATTTGTGACTCGCTAAATGGTCGCACAGAAACGAATGGAGCCGTCCACGAGGTGCCATTTCCGTGTCGTCATCAGAATGGTGCAACAGTGGACAGAGCGGATGTTGAATTGGGCTCTGCTTATTGAAAGTGCCCGTGCCGCATCAATCGATTTATCGCAAAACTGATCACGATCACGATCGTGATGTGACGTGGCGTGTAGTCGGCCGACAAACCGAGCTCGATGTTTATGTCTTCGATTTTTGTTGTACCTCTTTGGCATAAAATAAACAGACGGTCAGTGGTTGCTAAGGGACACCAACGCTTGCTCTCGAGTGCCTCTTGAACTCGATACAAATATACGAATGGATGGTGAATGGAGTGCCCCCTGTTTCTCTGTCTCGGGCAATTGTTTATTTTAATGCGATAAAAACGTTCGCCAACAAGTTAGACACATTTTTTGCATTTATCATTTTATCAACATCATGCCACGGCATCAAAGTTCTCATTCTTATCGGGCGCAAATATAGAAAGGCTTCATCGGTGTTCCGAAGCGGTGATCAAGGGTTTTCCTTCATTTCCCTTCGACCTCTGGCACTGACCGATCTTTGGCTACAGCCCAACCTATCCGGTCCCGGAAACTCCACCCCACCCTCCCCGGGGATCGATAATTTTCTTTTAATGCTCCCTCAATTTCCTGTTCACACCTTGACGTCGGTGACGGTGACTGAGCTGCGCCTCCTTTACAACCCTCTCTTGTAATGACCTCGACTCGGGAAATCCGGTAGGCGCTGTCGGCGAACGATTGGTGGAAATGGTTTTTCAGCTTTTCTTCTCATTCACTCCTTCATCTTTTCGTGGTGAAGAATTTCTTGCTCCGGGGAAAGAGGGATGCGCTGTTTTTTTTGTTATTGGAGGTGGAACCGATGGAAAAACATGATGATTACGCAATTGTGAGCATGATAACCTGCCGAAAAAAGGTATTGTTGGTGTCAAGGTGTCAAGACGAACACTGGTCCCAAATTGCAATACGATAGGGAACGAATTCCTCGCACTAATATCCTTTTCTTCTGTTATCCAAGGCAAGAGGATAAGGAGGAAAGGTGCAGACCGATCCGTAGGAGTCTTTGTTTCGTTGTTCATGCTTTCTGGAGGCTCGAGGACCCGTGGGTACGGTGAGCACTCCTCCGAGCACTCCTTCCGAGGAAAATCTAATGGCGTAACAGCTGAGGTATGACGTAATGGATTGTTGTTGGAGTTGCTGTAGTCTCACCGCCACCGTCACCGTAGCGCCTGAATAGCTGTACTCTGGATATGGAACCTTTGGGGAGGACCAACAGACACCCTTGCTGGCCCCCCTGCTGGCGTGAGTTCCGTGTGAGCGCAGAATGGTCCGCGAGAGCCGCATTGCCCGTCCACGACGGGGGCCACCGGAAATGAAGGACGAGTCCGGATTGTGGTGAGCGAGAGCAAGAGACAGAGAAAGAGAGAGAGAGAGAGAGACCGTGGTGGTGGAATGTGTGGAAAAAAGTAAAATAAGCGACGATTACACAATCACTGGCGTCGTTTTCTGCTCTTCTCGGGCGGAAGCGCGCGACCCGAAGAGAGAAGAGAAAATCACGGGAGCACGGTAACCCATTTTCCCAGAAGCAAACGAAGGAAGCAGTAAGCGGCACGTACCCGTCATGGCCAAAGGAGTGGCGCATCGAAAATGCCGCTCCCGCGAAAGGGGGTGTTGGATTTTTTTTTGTTGGAGAAAGAATATCCTCGAGAGAATGCCAGTGAGAGAGAGAGCAAGAGAGAGGCAGGCTGGTAGGATCTCTCGCAGCACCAATCCAGTGACGATGTGCGGGCAAGGACCACTTGCATAGAGTATTCGGTTCTATGTGGTCATAGTAAGAGGTTAGGTTCTGTCCTGAGTCCGTCGGCCTGGTTGAAAAATTGGTGCTCTTGGTAAAATTTCCGGATAAAATCCACTTCCTGCATCCTTTACAGTGCTTGTGTTCTTTCGTGTGTGATTGTGTGCGAAAAAAGGTGTCACATTTCCGCAAAGATGGACCAAAAACGAAAATGGTGTCTCGAGGAATATCGCGAGGAAAAGTGCCACTCAAGACAGTAGCTCAAAATTGAGCTACCAGGACATGAATGCGTAGTTTGTCGAGGCATTGTCGAAGGAACATTGCCATGGATTGCCATGGAAACT
>NC_064877.1:80713146-80750646 GCF_943734665.1 Anopheles aquasalis
AAACAAGAATTGCTAAATTTAATACTTTGCCAAACTCGTTTTTGCATCGTAGACGTCGTCGTCTTCGTCTTCGCCTTCGTTGTCGCCGTCGGATCTTCTCTTCCGTTTCACGACGAACATCCAGGGACGCCATCGAGGGTCGTAATGCCGTCAATGCCGTCAGAATGTCAATAACGGAACGAAGCGGGGACGAGCACCGGGGTGCGATCCATACCAAACGACCGACCAACCGACCGTCCGACCGGTGTGTCTGTTCAGCGGGTTCATGGATTTACATAGCGAGCAAGAGAGTTTGAGCCAAGTTTGGTGCGCCGGCGCAATGCCTTCCTGTTAAATATCTGTTTGAGTACTATTGAGCGTTCCCTGAACTGATCTCCAGCATGACCTAAATGGTTGGTAGCAGGTGATGTTTGAGAGTGTATAGTAGTTAAAAAAAGAAAAAAGAAAATCACAGTTACAGGCGAATGGCAATTGCAAAAAGTACCAATCATGGGCACTAGCCTTGCAAAAAACAACCACTTTGCTAATGATTCCGGCTGGAACGAATGCAAAAAACTCCTGAGAAACAGGTTTGCGGGAGTTAACCGAATGTCTCCGAATGGTATTTCCGAGCTTCACTCATGAAGCCCCGGCACGTACAATTACAAGCTACAGTCACTTTAACAACGACATATCCATACACACGTAACCTGAGAAAAAGAGAAAAGATGTTGAGGGGAATTCTTCGGATTATCACTCGCTCTCCATCGTTCCCATTCTCCCGGGGAATATGCCAACCCAATGTGCCAGCTTATGTATTTGTTTTGCTGACGACGGCACCGCGCACGTGAACGCCAACGCAACCGAGTACCGAGACAGTTCTTTGGACCGGTTCTTATGCCAATGTCAGGCGTCAATATTTTGCAGCTGCGTTAGCGCGTTGCCCTCTGTGTGCGTGGATGAAACTCGATGGATTGATCTGCGGTAAACAGTTTCTCTGATGCCTTCTGAAAGTCTAGAGAACCCGGTTTTTGGCCCCGTTGGGGTGGTTGTGTGCTCACGCTTCAGCAGTCACGGCCAAACAAAAGTTATTAATAAATATAACACCCCCTTGCATAGTATGTGGAACGGTTCCATCCATATCCAGATCGTGCTGTTCGCTCGCGCTCACTCACTCGATCGTGACCGACGATAGCAACCTCCTCGGGGGGGGGGGGGGGGGGGGGGGGCGCTGCAGAAGTCGTGGGGTTGTATTTCGACAGTTCCCAACTTGCGGTGTTATGGTGTTCGTGCAGAAACTAAATTTAAAACAGTCGTTAAAACCATATTGGTGAAACCGTAATGAGCCAGAACGCACATGGTGCGCCCGCGAGTAGCAATAGAAGCGCGATATGAGCGGAGTTTTTTTTTGCTTTCATCAGCACGTCCCTCGTCATCGTTGTCGTCGTCGTCGTTGTCGTCGTCATTGCACAACATTCTGTGTGTTAGAATTTTAAACATTCATTCTAGGGGGAAGATGGGAAGGGTTGGCATTGTGATGGGGTCTCGTGGTTGCCATACAGATGATGTGGATGGACAAACACTTGCTGGAGATGGTTTTTTTTCTGGTTTTCCCCCACTTCACCGATTACCATGCTCTCGGGAACGATAGTGGCCGATATCAAGCAAAATTCCCCCCGCATCGGGAACATATCGGATGCAGAAGGGATTGTTTGGTTTATAGCACAGCTCCACAGAGAGTATGGGCGCATGGTTGGTTCTTGATTTGCTCTTGTGCTTCCGGCCGGCCCGATGGAGTAAACCGATACCCGGCACTCAACAAAAGTGTCATCCGTTCTCGCTGACGCTAGCCCCATTGCCGTTAAAGATGGGATCGGGAATCGGTAGAAAAAAAAGAGGGAAAAAGTGATGATCGTACGACGATCGATTGTGTGGATGTATGTGGGTTCGATTCGATGGATTCTCTATTTATTCAACCGCCTGCTAATACTGCCACCGATAACGAGCACCGGGGACCGCTGTTGGTCACCTCCCCCCATTTGCTCCCGGATCCGAAGGCAAACAATTTATCCAGTCGCTTCGTTCCGAACATACCCCTTGGCACACAATGGTCTCGTGAGATAACGCCCATATGTTGAGGGTGGGGGTGAGTTGAAGTGGGCAATCGATGGTTCTGCCGTACTGATAAAACCAGTCCGTCGAATGCCCTGACCTCGTTCTTCTTTTGCTAGCGCATCGGTCGGGCTAGCGAAATTATTATCGGTTCGAGTACATCATTTAGTGGGGCATACCAGCTGCGCCTGGGTTCACTGTTATCAGAATCGCGTCACCATCAACCGTTTTGTGTTCTCGGAACAGTGAGCATTTTATCGCACCGCTTAACAGGAAACGGGAACTGCTGATGGTTTTTATGAGAACTTTCTCTGATGACGAAGACGAACAGAATAACCAGTGAGTAATGGTTCTGGTTCTGTGCTCATTACCAGATGTTGTAGCTGTAATGACATTAGTTGTTGGTGGTTCTAAGTAAACAAAATGATGACGTTGAATAATAATGTAGACGGTAACGTGAGTAACGATGATGTTGCGTTCAAATGCAATCGCTGCTGCATTACGAATGAAGTATTAATTTACTACAGCCTAAAAAATATGCTGCATCAGAAAATCCCACCGGACAAATCCCATACAAAAATAGGATTTGTCCGCTGGGATGCCTCAGATTTTCTGTTTAGTGGAACGGATTACATACAGCAACATGCAACATAAGTAAAAGGAAGGAGCGAGAGAAAATGTTATAGAGAGAAGGATAGAATGTGAGAGAGTGCGAACCAGAGATAAAGATAGTACGGCGTTAGCGAAGACCATCTTTTTTTTATAGGCCTTTGAGTCCAGGGCAACCCAATATCGATCGATACGAAACGTTCGCAATGATGGGCGTTGGTACGAGAGGCTGCTTGCGAATGAGCGCCCGCGAGAACTCGTGCCTTGAGCGTATCGCGTGACTGCTACTCGGTCACCATAGACGGTTTGTGGACATACCACCACGAACGGGCCAGACGGACTTTCCTTGACATTTTATGATAAAGTGGCCACCGGTCCGGTTCCGATTCCGAAGCTCGGTCCACGATTGAATTGCTACAGAGAACTCAATTCGCTTCAGCGGTGCCCACGAATCGCGTGCGTCATGGAGGCCAGCAATTAAGGCGTGCGCCAGCCCCTGCGAAGCTCAATGAAATGTGTATGTGGCAGCAATCAATAAGCATTAATTTCAATTGATCTCTGCGTCGATACGGTAAGCGACAGCGAGTTGCATGTGTGGGCACGCTTTACCATTATCGTTCCCGCTGTCGATAGCTGGACGTTAGATTATGGCGGGAAGATCTTGCGCTCGTGTCAATCGTTTGTCAAGTGAGGCTGTTTGCAAGATTTATGAACCAGCATTAGTGATGTAACTGGTGAGGATGTACATTCCCTCCGTACGCGGCATTACCGATGTCGCTTGACCGTTCCGTTTCGAATCGTGCGCTCATCAATGAAGCAAAATGCACTCTTATCGCCGGCACGTGCGAATGCAATTGCCTAGAAATGGTGTGCCGTCGCGTTCCGTGGCCAAGTGTCACACGTTTCACTCGTGTGCTTATGAGCACGATTTTACAACGCCTCGGAGTTGTAACCCCTCCGCTGGTCCCACTGACCAGCTTATTAACATCGTTGATTTACGGTTCGCACTACGGCCTGACACTGGCCGTTTCGTTTGACCTTGCGTGCCAACGAGACTGTCACTGTTTGGTTCACTGATTCTCACCACAAACGGTGAAATGAGCACATGCGAATGGTACCGAGCGGTGTTAATTGTTAAGCGGCCCATAGACGATCAACTTTATTTGTCAATGTTTCGGATGCAAGAATTGCGTCGAACTGTCATTTTATTTTTTGTGCTCATATGTGGGCATAAATTGGCCTAGTCCTTAATGTTTCATCAATCAGGGCCACAGACGCATCGTGTTCGTTAATGTGACCCACAGGCGACGCCATTATTCAGCCTCATCAATATATTTTCAGCTGGCTGAAAATCTTCAACTTTTTTGACACAAGCTTCAAATAGCCCACACACGATAAATATATTGGTGTCAATCGACTTGCATGCAAGAGTTGACAAATAAAGTTGATCGTCTATGGGCCGCTTTAAATAATGATTGATGGTTGGATCTTGATCTTGATGAAAATTGATATTTTTGGACAGTGGCTTTGGAATCACGTGCCGCACGGTATCGGTGTGTTGCTGGCGGAGAAGATTTAATCATTTTGCGAAAAAAAAAATCGTTTTCGTTGGAACGTTTGAATGCACAGAATGCAACAGGCACAGTTGCTGTTGTGTGTTCCTGTTTTGTAGCATTTTAAATGCTCTTCAAAGCCTTCAAGGAAAAAGCAACAATAAGACTCTCCCTGGTTGGTTCTCTGCTGCGTCCTACCTAGCGCACGTATCTGATGTGCTGCTGGGCGTGATTAGAATGAATGGCATAGAACAAACTAGTCCCCAACCGCCGGCGGGTTGAGCCTCCATCGTTGACGGGGGGATTCAATTTTGCACATTCTATTCGCCTGTATGCGCACGGCGATGTGGCCCCGCAGGGAATTGCTCTTATTATATGCATCCAGAGGTAGCGCTGCAACGCTTTCCATGGCAGTCCAGGGGACAGTTGAATAGGAAGGCGTCTGGTAGTCGCACGGTCGCGGTGTTTGAATATGCAGCAAACAAGCCTGCAGCTGTCCGTGCCAGTCTCTGGGCTGGGTGACACGACAGCAGGCTAGCAGCTGCCCCAAGCCAAACGATGGCCACGCTGAGCGGCACTCTGCTCTTGTGCCTTGGCGTGCATCTGTTGCGTGCACACCAGAGGGATGAGGAGCAGAAGCTGTTTGCTTTCCACACCAAATCACATCATGCTGTGTAGTTAAGTGAGCTGTCACCAGAACTGGATGTCATCGCTTAGGGAGGATCTATGCTCTAAGACGCGCCATGTGAGCGGAGCTAGCGAAAAAGATTTACTCCAAGAAGCAGGTAACTGAATCACGCGCGTATGACGTCAAATGGGTAGTGTCCACGGGCTGATGAGCAAAGGAATATTTAAGCCAATGTCTCGTCACTGGGCCCTAGGGATACTTGATGGTAATGGCTATTTATAGCACGTTAGATTAACTAATGACCTGTAATACGGGAACGGGTAGAAGCGATCCATAGCCTTGGAGCGGTTTCGTAAAGGAATCGCAAAGAGTAGACGGCAAAGTGCGTCATCCGGGAGAGTACCAAAGCGTCGAGCATCGATGAAAACGTCATCCATTTTAACTCATCTCGTGCTCGTCTCGTTTTTTTTCTTTGCAGCGAAAATTCTCTTCTTCTACGTTTGTTTCTATGCTGCCCTGGTTGGATTCTTCGCTGCGATGTTGGCCGTTTTCTGGCAAACGCTCGACGTGAAGATACCCAAGTTCCAGCTCGATAGCTCACTGATCGGATCGAATCCAGGTACGTCTCGGGGAGAATTTCCTAACCTAACATTCTCGTTCTTGCTCACTTAACGCCAACATGTTTTGTGTTCCGCCAGGATTGGGTTTCCGACCGACACCACCAGAGTACCAGAATGTGGAGAGCTCGTTAATTTGGTACAAGGGTTCCGATAATGGAAACGTGGCCATCTGGACCAATCTGATCGATGAATTTTTGCATCGTAAGTATTGTCGGTGCGGTTGGGATGGATGCGTGATTGCAGGTTGCTGAAAATTTCCGGTTTTTTCCCCATACAGCGTACACACAGGAGGAAGATAACCGCGTTGATTGCTCGTTCGACAATCCGCCACCGGAGGGCAAGGTCTGCAAAGTTCCTATGACTAGCTGGACCCCGTGCACCAAGGAAAACCAATACAACTTCAAAAAGAAGAGCCCGTGCATATTCTTGAAGCTCAACAAGGTAAGTGCTGCTCTCGTACAGCTCACACAAAGGGGTAAAACAACGTTTTTTTTCACTGAATAGATCTACAACTGGGTTCCGGATATGTACAACACTTCGACCAACTTGCCGGACAACATGCCCGATGACCTGAAGGAGCACATCCGTGGAGAGGAAGCTCGAGGAAACAAGAATGTAAGTGGCTCGCTGCTGTTACCCTAACGCATAGCGATTGCTAACGGCTTTTTCTCTGTGTCTTACAGACTAACGTTGTTTGGGTATCCTGCTCGGGTGAGAATCCTGCTGATAATGAGCACATTGGCGCTATCCAGTACATCCCACGCCGTGGATTCCCAGGATATTTCTTCCCGTACAAGAATGTCGACAACTATCTGCCACCCATAGTAGCGGTCTATTTCGAAAAACCAAAGAGTAAGTATAAAAACAGTATTAATCGATATTGAATGAAGATGCACTGAGTTTATTAATTCACCAGAATATGGTAATGATTTAAAGTCCTCACGATGGTTTGAAGAAAAATCTTTCAGCATTTTTGTACATTATTAACGGTTGCTTATTATGATTGATCGGTATTACTTTCGGTTTCGGAAATGGTTTTAAAATTGAATTCGGAAACAGAATAAGGGGTGCACGGTTAGTGTTCACCTCAAGCGCAAAATCACTGTTACTGATGCTGTTCATAGTCGCGAAGGGAAAGGGTGTTGTTGGTGTTGTTGCAAATAACATTGTTGAACTTTTAGAAGCTCCGCTGCTCGAAGACATCGAGGGAGTTGAAGTTGTTGACCAAAAAGCGAGCGGAATTGTTGGTCTAGGTTTAACAGCTACAGTAGTTGTCGATGGCTTCGCAGATGAAGACGGTCGTCCGGTGGAAACATTTGGACCACTGGTCGATATGCTAACTGTTGAAGTAGAAGAAGATATGGATGAAGTTGAAAACGATGTTCCAGGTGTCGGAATTTTGGTTGACTTTGACGTAGTAGTTGTTGATTCAACTGTTGTTGAATGCGTGGTCGAATCAGGCTTGGTTGTTGAATGCTCCGAGGACATTGTTGGCTTTGTTTCGGTAGATGATTCAGGAGGATCAACAGAAGTTTGAGGAAAATTCGTAGAGGAAGTAGTAACTGTTGTTGAATGCGTGGTCGAATCAGGCTTGGTTGTTGAATGCTCCGAGGACATTGTTGGCTTTGTTGCGGTAGATGATTCAGGAGGATCAACAGAAGTTTGAGGAAAATTCGTAGAGGAAGTAGTAACTGTTGTTGAATGCGTGGTCGAATCAGGCTTGGTTGTTGAATGCTCCGTGGACATTGTTGGCTTTGTTTCGGTAGATGATTCAGGAGGATCAACAGAAGTTTGAGGAAAATTCGTAGAGGAAGTAGTAACTGTTGTTGAATGCGTGGTCGAATCAGGCTTGGTTGTTGAATGCTCCGAGGACATTGTTGGCTTTGTTTCGGTAGATGATTCAGGAGGATTAACAGAAGTTTGTGGAAACTTCGTAGAAGAAGTGGTTGTCATAGCAACAGTCGATGAATGCTGTGACATTGTCGGCCAAGTACTCGGAGTGTTCGAAGAGGATGATGTTGACGGTTTACATGAAACGGTTGAAGCGGTGGAAGGAATTTCTGTACACGTTTTTCCTTTACAAGGCGTCACTGTTGCCATTCCGGTCGATGAAGAGGGTGGCGCACATTTGATTATGATTTCCGCATTGCTTCCTATGATGAATGATCTTTTTATATCATTTAACTCGATCGTAACAAATTGCTGACCGATGCCACCCTGTACAATTTTTGCTTTGAGTTCACTTCCGTATCGATGCGGCGGAGATTCAACACCGATGAACCTTATAGGATTGGGTAAAGACTGCAAAGTGCGGGATGTTTTAGAGTTGAGATAAATATTGTTTCACTCGACACTATCACCTTGGCACGCTGTCACTCACATTGTGAAACGAAAACGAAAAAGGATTCCTGGTACCCTTAAGAATGCGCCTCCGATAACAAACTTCCAAGGACGCATCGGGTGCTCCGAATGCTACAATATTCGCATTTATACAGCCACAATAAACAAGCAATAACACTGATAACGAAGCGATCTGCATTTTTCCGCAGTTCTGACACTGTTCGTGGCAAATTGCTGACTGATAGAGCATTATTTCGGATGTACCAGAAACGGGTTACATGCTGCACCCCGAGAACCGGTTCTGAATCTGCGTAATCATGCCGAATTTTTTTTTGAGCCAGAGCAATAACGGCATTCCCGGTTGCAACGAGAGAAAGCAATGACCTCCTTTCGGGGATTTTGCTACAGATACCGTTGCATGGTGCATTCTTACCGGAACCGGTTCATATGAAAGCGTTATGAAAGCACTGATGCAATGTGACCAAACCCCGCGGCCTTTCACTTTTCAGGATCATGGCCAAGCGATCAACACGATTACTGGTCAAGGTTGCGCATGCGATACAATAAATCATTAATGGTGAATGCGTGCGTGCAAGGCTGTTTATTAATACGCTCTTTCTCTTTTACTTTCTTTCCAGCTGGCGTGCTTATCAACATCGAGTGCAAAGCCTGGGCCCGCAACATCATGTACGATCGGTCGGAGCGAAGAGGGTCCGTTCACTTTGAGCTGATGATCGATTAAATAGTTCAGCGCTTCTGTCATATTTTAAATGCGTTTACGAGCGTGAACCAGCTATCAGCGAGAAGTGTTGCAGCAGGGAATGGAGGAATGGGGGGACCGAGGAGCGAAGTGGAAGTGATGTGCACCGGTAGTCGATCATCAAGCGATGGCCTCATGCCGAAACGGTTTGAAGCCGTACGCAGCAGCTAGTATTTAGGAGCAACCGTATAGAAGTGGTGCTGTTATCGTCGCGTGCAGTAAGACAGTTTAAAAACACCGCGCAATTGGAGTGGTTTAAAAACGGGGAGGCATGAAACAAAGAGATAGGAAGAGAGAACAGCCCGAGCGAGAGGGAGATGCGGTGAATGAAAAATAAAATTAAATGACGCGAAATCAAGAGCATAATGCATGCATTGCATTGCACTGCGTGAGTAGGAAGCAATGTGTGAATCGTTTGATTAGGCATTTTATACCTTTTTTCCATGCATTAGTTGAGTGATTGATTCGTTGGTGGCAATGCTTTGTGGAAGGCACACAAAAGGCGCAGTTTTGTTTGTGCAATAGCTATATACCAAATTCCACTCCAGGAACGAACAAAACCGGACAAAATGACGTTACAAGCAACAAGGAAACAAACAAACAAACAAACAAACAAAAAAACATACTAAAACCCATCGCAATAAACTATGAGCGTGTTTGATGCATTCGGAAGCATTCGATCGCCGGCCGTAACAATGGATTCCAGCATCAAGCAGCTGGATGATGATCTCCTGTCTAAACGGCAAACTCGCAACGGGCACGCCGTCGTCGCCGTCGTCGTCGTCGTAATCCGTCACATTATTGATTACCCTGTACGATCGAATCTAAATAGTTTGCAAGCAGGCAGCACGAACGCTGGTCCGGACATAAATGTTTCATAAATCATAACCACCGTAAACCGTGTTTTTTTCCCCGGGTGCATCGTAACACTCTCTTCGTTTTCGAATATCAAGAGCCGAGTGCGTCGGTAGCAAAGTTTCCAGAACAATGCAATGCTACTGGAAGGGCGCCTAGGATGGAAAATCCCTGGTTTTCCCCTGTAGCGGACGAGCCGGCAGCGGTCGCAGCGTAGGTGGTAGCAATGCAAAACATTGAACAAAAACCGAGCACAATGTATCGTGGCTAAGATGCATGATTCATATATGATTTCAGAGTGCGGCTGCAGGGTGCGCTGCGGTACGCGTTAGCAAGCAAACGATAAAAAGTAGCAAAAAGCAAAAGGTAAAAAAACTAATTCCCTAGCGATGAGAATCTTAGCCGAGAATAAGCGAATAAGAAAGGACAGCAAAACAAAAAAAATCCAAGAAGCATAATTAAACAACTTTAAGGGCCTCTTTCTATTCTTACCACTCACTGCCCATGAATAAGTTAAAAAAAACAATGAAGCATAAACGTAAAACAGACAAACACTAGTAAAAAAATAGAAACAAAGAAACAAAAGAACACGGCATTGCATCAAGACATACAATACAATAACAAGCAAAACAACCAAACAAAAACCGCAGTTAAAGCGACGCTAGCACAATGCGGCTGGAGAATGGTAATCACGGCAGACAGGGACAGCGATAGGCAGAGGGAGAATGAAAGAGAGAGAGAGAGAGAGAGAGAGAGAGAGCAAAAACAAGAGCAAGAGAGTATAGAACCCGCTGCTATACAAACAGACAACATACAAATAAATAGTAACATGATGCAGAACAAATGTTAAAATAAAAGTGTATAATTATGATCAATGCGTTTGCGGATGGAAATTCACTGAATCTAACTTGTAAAAACCAACCAAAACTCGACACAAAATCTTCACACGCTATGACACGGCTATGGAGTGGATTATTGCGGTGATGGAGAAGGCAAATAAATTGGCGAAAAAACAGGAATGCCACCGTTGTTCTGCTGCCCGGCTGTTGGGTGAGAAGAGTTGATTTGCAGTTTAAAGGAAGGTGGTTTAACCGGAAGGAGATTTGACGTTGAACTGATGTTGATGTTATATCCTGAATGAGGAAGTGGAATGTGTTTCCTTTTAATTCTCTCACTCTCTCTCTCTCTCTATCTTTCTATCTTGAGAAGTAAAGCAGCATGTTTGCCGTTGCACAATTATTAAGTTTGTCATGTCATGTTGCTGTTGTTCGTTCTTTTTTGGAGATGCTACTATCCTCTATATGGTCAGCATCTGCACTGGGACACGGAGTGGTTACGGAATTGTTTCAAAAAAGTCTCTTTATAGAATGTGTTCGAGTAATTTTTACTCCCCACGTGTGGATCATGTTAGGAGGAAAGTGGTAATGGTTGCCCTTGGAGTTCAGAGTTGGCAGATCTTCAACCTACAACATTGAGAGCAGACTAGTCACGACCGTGCACTGCTTCGCGGACGCTGTATGCACACACTGTGGGCGTGAGTGAGTGTTTAGGTTGATCTGTGTATCACAAGCTTCACTATCACAGCATCAGCTACTGCGATCCGATAGGTTAGAGCTACCCTTTGGTCTCAAGGATGCCATGCGAGAGACGCGCCTGCTGTGTTTGCTTACGCGCGTTAAATGTGTAAGCGAAGCAGCTGTGTTCATTCTGCCACCAGGCTGCAATCGATGTTCAGAAAGGGAGGGAAAAGGGAGCACATGGGTGTAGAGCTCGATAACTCTCTCTCTCCCTCTCCCTCTCTACCTTTCTCCCTCTTCTTCCTTTCCCCCCTTCCGAGGATCTAATCATCCACCGAAGTGGATGCTGCACCGAAATCGGCGAGATAGGATGTAACCATGTTGCAAAGTAATAAGTAATCTAAGCTCACCTCACAGACATACACGCATATACAAAAACGTACAGTGGAAGAGAACGCAAATCCAGTCAAACAGCCCTGCAACTATGCAAAACACGTAAGCAAACCTTAAACTAAACGATAAGAGAGCATCGAAACACGGATTGCGAAGTGTTGCAGTGGAACAGACATGACTTGGGGGGCATATTAATGAACTATAAATTACACCTTTAATATCAGCAGAAAATCCCTCCCCCCCTCCCCACAAAAACAAGATACAAGCATATACCAGAAACACACAGACACATACACAAGCCCCTGGGATGAAGCAAGGGGACGCAAATGCCGTCGTCGCTGCAGCTGCGGCGCGGTGCGTCGCGTAAAATAGCGTAAAAGAATACCTTTTTGGAGCTTAGGGCATCTGTAGAAAATTACGAGTTATAAGTATTTTTTTAAATATAAAATAATAAAATCGATCGATAAGAACCGAGCGCGGAAGGCGGAGGGCGGAGGACGTCGCCGATGTTGCTGTTACGAACCGGGTTCGGAGTCGGGCCCATGAAGATTTCATCCTTTTCACCAACAACCATCAGCCCTCCAGATCGGTTACGCCCTTTTCAACCCCACTCCTAGAGTAGGAGAATGATTTATTAGGTTAGTCGGTTACAACCGGATACCTTCTTGTTAAGTTGTTTAAAGAGACTTGGTTCCGTATTCCGTATTGTCCGTTTCATCTTTAATTGTGTCCTCTCGACACGTTTGTTTTTCTTGTAGTTTCCCCAGTAAAAAGTAGTGCCCAGCCCACGCAATCACACTCCCACCCATTCCAAGGGGTGAAGTTTCTCGGGTGCAGTTTTCGCGCTTGTCGTCGTCCCTTAAAGGCACAAGCTACGCTACGCTAGAACAACAGATTTTCCTTTCGGTCGAACGGGGAACAAAACGGCCTGGATGGCCACTGGAAGGGAGCGAACGAGAGCGTGTGGCAGCGGGGGTTAAATAAGGGGGTAGTTGACGGAGAATGACGGAGCAGAGGAAGGACAGCGAAATAAGAAAAAAAAAACGAATGAAAATAAACAACAAAAAAAAAAACAAACAACCAAACCCTAAACAGAATATAGCGCTAAATTTTAATTAAAATTAACGTTACAAATGGTAAAAAACAATGCAGTCGCAGGTGGATAGAAATCTCTAGCTTAGGGAGATGCTGAAGCAGAAACAAAAAAAAACCTATTGTTAGTATGAGAATATTTACTAGGATACTGATGAGTTTGATGAGGGAATGTATGAAGTTAAGCAAACAGAACGCAACATCACATGACACTAGCAAAAAAAAAAAGAAAAACCAAACACACAAAACACGCGCATTACGCATTGCAAGCATCCAACGCAAACACACGAACACGAAACAGCGCGAAACATCGCATGATAATGATAATGTAAGGCGCGTACAACCGGTTAAGCAAACGGCAGAGAAGAGCAGCCGCATCCTAGGTATCGAAAAAAAAACGAAACGAAAGAAAGTCATAACACCTAACAACCAGCCAGTACTAAGGAACTAAATAAAACCACAATCGGAACAGCAAAAAAAACAATAGAACAAAGCCATCATTATGCGCTACTTTCTAACATTCGAACAGCCGTACACGCTAAACAGCGAGCAGCTCTAGTGTGAACATTAGAGCAGGCGTTGATCATATACACAAAACACACACGCGCACACACGATAGGATCATTAATAGTCACCCATGCATAAATACAGACGAAGCTAATAAAAAGAAGCAAAAAAGAAACACCCGTATAGTTTAAATACCTGTCGCAGGATAGTTGTCGCTTTTCGTGAGTCAAAGGAAGGGAAACCAATCACGCCATAAGTAAGCAGCGGCAGCGGCAGCAGCAGCAGCAGCAGCAGCAGCAGCAGAAGAAGCCAGAACGCCAGGACAGGTTTGTGCTCTGATGCAAACACACAATACAACATAACTTAATACTATAAAAGAAAATATAAAACAAGAAGATGCCCAATAAATGCAAAACCACTAGTAATTCGAAGAAGCAGACAAACAAACCAACAAAGAAACAAAGAAAAAAAACAGAACAAGGAACAAACCAAGCGATGAATCCAAGCGCTTTAGCGATGAAAGCGTTTGTATTGCTGCTTTTAGTTTCTATCACAGACACACATACACAAACACAGACACACACACACTTAAGGATAGCGATGGAACAGGACGCGAGGTGCCCGCGATTCTAGCAGAGACGGGCAGAAAGAGAACGGCTTAAGATCTTACTTCGAGACAGACCACCCACCACACATACAGAAGATGAATTTCGGAAATGGAATGCGCAAATGGCTTGAAGGAGAAGGGAGCGGTAAGCGAAGGTAGAATTGGGGAGGAAAACAAATAAAAAAAAACTTTCTGTTAGAAAACGCAACACGACGCAATTGAGCAAAGATTCTCTAGATTGGATTCGAATGAGATGGGCCACCGGGTCGCTATCGCTCTTGGATGGTAAGCTTCCCCTTTTTCCCGCGGCAGTCCTGGCAAGACGGTAGCGATCGCACCAACGTTCGTACGTTGGTTTTGCTAACTGGAAGGCCGAGCTGCATGCTGCGGGAGGGGTGGAGAGGTTGGAGAGGAGTCGGAGGTTGCTCCAAGAGCAGTTTGGAATGGCGCGAAAACCGAGCGAAAATCTTGAGGATCGATTCAAGGAATGTGGTAATGGCAGGCGCAGGTGGTTTGAGAACGGAATGTAAAGCTATTAAATCTTTTTAATAAACCAATTATTGAAATAAAGAAGAAAAGTCCGTAGAGACATAATCTCTGGAGCACCCGGTGTACTTTCTTTTCTGTTGCAGCACTGTGTCTTCCTTTCTTGGCTTTTCGATCATAGGCAGCGATGATGACATAACACAGGGTGGAATCTACTTTCTGATTTTCATCTGTTGTATCTTTTTAATTACTGATACCTATCCTCCGTTATCCTTCGAGGTGAGTTTAAACGATACTCCATCTATACCTTTGTAAAGCTTTGAGAAAGCTAAGGATATTCGAGCTTTACCGTGCAATATACTTATTATCCTTTTTAAATATCGAATCGCATCCATTTTTTGAACGAAATAAGCTCTATGGACGCTTCGAGAATTTATGGTGACTGAAGAAATTAACATAGAGGTCTGATTTGACATATTCGTGAAATTTTCCCGATAAAGTTCAGGTTCTTTACCGCGAAACAAGCTTCTAGCGCTTTATTTGCCTTTTCCAATCAAGTGAATTCGTAGTAGTCTATGGAAAACCATTGGTTGCATAGTTCATCATCGCATCGTTGGCTTTTGATTGTTGGCGTTGATTGATTTGCCTAAGCTTAATTCCCTTCGTTGGCGTTGATTGATTTTGCCTAGCTTCGGAAAATATTCGATTCTGCTACAAACCATCAGCACCTAAAACCATTCGATCTTTCTTTGCAACAATCGTTTGCAATGGCTTTCATTAAGCTTAGCGCGTTCAATTAAAGCTAGTAATCTAAAACTTTAAATATAGTATGCAATGAGCTAGTGCAGCTTATAGTCGAAACATAGTAGCTCCGCTTTCTGTGAAGTTCTCGTCTGCGGCAACTGAAGAAGGCATCGTAGCTTTAGTGTGTGATAAATAGGAGAAGGTTGTTTCACAGAACCTGCAGACGATGCTAGCAATGGTTTCTATGGACACTTGTTTCACGAATTTATTTTTTTTTCAAAACGGCAAATTATGCGCTAGCAGCATTTTCCACTCCATTGTGCTTTAATTCAGCTGCAATTTTTTGCGTGAAGCTTACAGTCGCATCATAGCAGCTTAGGACTTTCTTCAGGATTCAGTCAAAGAACGTGGTTCGTTTCAAGCTCCTAATATGTAATGATTCTGAAGAGGAAATACAAATTATGGAACAGGAAATTATTGTTTTAGGACCTCAGATAGTATCAGTCACAAACTAAATCGAAACTTAATTATGCAATTTTGTTTCTACGAAATAATCTCTTTCAAACAATTGGTCTCATAACGGTCTTTGTACCTCTTTTTCACTAGCTGCTATGCCACGTGCCTTAACTCCATTCTGGACGCATTAATGCCGGCAATTGTTTCAAATTATTCCAACATATCTGTACCACTCCAGTGCATATCGGTGCAGCTGTCGAATGAGCATAACTGGTTGTCTAACAGGGATGCAAAATTGGCCACGATAAAAATCAACTCACTACGGTAATGGTGCCGAGGCATAAATCAGCCAACGGACACAAAGGGAAGATGCGGTACGAACGTTGCTTCCTATCATCAGCACCATCAAAAGGTAAACGGCGATGGTGTCGGGCGAGATATCCGTTTTCTTGCATTTTCACCCGGTTCATCTGGCCTGGGGGGGTGGTGTTGCCTTTCCGTCGCTCTGTACGGGCACTGCACTGTGACTCTGTGGTCACCCAACACTGGCTGCTACTGAAGAATCCTTTCATCAGTAATTGCACCTCTCCGGTTAGACCACGTCGGTTCGTTCGTTCGTTTGTTTGCTCGTGAGTTCAAGCGATTATTAGGGACTGACCATGCGACGAGCAGGGCACCCCGTTGCATGGAGGTGGAAATAGCATAGACTCATTAATTTTTAATCGAAACCGTTTCACCGATGATGATTGCAAAAATGTAGTGAAGGAAAAACGAAAGAAAAAACACCGCTCCCAGGTGATTTCGGTTCTCACTTTTATGTTGTTTTCCGCACTGTGACTGTGGCCCATTTTCCCCGCTTGCAGGTAAAGACCGCGGTCCATCCGACGGTAGTATTTGCACATTGTACCCAAAGCAAATACTGGCGATGATTATCTAGCTGAAGCGCATAGAAAAGCTACTGCTGCTGCTGCTGCTGGTGGTGCTGCTCTGTTGTTAATCTTCACTGTACGCTTCCGAGGTAGCGAGGTTGTGTTTTGCTGAAGGATGGAAATGAACGCGGACCTCAACGGGTCCGGTTCTGGTGTACAGTCAAGATTGGCTGTTCTTCTTTCTTCCTTTTGGGTTGTGATGTTTTTTTTCTCCTTTCTGTTTCTCGCTTTGAGGTTTTAGCGTACTGAGCAAAAGTAGTACTCGGCCGATTCGCACTGCTATGCTTAGTGTGCATAGGTCATCCAATGGGGGAATTGGATTCACGTGTCTTATGTAACGCAAACAAACTCTGCCCACGGCCCACTTTCCATGAATTGCCTCTTTGATGTCCATTTTCTACTAGACACTGGTTGATGGACACTGGTTTAGGAATGATGACGATTTATTAGACTTTCACATTAAGCATAAACCGTTTTATGTATGTTCTTTAAAGTAAGCCACAAAGAACTCCATCCAAGCCATGGGTGCATAAATGATCGATATCTCTCTTCACGCGCACCTGATGGCCACTGTTCTGTTCCCGTTTTCCTCTGCAAGCCGTATCGAGTGACGTATCTGGCACAAGCTCCTCAGCTTCTTCCTTCCTTCCAAACCACCACCTCGCTTTTCGGATGCAACGAGATGTGTATCAAAGAGAACGTCGAACGTGGTACGCCGGAACGGAAGCAGAAATTAAAATGAAACAGAACTCATTTCCAAACACTAAGATTAGTCTGCACATTCCGGTCTATCTTCGTCACCATCAAACGGCATTGCACTCTCTTTGGAATGAATGAAGCAAGAGGTGAAAGGATGGTTGGAAGCAAACGAGGAACCGGAAGTCACCTTTCCCCATCCTTCCGGGGGCGTGCAGCTAATGTGAACACCACACGGCACCGCACACCGGCACCGTGTAAAGCCTAATTTCTCCATCTCCGAAGCATCAAACGAATAGGGTCTGCCATTGAAAAAAAAGAAGGAAAACCTCCAAACACCACCCCGGCACCACACCTCTAGGACTTGTTCCAGTTCCAGCTTCTTGAATGATCGAGCGTCGACCGGCCGTGATGGAAATTCTTTTCATACACTCCGTCATCAGCAATCATCATCGTCCTGCCGGTTGCCGGAGGTAGGTCAGGTGTAGACGAGTCGAGACCGTCGACCGTAGTGCAGAACAACAGCCAGTCGGATGGGAGGACGAGTTGGGAATAACCGGTTATCCGTTCACCGTCGGGAGCACTGGCAGGATATTCATTAGTGAGCACGGGGCACTCGTGGACGCCGCTGCTGCTGATGTGTTGATTCCGGGGCAGCGTAGCGTCAAGTTTCAACTGCTCTATATTTACACAAGATGGGGTGAATGATAATTTATTTCACCGGAGTACGGTGCGTTCCGCTTGGTAGGGAGTGGTTTTTTTTTCTTTCTGCTCGCGCTCTGTCTCTCTCCTTTCATTCGGAGAACCCTCGTTGCACATCTGCCGACGGTGTGCCCGGAATGGCGAGGTTCGAGTGTGTTTGCATAACATCTCACACCTGGCCCCGGCTAATGCTGCCATCAACCGACGATCTAGGGAATTTCTTGCCGTCGCGAGTGTTTCTCGATTCGCGGTGCACACGCTCCTCGTCCCTCTTCTCTGTTTGTCTTCTCAAGAGCCTTTGTGGTGGATAGTTTTGCGGTTTGTGGTGCCAATGGCAATGCAGCGCGCAATCGTGCCTTCTTAATCATTCGCCCCGGTGCGTCTAGTGCTGTCCTCGGTGAGTCTCGTCTCGTCTGGCTTATAATTGTCTCGAGGAAAATGAGGACATTTTTCTGCCCACGCTTTGGCCACGGGAAAGCTGACGCACGGTCGGTGTTCGGTGGTCTGGGACTCTAATCAAAGAAGGGGACGTTTTTAATCAATGCCACAACTTATCGCGCTAAGGGACTGCACGATGGAGCTCACTCACTTGGCGTAATCGAGGAATTGTAGTTTCTTGGTTATTGTTTGTCAGAACTGCATTGGATGGATTGGAACGTCCCTGAAGCATAATCAATAACGTAGAAGCGGAGAACTTCGATTTCTGGGGAGCATATTGTTTACATTACAGATCCCGCGGGAAACAGTAAAAAAATGCATTAGCTATGAAATAACATGGTGGATTCTTTCCACTTGTTACTTCACGGATCGATTTTCTAGTGTACCAGCAGCTACTAACTGTTTTGTAAAGTAACTAAAAGTGCACTTAAGGTGATTTGAACGAGCGAAAGGTGATGGTAATGACAACTTTTATGAATCATTAATTTAATTTTTCAAAGTAAATGTCATATCAAACTACATTTGTTCTAGTATGTTTGATTTTGGGAAAGTTTAGTTAAAAATTTCATCCATGGCATCATTTTTAGGAGGGCGTTATCCTATGCTTTGTCCTGGTAGCCTAATCGAAGTTTCGAAGATTGTTCATGTTTTGGCAGCGGTTTGCAGTTGAAAAAATGATCACACTATGATGGAGACGAATTGATCTATGATTAAACCGGGTTCGTCGCTTAAATCTTAGTGAGCAAGTCTTTTGATACTGACCAACAACGGTACCCATCGTAGCTGCTTGATGGGTCATCAGAAAAATACAAATAAAAATTCTTTTCAAAGATTATAAGTTTATCCAAGTAGCCGCGTTGAGTTTTTAATGAATTTACAATTTTTCGATTTTTGGCAGATTTTTTAAGTTCAAAAAGAGATGTTTTTTGCGATTTTGCCTAAAAACGTATTATTTAAAAAAAAGTATCAACAATTTTCAAGAAGACACAACGGCGCTACCTGGCAAAGAGTGTACAGATTATGTATTAAAAATTTCGAATCGATCGGTTCAGTAGTTTTTATGCTACGAAGGGCACCGACTTTGAAAACGATGGATTTCGGAAATGCGCTTTAAAAAAAATGGAAAAATCTCAAAAGACTTGTAATGAATGACTCGAACAATTT
This sequence comes from Anopheles aquasalis, assembly GCF_943734665.1. Classification (NCBI taxonomy): domain Eukaryota; kingdom Metazoa; phylum Arthropoda; class Insecta; order Diptera; family Culicidae; genus Anopheles; species Anopheles aquasalis. The sequence goes on from NC_064877.1 coordinate 80,732,334, forward strand.
CAAAAGTTACGGTTCAAAAGGATAAACACAATTCAATCTACGGCCCTTATCCTTGCCAGAAATGAATGTGGTTCCTTCACTCTGTTCACCGGGTGCGAGCATGAATCTTTCCACCCTTCGAGTCACGCATCCTTGCAAATGAATCAGCTAGCAACGTTTATCCTGAAACATAGCGCACCGTGCGCTGTTCATGTATCCTGCCCCACCGGTACCACCGGAAGAACCGCTCTGCTACATTCTCCGCCGAAAGCATCCTGCGCGTCTGCGCCAGTTCACCGGGTGGGCCAGTTCATCGGAACGAACCAACGTTTCATTTTACAGTGCAACCGTTCATCAGTGGCCACGGCTATCCCGACCAAAAACATTCCACAGTGCAGCGCTCGCCTTTAGCTCATCGAGTAGCCACTGCGTCTCACTCTCATTACCAAGGACGACTCGGATTCGTTCGCTCGCTCCCTCCCTCTCTCGTGTGGCTGGAACCGAGCCGAAAATTCCGCCCGAACGGTGGCCGATCTGGACGGGATTCACGGTAGCGTCAGGATTGCCTCACGGCACCACCCTCGGATGCCTCTTCTTCACCTTTGCACCGTCGTTGTGCTAGGCGCTGCTGCTGCTGCTGCTGCTGGCTAGCATGTTCCGCCGCCGGAGGCCGTCGGTTCGGCAGGACCGAGCCAGATTTTTACCTCAGTATCAATTTGTCACTGGTCCGGTTGTGATCCGGTGTGCATAATACGTGCGTTACGTGGCGTTTCGGTTTGACGTTTTTTGACGGGACGTCCGCTCCGGTGCCGTTTCCGTCCCGTCAGCGCGTACTGCCAACCAGCGCTTCCGTTCCGTGGGCCAAAGGTGCGTGCGGTATTGTTGCTGGTGAGCTGTGCCGGTTGCTGTGTATGTGTGCGTGGTGTGTATGTGTGCATTTCCGATTGGAAACTCCTCCTTCCTCCACTCTCTCTCTCTCTGCTCGACATTCTCGACTTAAAGCTGGCCACTAGCCGAGAACCACATCACACCGATTCCGAGGACATTAGAATGGACCTCCGGATCTAGGAACAACCCAAAAAGTGCTTGCATTCCGGGAGATACGTCCGCGTGCGTGCTAGTTAATAATAGCATTCGCTAGAAATCACTCAATGCTGCGGCAGCAAACCAGTTGCCCACTACGGGAACCCCGTGTTATCGATTTCGATAAAACTTTATCGACCGACCCGTGCTCCTGCTCCGTGATATCCCCTGGAGCAAATTTCGGTGCAAAATCTGGCTTAATCCGAGTACCGTTCGTCGGTAGAATTTTGCCATCACTTTTTTTTTGCGTCTTCTTTCTTTTAGTTTAATTTCGACGGAAACTTTTCTGGCTTTTTTCGTCGAAATCACGCTCCAATCCTCGGGGCACAATTGGCGCAAAGGATCTGGTCGGGAAAGTACCCTCAGCCTCGGGGTACCATACGCGAGTGGCGGATCAGATCAAAGTGAAGCGTTGGCGTTGTTGCTGTTGATCGACCGACCGAGTGAAGTGCTTAGAATTTCCAACAACAACGGCTGACTGGCGCACATTATTTTTGAAGCGCGTAGCGTGGATTTGAGGCGGATATGGCGGAAAGGCCACGCTGAAGCAGAAAGTTGCGAGTGAGCGCGACCAACAACGTCAAGCTACCACAACGAAGCAGGCCGCGGAGCAAAGAACCCACAGAAAGAATAATCTCGTCAAATTAAATCTGATTAATTGACGGACCACGTGAGCCAGGGGTGGGGGGACGAGAAAAGCGAAATCCGCGAGGCCACGAACTGGTGGAAAATTTGCAATATTTTCCCTACACCAGACGCTCGCTCGCTTCCGGCTGTCACCCGGGGCTGGTGGTATAACTTTGTTGCAGATTGGGATTGTGCTTTGTTTTAACTTTTGTCCGCCTTCTTGCGACCATTATTACGTGCCAACGGCAGCACCCGGGTCTGGCCGCTAGCAAAGAAAATGAGTGTATTAAGAAAAAGCCATCCCTCCCCGAGTGGAGTGATTTCCCTCGCAAACGCAAACGCAAAATGCAAAGGAAAGTGGAAAGTGGAAAGTGAAAATTGTTTTTAGAACGAAAACGCTCCATTTCGCAGTTCCGGTCCCTTTCCGGTGTCCGCTGTTGGTTTTTTTGTTGTTGTTGCTGCTTGCTCCTCATTTTCATGTTTCGCTGTGTTTTGCTGTCCGCTGCTGTCGTAGGTCGGAATGGATTGGCAGCTGTCACAAATCTCGTCTCGCGACTCGGGACTCAGACCGGGGCGAGGCGACTTGGATTGACATTAAATCGACAATTGCGTCCAGGGCTTTTCGCTACAATCAGTGCGATGCGAATACGTAACACTGGACGAAGTGGCAAACGAAAAGTGGAGACCGAGGTGACCCTCCGGACGAGTGGTTAATGAGGAGATCCGCGTCGCATGGCCGCTAATGACAGTCCCAGGATTCCGCGGGCCAGAGTAAAAGGATTAATTAAATTCATTAAACAACACTAATCTGATGTGCGCGTCTACTCGTTCACATCCTGGAGTCTCACAGGGAAACGAACTGGATACATTGGTCCAGGACTTTCTCTTAGAGTACCTTGTTTCACTCCGAGGTCCTCTGGTCGGTTGGTTGGGGATCTATCTATCTGTTTTTTCTTCTTCTCATACCTCATTCCTGCGCTTTGCGTACGTCGTTATCTCGTTGGCAAAGACCGAGAGACCGAGAGCAGCGATTGGAAACATGGGTCTGAGAGTGAAAAATAAGCAAATTAATAAGGCCAGCGAGGACCGTCTCACGGCCCGATGTCCGGACCGGAGATTAGTGGTGCGTTGGCGTCCACCTTCTGCAGTGGACCGAGCCGTAGTGCTTCAAGTGCTGTCCTCCCCGGTCAAAGACACTCGGGAGCCGGAGCCTCAATCGACCGAGGACACGCAAACGACACGGTATGGCTCTAGCGTAGCGTAGCGATCCCTCTGGCGTTCCTGGACGGTTCCACGAATTTGATTGTCCCTCCTGCGAAACGGAGGTGGTGGTGGTGGTCTTCCTTTGAAATATATGATCCCATTTCCCAGCACAACTTGAAACCTGAGCCGGAAGCACTTTAAGCGGAAGCGCCTTCAGTCTTTCGTAGTCGCAGAGAGAGAGAGAGAGAGAGAGAGAGAGTGTCGTGAATGTGTCGAGAGTAACGAATGTGCGTGTCCAGGGAAGGTGCGTAACACCATCTCCTACCCGTGCCTGGTATGTGTGCAACGGGTGTCTACGGAAAAGCGGAATTCCTCAGTCCAGTCCATTCCTTCCCAAGGGCAAAATCCACGCCTCGCCACGTGGCAGTGTGTCTCTGTGTGTCTGTGTCCGTGTTTGGTGGTGGTTTGTGAGGTGCTTATCTAGCCGTAACAGTGTGCCACCTTCACTACCGCCTTCCCGTTCCTTAAATCCGATCCGTTCCATGTGAAACGAGTAAAAAAACCAACGAGAAGCCAAACCGCCCGTCCTTGGTGGAAAGCAAAATTTAGCGGAAAATCTTCGTTTCAGTCAGAGGCTTTCTGGGGTGGGAAGTTTGTGTCAGCGATTTCGACGCATTGTGTCCCTCTGTCCGCGGTACACACTCGCTCGCGCGCCAAGAACACCGCAAATGCCTCATTTGGAGGGTTTGGAGGGTGAAGCGGCTAAGCAATTTAATTAATGCAAGTGCCACGATGGGCCACGGGCGCCGTTGAGCCAATCGTCGTGTGTCGTCGTCGTCGTCGAGGTGTTGTGGCTCTTTAGTGAACGTTCGTGGCAGCCATGGGATACCATGGGAACGGTGGACACCTGCCGCGAGGAACGAGCAGAACGCCGTAGCTGTGCCGTGGTTCAATTGTAAGGAATCACGCGTAGAACTAAGACGTAACGGAGTCCCGACAATCCCGACAGAGAAAGAACGCAGGTAGGTTATCCAGGCAATTGGCCCGGTCGGTTCGTAATGTGATATGATTAATTTGTTCCCGTGGCCATGGCAGTGGCAGTGGCCGTGGCGCGGTTGATCTGGAATATTACTTCGCCAGGGAGCGCACATGTTGTGATGTTTCTCGCGGCAATTAGAACGACGCCATCGGTGGGCAGTATCGGTAGGATTATTATGTTGAAACGATTAGATTGGAATCAATTTGTGATATGGGGGTGGGAGGGAAGGTACGAGGCAAGTTCCTAATGGGTCCGATGTGTTGACGCCAGTTAACAATCCTAAAATGAGGGGAATAAATAGAATTCCCAGCTACAATGGGATCAAGTGGATAAAGGGAAGGGATTTATTGAATAATCCGTTTCCCGGAAAGAAGCTAATGAAGGTGGCAAATGGACTCTTCCCTGATCCCCTTTTTCAGGGAAAATGATGAGATATGACTTATTTGGATTTTGACATGCTAATGCCTTTTGTGCAGCTTTTATCAGCAACTACATTAAGCTGTCTAGTTACAAGCCCCAGTAAATGCATTCGGCATTGTTATGCATTTCAATTTTATGATGGCAATGATTGAAATATTTGTAAAAGTATTCTTCCCTTCAAAAATGTATAACTAATCACTAGGATTTCAACTTCCCAGCTGGTCCTCTTGCCATCGAACGTTTCAAAAACGCAAACCATACGCTACTACGATGATCACGCCAACGGTTGGCTTAAAATGATGATTGATCATGCTATGGCCGCGCGCACAATGTTGCTTGGATCCGCATGTAACAACCTAATCGAAGCTCCACCTTTCTCCTCGTCCACCAGCAAACAAGAACATTTTGTTTCAAACGCCCACCACAGACCGGCCAGACGGTCGGCCGAGGTACAATGTTGCGTGGGAGCGGGAATCCAACCATCCATCGACGCCCATTGATTCGCATAAACCGAAACGGAACTCCATCGTGCCCGGTTCCGTGTTCGCTCTATTTGGATCACGATTTACTCGCCAGCAACGGCAGCGGATAGGAATCAGCAACAATCCGTAAATGTAGTTACTAATGAAAAGGCGCAACACGAAACACGGGTCTAACAGGCCGTGTAGATCCGGTTCTCTCCTTCTCTTCCTCGCACCAAACCGGAGGAAATGGTATCGAATCGGATCGAAGGAAAAAATATTGTTATCTAATTTCCTTCCTCATCACCAGCAACTCTCTCCCCCCCCAAAAAAAAACCACCACACCATTGGTTCGCTCACGCACCGTGTTCAATAAGGCAAGTGCTGCAATAGATGTAAAGCAGCGGATGTAGCGGGGAAAATGGTAGACCGCCGCTCTCGCTGCTGCCGTGACAAATGAGGCGAAGAAGGACGAAATCGGTGGCCACCGCGTTGTGCTGTGCTGTGCTCGTCGTCCGGAACCATGGTGAGGCCCAATATCCGGGCCCAGGGGGTGTTTCGAGGGGAGGGGGCGTGCTATCACATCGACAAATACATCGATCGTACAGTTCCGGTTCGAGGGTTTTTTCGCACGTTCTGTCCTCGCTTTCCACGCGCGCTGCTCGAGCAGTTCTTGCGTTCGATAGGATAGGAGACGCTGGCAGGCGTCATGAATTATAGGCCTGCTTGCTCTCTCTCCCCCACCTCCCCCTCCTATCGCTCATCGCTTTCTATCGTGGTGCGCCCATCGACAATAATAATCATAAAACAGGAAATAACGATTTCTTGCTGTGCGCCTTCCGCCTTGGAGACCGAAGACGCAGGAGCGGTGGTTCCGTTCATTTTGTCGTTTGTCTTCTCGGATGCGGATCTCGGACCTGATCTGTTTCGCGTTTCGCATTGTGGTGATAGGTGATAAGGCTGGCGGTATGGTTGTCTGACGGCGTGGGACCAGTGGGTCCCTTGGTGCGTGACAGAAATGGTGTTTGGTGGAAAACCGGTGACAGCATCCCTTGGATCTAATCGGAACCGAGTTATGACGGAGGGAATCGTCTAGAGCAGTGGTCTTAAGCTCGCGGCCCGCTAAATTATTTTGTGCAGAACGCGGCCACTTCCACGCTCAAGGTGTACATTAGTGTTGAGTTTATATGTCTTATGCATTTTCATTTTAAGTATATGTGACAAATAAAGATTAGTAGTATACTTTCAACATTTAAACATTCACCCTGGGTTATTTAACCTTTTAAATTGCAAATAAAAAACCACTTGAAAATTACCGGTTACCTGGCGCCTCCATCATCGGATTTTTTCCATCGGAGTAACATCATTTCATTTTTCCATCGCAGCGCCCAGTTTTGGAATTGCCTTTATTTCTATGGCCACGAACACTGGAAAAAAATAATTTAATAAATCCACGTACCTTCGAATTATGTGGTGAAATGGCCCGTGGACTGGTTAATACTTTCTTCTGGAGCCCACATGCAAATATGAGTTTGAGGACCCCTGTTCTAGAGCAGGCCTTGGGAGAATTTTGAACGCAGTTGGCTAGACAGTGTGCTGCATGGGCACCAAAATGGAGTTCAAGTGATGTACTCCAAATGTTCTTGTTAAAATAAAAAAGCAAACGATCAACGCTCGCCCAATAATTAAGTCCCCAAACGCCTGTGCTGTCTTCCCAGAGGTCCCACAATTGCCGTAATGCTATAAACTTTGACGTTTATGAATTCGCGTGAACTTTCTAACGAAGCCATTTGACTGATGAAAATGTCACCGCAACCGGACCCGTTACCGGTCCCGTTGGCGCTCGTCCCGCAATCCACAACAAAACACCTGTAAATCATGTAAACTGCGCCCTCCCTGCTCGAGCAACAAATTGGCACCGGCAGAAAATGGCGGATATTAATAGACACATTCACGAATCGAGGCGACTGCTGCAGCTCCCCCGGTCGGCGGTGTATAGATCAGGGACCGGCAGCACTCTTCCATTAATGGCCATTGGCCCTTGGCGGGTGTCTGTTTGTGTTTTTGGCTTTCATTTTTGGTGGGATAATTTGCGGTTTGTGAAAGTTTTGTGCAGTTTATCAGCTGCTGGAATGCGTCGCGTGGCCAAATTATGAAATCCCATCGCAGCACCGCTCAGGTAGACACTCTACCCCCCCCCCCCCTTGTCCCCTTTTGGGAGAAAGAGATTAGCATTAAAAGCTTTGCCAAGTGATTTATCAGACGCCGCGCAACAAGGAGGTGGAGTGAGGCGAAATGGTTGTTTGGTTTATGTTTCGGTATCAGCGCATCGGTAGCCACGATGAGGTCAGATGGTCCGTGAGCTTACTCAGCGTCCATTTCTACCACCTCCTGGGAGTGCTCCGTCCGAGTGGTCTGGAGCAAAGTTTTCCTCGGGGCCACGGGAATCATTCCGCAGTACCGGCCACCGTCTCGAAGGCTTCTTGTGCAAATGTTCTTCCAATTGTCGGTAGCCACTGGGCATCAGACGCTACTCCATGATGGCTGGCTGGCGAGGTGGCTGCTGGAATGCTGGAGCGTACCGGACTAGAGAGCAGCGAAGGAGAAAAGTTCGAACCACTTCGAGGTGGTTTTTGGTGCATTTCGGGTGGAAAGGAGGCAACAGCAGGATGATGGCGCACTAGGTACACTTAGCCAGCCCCGCACGGAGAACCAAAGAATGGAAGAAGAATCAAAACTTCCAGCTTGCGACTCTAGATAAATTGATTGCGATAAGTTCCGGCGGCGGCGACGGCGGCGACGCTCTGATAGCGGAATTCGGCCACGGTGTCTGAGCCTGCGGGGAGGCGAGTCCCATTATTGTTATTATTATTTTCATTTGAAGGTGTCTGGAGTGGCCTGGTGGCTCGCTCCGTGGCTCCGAGAAACACATTAGGGCGTGACATGCGGACGCGAACCCCCCGGGGGAGGGAACCCGACGACGACCCGGGCCAAGATCGTTAGCGTTTTACAGCTTTGCGTCACTGCTCTGTGTGTTTTGGGCGGGTGGAATGCTGTGCCATGCCCTCGCACAGCATGACCATGACATTTAAGCTCCGCGGGGGCTTCCACGGTTGCTCAGCTGGCAAGCAGTCCCGCTGTGCTCGGCACCGGACTGGCCTCAAATCGGTGGACGATGGAAAAGCACCGCTAGGGGGTGGAATTAAATTTTCAAGAATTATATGTTGTGGAAAATTTGTCGATTCCCGCTCGCGATAACGATACTGGCGGTCGCTCGGTGTTTGGTCTTGGTTTCTTTCTTCCTTCCTTCCGACGACGCCCGCGACGGGGGATCAGCGACTTTTGGCGAATGGCTTTTGCGTTGAATTAGTGTGTGCTGTGCTTGTGTCAGTGTGGTTGAAGTCAACGGTAATGGTACAAACTTTTCCACCAGCTCAAGGACCGGCGCCGGACTTTAAGTGGCATCGAATTTGCCTTCTTTCCCCTCTCCGTGGTACCGAGCATTAGACGTCGAGTCGAGAGTCATACGAATGGAGTGGAGTGGAATTATTTATACAAAAAAATAAGGACGTTTGAGGAGTATACGTTGCAGCAGCAGCAGCTCATTTACCTTTACATTAGGTCCTTGAAGCCGTGACCTCTTTGAATGTGAACTCCATATACCTCAGCGAATACCGGGAGTTGGTTGGGACACGGTTGCTGCTACTGAGGCAGTTTGGAAATTCCATCATCCAAGCGACCTTTGAAGCACCAGCTAACATCAACACAGAACTGACTCAAACACAAACACATGCTCCGTGAGTGAAGTCGAAAACCTGCACCCTCCTGCACTCCGTCAATTGTTGCTTTGACCTTCGAGCCTGTACGTTACTCAACTTTGGCCGGCGGTGCGTCAACAGCAGTTCTAGAGATCACCAACAGTCCCAGGCCCCTCAGAGGTTGCTCTGATGGATTTGAAGCAACACCAGTTGTGCGTTTGGATCTAGCAAGCGACCAAATTCCGGTGCCTTTCTGGTTGCTGTTTGGACTTTTATCATCCAACGTTTCGCTGACGCTGCACAAACATTTCGGAACCGGTGTACCGGCCGCGTACGGGTGCGCACAGAGCGAGACATCGCCCCCCCCCCCCCCCTTTTTCGCCGGAAACTCATTCGAACGAACTATAATTCGCAAACAGCGAACAGTCCGGGACGACAAGCGCGAGTTGCACTCAACCGGAGAGGACCGGAGTCCAACGAGACGACCAAAAGTAAACCCCAAATTCATCGTCATTCCATTCCTCCGGGACCTCCAATTCCCCGCACGCACACACTCGGTTGTTGGTCGCGAACATTGTTTACTCTCGAGAATGCGCCGCACCGCACCGAGTCGCTCCGGGTTATGGGGCAGGGACGGTTCGTGTTTGCACACCTCTAACTCTCTCCATCAATTCAACTGTCCCCGGGTGTGCGGTTGATTGAGTGCATCCATGCTGCAATCCTTCTTGGGCAGTGCACTCTACGGTCGGCGTAAATCAAAACTCCGGCCAAACTCCGGGGGCATCCTTCTTCCACCGGGCCAGAAGTCGAAGCTGTTTAAACTAATGCCATGAGCTATAGGGGCCTTATTGATACAGCGAGATAAAGTTCATCCTAGAAGCGTTATGTTTATTGACGTACAGACAACAAGCTGGAGATCGTTTCTGTTCTCGCTCCACTGGCATCATATCCGATGGTCCGGTGAGGATTGGATTGGACTATGACGAGGATAGTTGTAGACGCTGTAACTGTGCTATCTGGTCAGAATTTGGTGCTGGAACAAAACGCTTCTGTTGGCAAATTCCTATCGATATGAGAGTCTGCAGGATGTCGAACTTGGCTCTACGGTAATCTCTTTGGGATAGAAATCTGAATGGTACGAGCTTCAGTTGGTGTGTTTCTTTCGGAGCACTCTTGGGATTTGTATTAAGGAGTGTTTGAAAGGCAAACGAATCTTCAATTATTAGGAACTTTTTACTCTCCTTCTGCTCTGATAGCTTGTTCAAAAGATTTTCCACCGATTTTAAGTCCCATCTTCTGATAACTCATATTTGATTTTATTTGAGGACCTTTTACTATCAAAGATCCGCTCCTTCGTTCGAACACTCTGACGCGCAGCCAAAGGTAAAGCTCTCAAATGATGGCTGCGTGTCAAATAAAATCATTACTCACGACAATGCAAATGGCGGTGGCGTGAGTGGCATTTCAAAATCGAACTCCACGGAGAACACATACACAGCGCCCATTACATATTCATGCTGGTCGCTTACGCTCGATATATGCTCGTAAAACCGCCCCACAAGCACCCTCCTGCTGAGTTTCTATGCCTTGAAAATGAATGTTTCTCATAAAAACGGAACAGACCATCGGTCCTGCGGAACTTGTCCGTCAGGACACTATCGAGAGTGAGTGAAAGTGCGTGTAAAATGTTCTTGTTTTGGTCGCGGGAAACAAAACAAAAAAAGGCACAAAAGGAAACGCATGCCCGTAAAAAATGACAAAATTCGCACGCTTTGCTGCTGTTAGGCCTAAGACCTTGCTAGGACCACCATCATGATCATCATCATCATCAACAGCAGCAACAACAGCACCTCCGTGTGGTGCTGGGAAAATGAAATTCGATCAGCATAAGGAGCGAACGTTCATACACCTTGCACCACCTGCCTGGCTGTTCTGCTGTCAGTCACGCGACTTCTCGCAGCCGCGCCTCGCGCCTTGTTGTTGAGCGTGTTTTTTGGGCCGTGAAAGTGAGAAGTGAAATAAGAATATATGCCGCACGTCAGATGTAAATAAGTGGCGTCTTTCAACGGTGAAAATGAAGCTGAAAAAGATGGAAAAGAAGTAGCGGCGGATCGGGAAAATAAATAAGAATAAACATATCGCTTCAAAATACCTCGACAGTGAAACCGAACCCAGTGGAAGCCGCTGCCGAGTGCTACGTTCACACCGCACATACGCGGACACATTGCGCCAAGAGCTTTTCGGTGGCTTTGCCGTGTCTTGAAGTGCGTCTTCAAGACATCGTAGCTCGAACGCTCGCACACAAATCCCTCCACTTGAAAAACAACAAAAAGGCGAAAAAACGTCCTCCACTCGCTGGAAGACGGAAGTTAGAAGCGGAAGGCATACCAGAGAGAGAGGGTGAGAGAAAAAACGAACACCTCGACGCCTGCTGCTGGTGGCGCCAGGTTGCCAGGCCTTCCAATCTGCGTTGACGTGCTGACGAGCGAGGGCTGCGGCGTCTTGCCTACTGCAGGGAAATTGGAAGGCTATCGAAGAAGCAGCAGCAGAAGGAAGAAAAAAAAAACACCGAAAAAGAAAAATAAAGTACATGTGCAAATAACGAATAACCCACATCACTTTCAATACCGGCTGCTCTTGTAGCTCAGCCGCCGCACCCCGAAGCCCAAGTACGTTGTGCTCCGCGAGGCTGAAAATGTTCGTCAGCGAAAACGCGCGCCTGAGCTGACAAAAGATGAAAAATGGGAAACGCATAAAAAAGCGCCTCACGAACGCGACCAGGGGAAAATGCGTGAATGCTTCCGTCCGTCCGTTCGTTCGTTCGTTCGTTGGATGTTTTTCTTGGAGTGCCGCAGGCTATCATCATCTTCGAGTGCTGAAGCCGCGATTGGTTTCGCATTTCGCTGTGTTGTTGTAATGATAAGAATGGAGAAAAAAGGCCGCAGGCTGGAGACAAGGAAATCGGCCAGAAACTGGCAACTTCCTGGGCAGGTGAACGCACACCGAGAGGCCGGAGACTCTGATTGATGAATGGATTGATATTTCTTTTTATTTGTTTCGCGCATTTCTTCGGGTTTGTTTCGTTCTTTTATGGTGTTCAAGGTAAGAACACCGCGCCCGGAGGTGTAATGCAGCAGCAGCAGCGTTCTGTCTGAGGCAATCGGTAACGATTCCATTCCATTGCTGGTGGCTCACTCAGGGAAAGACCACGAGAGATGGTGAAAGTTTGTTGTACGACTTTTGATTCGCGCGAAATATTTCTCATTATCTCGGGTCGAGTGTTTTCTGCGCTTGCGGTGTCCTTGGTCATTGTGTTGTGTCGCCATTATTGGTAAAAAAGTAAACAGTGCTGACGGTGGGGATGTCGCTGGGATCTGTGCGGTTTATAACAGTTTTGGAGTCTCAACTGTAACGTGGTTTTCTAATCCCAGGACTAGGAATTTGAAAACCTGTAAAAAGCGCTCTCTAAATGTCTCAATTTTGATCGCAATATCTTGGAGTTGGAAGTCGAAATGATGCAAAAAAGCAATTATGTACCAGCACTTTACCGTTTTGCTGTTTTTACCTTGACAATACTCCTTCAAAACTCCTTCTGAAAAGTGAATTCACTGATAAAACATTATTCAAATACTTATTCGAATAGATTGTTTAAGCAAAGTTCAATAATAGTTTGGGTTTATTCTAGTTGTAAATCCAGTTGTATGAATAATTCTTGCTCATATATCGGTCAGGAGCAAACTATGTTTGTATGCCAATACCAAATTTGAATGAAAAGGTGCTCTTTGCATATGCTATAACAACAAGCTACTATCGCTTGTTGTTGATCATTTTGGAAAGAAATTTTGGTAAAATATTTCTAAAACTGCTTAACAAAAAGCAAAACAAGCAATGAAAGTTTTATGTTTAAAAACAATTAACAACAGGTGTACGGAACGAACTATTTTGAACAACAAAAGCCCGTATGCCGCTCAGTGTAAGCTCTTCTCGTGATGCTACCAGCAAACCAGAGCAGAATCTCAAGTAGCAACCACCTAACCAACACTTTTAAGTGCTTATCAATTCCCGATGTATCAAATAAACAATTTGGCCCTCCGGAGTGGTGCCACTGGAGCACCAGGATCAAGCGTGCACCACGCGCCACCAGTCCATAAAGTGGATGGCTTTTGGGTTGTTTTATTTATTGTTCGTTTGAAACCGGATCGCAGGGAAGGGAAGGCCAGCTAGGGCCCCAGGTAGGACGCCGGAGTAGCTGCCAAGCGATGCCATCCAGGACCGATTGCGGTGTGATTCGAATTCAATTACATCCGTTGCCGTTCCGGGAGGCTCCGGGTAAGGTACATTGCACACATTTGCCTTTTGCACGTTGTCGATGTTGGCTTTTCCCGGGAAAAAGGGCCACTCGGGGGTCTGCCGGCACCATTATTGGTGGGATTACTCGGGAGCACCTACCTGGTGAACCCGGGGGTTTCCGGAGACGGAGTCGAAGAAGGACGCCCTGGAGGTAAAACAGGGGAATAGAGAGAAAGACAAAGGGAGCGAGAGAGAGAGAAAGGGAAGTGGAAAAAAAAGTTGCTTCCCCGCCCGGAGTAAGAAAAATGTCCATTTCCCATCTCCCGCAAAAAAAAAAGCAGAAACAGTGGAGTAAACGGCGAGTGGAGTAAAGGGAGGGAGCGGTAAGGCCACAACAACCCATGTCACAACTTGTAGCGAACGATAAAGTTTTTAGGTGATTTTATTTATTCTCATTTTTTACGTCCAAGCAGCCCACCACCAGCAACCTCGGAGCGGGGATAACGGAGACAACGGAATACCGGGACCTTTCCGTTTCCTCGCTTGCTTGCTTTGCTTGCTCGCTTACCATGCGAGTCTGCAATGGTCTGCGAACCGAGTGGTGAAGTACTCCTGGGGAAGCCCACGGGTTGAAGTGGAGTGGAGGGGCCACTACCACTGGCAAAAGACAGAGAAGTAGTACCAAAGGAAGGAGCAGCAGCAGCAGCAACACAAGGGACTGGCCCCAAGGCCTAACAATGGTGCTCCAAATGGGCGCCCCCGAAATGGCCCCTCAAGAAACGAAAACGGTGATGTTTGATGTTCGTCGTCGTCCTACTGTGCCCGGTGCCCCGGTACCTGTGGTCCTGTGGAATGTACTTCTTTGTTCGCTCACCGAACCGCCCAACTCTCACTCAACTCGGCACATACGTCGGGGACGACGAACGGGGACGTCGAGGACATACGCGTCGCGTCCGTAGAAATGTGTGACTCCGCTGTGCGCTTCGGAATCGTTGCTCTGGGGCGACGCATTTTGTCTTTCGTGCTTTCCAGTTCCTTCTTCATCTTTTTCTTCCTCTTTTTCGTGTGTTGTTTTCTTGGATTCGCTCCTTGGCCCTCCCGTTAAGCCTTGATCCCTAGAGCGTACCTTAAGCCGCTCGCCGCCGTCGTTGGTTAAGTGAGGTAAGCAGTTTCTCTATCAGGACCACCAGCACCATCACCTCCACTAGGCGTCTGGCCATCCGGAGATTGTTTGTATTCCTTCCCTTCCGAGTAGCCGCCGTGCCTTTAAGACTTTCCCTTCACTTGCGGGGGTTGAGTTCCCTTTTTTGGGCTCGAGCGTCGAGAAGTGAAAAACGGCTCCCGATGGATCATGGGGTGGGTTGGGCGGCGTGGGGGGTGAAAGGCGCGAAATTCCTGACCCCAGGAGACACCCCGACGGAGACCGGGAGGTGTCTGGAATGCCATCGCAAAGGGTTGAACGAGCGCATCGCATGGATATCCATCGATCCATCTGGTTAGATCGCTTGGGAGCCCTGGGAGATCGCTTCTCGTTCCGCTCTGCTTCTTCACTTCGACATCGACAGTCTCGTGTCTTTGTGGCCCTCCTTGGGCTTGGGGTGGGATGGAAATCATTTTCTCTTCAAGCTCGCTTCCCGTTTGGGGATCTTCCGTGTGTCATGTCGACGTGACAAGTTGGAGGTGGTAAGCAAAACCTCGTCAAAGGTTGACTCCGGCGGAATGTTGCTTGGTGTGTCTGGTCAGGCCAGTCGGGACTCCCGCGGGGGGCCGCGAAAGGCAAGGTGTCTGTGGCGTGAACGTGACATAAGCCGAAAATGTTGGTGAGCGTTCATGTTGGTGATCCTTTTTGACTGTTGTTGTTGTCTTTGCTGGCTGCTGGTTGCTGCTGATGCTGTTTGTTTAAAGCTACCTGTGCAAGCAACACACAGAGGCCTTTTGGGAACAGAGGCGATTTTTGAGCTCCGTTTTTAGAGGGAGGGAGAATTGGAGCGCTGGATTTTGGCACTGGATATGCGCCCTGAGATTGTGGCAGAGTCTGCGGGGTGTATCTGCGTTTATGCAGCAAACTAAATGCGGATTAATGGAAGATTAGCTGGCTATTGTTGTGCTGAGATTGGGCTGTCTGGCTAGAAAAGCTAATCTTGAATGGGCAGAAAAAAGGCCATTGCAGTCGGTATGTGATGATGTCTTTTGGTTCTAGTGTGCAGCCAGCAAGTTGGTGGTTTTTTTTTTCTTCAGTTGTATTGTTCAGTTCACAAAAATGCGAAAATTGGATTTGTGTTGTTGTGCTACTATAAATTAGGCTGAATATTATGCTGGCCGGGATCTTGTCGTATGCTTTTCAGCCTTCTGATCGGATTAGCCATTTATATGAGAGTTGTAACTGGACTCTGTCTTTAGTTTTCGATTACTTACTTGATTTGTTTGTTTGACAAATCATCTTTAATATCCGCAAATTTGTTAGTTATATTCTATGCCATTGCCTAAGATTCATTTCATAAGATTTGTTCATTCCTGGTTCTTATAAAATTTTATTTTCCAAACTATAGATTAGTGCACACAACTAAATAAAATGCCAACCCAATTAGAGAAGCACACAACTAATTAGAAAGGCAAACGAAATGTAGAAAAGTAGAACACTTGAACCGGATTATCCGACCTAATTCTGTCATAAAGGCCACAATAGAGTGAATAGACTTTGGATCTTGAGCAACCATGAAGATATCCAAACGTTGCCAATTAAAATCAAGTAGACATAGAGGCCCAATTTGAGGTGTGAAAAGTTGTTCACTCCAATGCTAACAAGATGAATACCATACTAATGAGAAGCAGTGCTACTGTTGCTGTTCTGTGGCTAGCGCTCGTCGAGTAATATGTCTCTCCGGAAGCGACCAGAAATGTGGCGCTAATGTAGTGCACCCCAAAGGCCTCACAATAGCGCTGCACCCCATCGCACAACAGGTTGCCACTTTGTCGGCCCCCTCTCATTCGGGGGCTGCTCTTTTGCTTCCAATTACTGGGCTTGCAGGAAGAATCTCGCTCTGCAAGCTCCAGTTAATGCACTTGGCATAGTTCTGCGCAAATCCCCCCTCCACCAGGTGCACTGCAATGATGAAGGGTAATGTTCGCATTTAAATAGTTTCTTCTTCCCCTAGCCAACGCGCGAGCTAATTAGCTCGCATTGCCATAACGTGGCACCCGTGGCCACGTGGGCCCCACTCTGTCTCCTTGTCCATGGCCACACACCTCGGAGCAGAGCAGAAAGTTTAAAATTAATTTTCAACTAATTTCAAATCAAACTCAACCAACATACAACGGAAGTGTCTCGTTGGTGGGCACCACATTTCACCACCAACCCCTTTGGCCACCCATCCCTGGCTGGCTGGCACGCACAAAACTTTCTCAGCCTCGCTTGCCACTCTGCACCACACCACCAAACACCAGCACCAACAGGCGGAGCGTCCTTGGTGGGGAAGGAATTCTTGAAATATTTCGCTCAAACTTGCACTCCGCCGACTAGGAGACTAAGAGAAGAGAAGGACCCACTGGTGTGCCCCATTATCCCCGGGTGCTGACGCTTCAGCCGCTGCTGCTGCGTCAAAGTGGCAACTTTGTACCGGCCGACCACCGGAACCGGTACGCTCCGACTCCGAGGATACTGTGCTGGTACTGCGGTGGTGGTGTGGTAAATATTTCATTAACAATCTAGAAACTATTTAAGTGTAATTTTTCAACAAGCAACGTAAAAAGCCGCGACGGGCCGGGAGGTTGGGACCGGCTGTAAACTCCCGGACACGTCACGAATGCAGTTGCTAACCGAGCCGAGTTAGCAACAATCGACCGGCAACTTTAGCACCGAGGCCACGGCGTCTAAAACGTGGTCAAGATGTGCGCAGAAAGGGAGCGGGAGCGAGGAACAGAGGTGCATTCTTTGCCGGTGAACCGGAAAAAGCGGCAAACCATCGGCACAGGACGCTGTTCGGTTGGTTGTTCGGAGTTAACTAGCGCCCAGATTCATTTAAAGTTAAAACTTTCCCCTGATACTGTTTTACGGAATGCCGTACCGTGTGCCGCTTCTCACGCTTCTTAACGATCAAAAGCTCTCTATCCTGGGCAACAGCACTGCCTCGTGCTCGTGGTGTGCTGCACCGTTGCACCAGGGCCGCGAAACCATGAAAGAGAACAACCAAAACAAAGATCCTTCGCATGGTGGTAGGGGACTGTTGAAAGTAGTTTAAAGTCGTGATACGCTAGTTCCTCGTCCCCGTTCGCGAGCTGCTCCAGGTAAGGCCATGCCAGGTAAGGAACCGTACAGGAACTCGGTAGCTTCCATCTTCAGCAGGTGACGTGGCGAAGACGCTTGCATTGCGGCAAACGTCGTCGTCGTCGTCCAGAGCGTCGACCGCGTCTTCGTCGCGTAAAAGTTTCACGATAATCCAATTTTTCACTGGTTTTTATGGAAGTGGAAGAGTGGGAAAGCACGAGAAAGAGAGAGGAAGAGATAGGTACCCAGCATAAGGGGTTCATGGTGGTCTCGGTTTCTCCGGCTCCGAATGCTTACTTCCGGTTCGCAGAGGGAGTGTCGGCAGATGCAGCTCGCGCGTAAGTGGAGAAAATGTAGGGAAAATGGAGTACCAGCATGCATTTCCACTTTAGCCACCGACCGACCGGATGGCTGGAATAGCTGGTGCCTTTCCCTTGGCTGCATTAAAGGCCAATGTCGAAGAGAATTTACTCGACATTTTCTTACCCGACATACCGACATACGGACTTACGGACACCTGCTTTGCGCGTTTCTCAAGTTTTTTAGCGAACAATGAGCGAACGGAACATTAATGTCATTCTCACAATCGGCCGACATCTGCCATCAGGTTAGTGCCCGGATGCATTATTGGCTGGCAGTGTTCCAGATTTTTTTCTGGTTTGTTCGATAGCGTTGGTTCGTTGCAACATATCGTGAGCAATTTTTCTAGAGGAATTGACTCACGATCGGTTACAAATACGCAGGCAATAACAGCGCTGAAGCCACGGGATTTTATGGCGATTTATATGAGAAAGATTGTAGACAAAATGGAATGAAATATTTAAGATCCTTTTATCTGGTAGGAAAATGAGAGTATGTGATGTAGAATTTATGTTAGTTGTCTTTGAATTATTTAAGCATACAACTTAAATATGATCAGGTGGTTTTGTTCAAATGAGTTGTGAAGCTTTTTTCATAATATACTACGACGAATTGGAAACATTTGTCTTACTTTTTAACACGCAATGTTCACACATTTTCCATAAAATCATGAAATCACCTTAGTACTCCCAGAAATGCTTTCTTGAAAGCAATCGAGAACGAGATTTGTCTTTGTTATCCTCTTCATGAGCTGGATGGAAATAAACGCGAGCACGCTGCGAGAACACACTTAAGATGCACTCGAGCAGATAGCTTCCGTAACTTTCCA
>NC_064877.1:80753146-80783146 GCF_943734665.1 Anopheles aquasalis
AACGATCCTTTGCATTCACCGGAAGCCGACCGGGACCGGGACCGACGATGGACGATGGTTTGTGGCCTGTGGCCCTGTTCGCGTGGCCACGATCCACTGTAAGGTGACTCCAAGCCCGTGGTCGAGGAGAGAGGAGAAAAAGGGTGGCCATCACCTTGACAGCATAACGGAACGAGAGAGAGAGAGCGTACCCTGAATGTGTGCTCGCATCGACCCCGGGAATGCTCGTTGCTTGTGTATAGACGTCAGCAGCAGTCAGTGAGTTCCTGTTTCCTGTACTTCGCCCCCGAGCAGTCCGCGTAATCAGCGGCCCGAGCGAAAGCAAAAGAAACAAATTATGTCTCAATTATGCATTACCTAACGCCCACACTACGACGAATAGGAAATGCCGGGAAATCGGAAATGCCGTGGGACGGGGAAAAAACACAACGACGGCAAATGGTGTAGGCGAACCGGCTGGGCATTGGAAGTTCCAGGGTCCCGAGACCCGAGTGAGTCGGGTAGGTCGTGTAACATGTATTACTGATTAGGCCAATCGGACATAACATCGTGTTCTGGCTTATGAGCGGTGGCGGCGGATGGCGAAGTGGTCGTGTTGGCGTTCCTGGCTTCCTCACTGGTAGATATTTTCATATTTCAAACGGGAGCTAGAGAGAGAGAGAGCAAAGAGAGCGAAGTGGCCACGGGGTGGTGCAGCGTGCATTAGTAATGAGCTGCATTGAGTGGCGCTGCAGTGGACGCGGCGGTGGAATGCGGAATGGAATTGTCCTGTTACATGTCGATGCCTTTTAGTTTCGATCATTTTTTAAATGACATATTTTGATTACCTTTCCCTCATACACACAGGCGCACGCACACATGTCGTTTCTGTTTATTTATGGTAATAGAACGATATCAGTAAACGCAACATGTGTCCGCCATTAGCAGCACCGTTCCTCGGGGCCATTCGTACTGTTCATTGGCCGTGATTGCATGGTCGCTAGTGTTTAGTTTGTTCTAGTTTGTTGTCACATTAAATCGAAAGCGATATTTACACTTTCCTTTGTGAGTGTCCGACGCCATTTTTCAATCAATGTTGTTTGATGGTTGGTAATCAAGTAATCCAATGAGCATTGGATTAGCGCGCTCTTAGCAACCATGGAATGAACAACTGGCTGTAAATGAGATACAATTCGCAATCGCAGCAGAACAGCCTTTTGAGTTATGAAACTTTCATAAAATAGATAATATTTAGTGATCATTCGTTTCTCGCTTTAATCGACCGAGTTTTTAGGAACATTTTTTTAAAACTACAAAATTTTCCACAACTTTCTGGAGCTATTTGTTTACAGCGTTGGTGCAGAAGCAAGAACAAAGTTTACAGTAAACAATAACTACGTACCAAAAACGGATTTCTAGCTTAACATTAATTACAGCTTGCAGGCAATAATCTCTTTTAATAATCTCTTTTACGAATGTAGTCCTATGAAATAAAGTATACGGGCATGAAAGATTGAATTCCATTCGAATTCGATTTGCAAACGTTTTTTAATAATTTCAAAACTCTATCCCAATTTATCCCCGAGGTCTCTAACATAAACCTAGCTCCTGAAGGAACATATTTTCTCCACCGACGACTGTCTACGAGTCGGTTCTCTTTCTTCTCAAATCCCTCATCACCGAAGACTCGCCAGTTGTGTCCTGGTGCCATGATTTCCGTTTTATGCCAGTAGTTATTGAACACAGGGCAATTAATGAAACCTATTCCGTTCCGTTTTTCCTGTTATCACTCAATTTGCAGCAACCCATTAGGTCGGCCATCGTCGTTAAATCTTTGCCCTTGGCCCCATCGGAGATTGTCCGTGTTTCTATGGGACCGAATAAGAAGACGACAACGACGATGCGATGCGTCGATGCTTCGGTCTAGCTTCGGTCCAATCAAACCGATCCGATGGCCGTGGCGGAACGGAGATGCTGCCGGGGGAAAAGGAAGGAAGGGAAGTCTCGCATGCGTGCAAACCGGCCTCGTAAGGATGTGCTGGTGTATGGCTGTGTGTGTTCTCTCATCCGGAAAACGGCTTTCCTGCCTTTGATCAGCCATAAACACATCCGCTCGGGCCCATGTTCAGGTTCATGCTGGGCCCCGGGTTTCGGACCGAGCCGGAACCTTCATCAAACGATCGTAATTTTAGATTTTGTGTCTGTTCGTCCATTTTTTTTCTGCTGCTGCCGTTCGCTTCGCCATCCGCCATTGCCTAGACTGGAAGCGAAACCAAACTGTTGTCAATGTTACGGACGATGAACTTGGTCCTCTGCATGCGTGTGCTCGTGTGCTGTGCATGTGGTTCATCCTCACCTAGGCCATCAAGACCGGACGTAGATGCTTAAAGCGTAGATGCCTAGCACAACGCGAAACGCGTTTGTTGAAACGATGCACGGTCCCCGGTCGCGTTGGTCGTGGAATTGGCCAAGCAACAACATTATTTTTTTATTGATTATCGTTAAACCTCCCGCGGTGCGTCGATGTTTGGGCGCTTTGATGCACGATCGTAAAATAATAAATTGTTACATTATTATTGTTGTGGGAACGCCCGGAGGTAATGTGGTTGGAGGTTTAGAGAACATTGTGACAAGCCTGTCTAACACGCACTCTTACCGGGCGCGGATCATACATGAAAGGGCCAGCAACGGAATGGAGCAATCCCGATTGGCGGGTTGTTCCCTCCGGTGGTCCTCGTCAGTGTCATAAATGCTGTAAGCTGAGGTATTGGAAACAATTTGCTGAATCAAATCTTCACCAAACCGTTTTTCGATCGTTTCTAGTGTGCGCCCCGAAACCAGAAAACCACCTTCGTTGCCTTCGCTTTAAGTTTCACGCGATGGAAGCGAAACGTTCCTCATAACCTCACAAAGTGGTGGTCCCAGTACCTCTCGGAGCACACTGTGCGCATAGTAACCATGGTGTCACCAACCAGGACGGTCTCGGCTGTGCTGTGCTGTGTCGTAATGAAGAGGAAAATATGGCGAGCAAGTGAAGGGGTGCAGCCTGTGTTTGCCCAGCAGAGGGTGTGCTGGTGTGCGGGTGATGATCACAATAAAAATGTAATGGCCAGTTGAGACAAACATGAGACAGTTTCACTGGGGCACGGCCACAGGGACCAGCGGTACACACCCCGGTGGAGGGCCAATAAAGAAAGTCGCCAGCCGCGGGAAGGAAGAACGGGCTGAGCTGAGCAAAAGCAAACAAAGCCCTCTAGCTAGTACACTGGGATTCTGGGCCACCATCAGCACTACTAATACGGTGCAGACTACTTCGAGAACCGGCGGGCTGGCTGGCACATAAATATAAAACGAAAATCGAATTAAAGCCAGACCAACGGGGAATTGAGACAATAAAACGCGAAAAGTAACTCACCCACGTGTCCCTCTAACTACTAAGGGGTGCAGGCGTCACGTCACGTTTTACGTTTGTTCGCCTTTCGCGAATTGGCATCATTGGCGGGGTTTATTTTTTGTAACATTTTGTTAAAGACCGTTAGCTATGATGTGCGAACGTAATGAAGGATTCTAAGGAGGTTTCCATTGTTTTTTCAGTTGGTCTGACCTTGTGTTATTCTTCTAGAGAGTTCGGTTTTTAGCCCTGAAATTAAAAACATCTGTTTCTCTTGTCTCATTTTCAGGTATGCAACAATGCTGGCCAATGCATCGCCAGAACCATCGCTGGGGTCCTTCTGAAGATGAAATGATGTTTCATAAAGCTTCAATCAATGATAAAGGTCAGCTTGCCTACATAGGATTCCTGGAATAAACTGGTCCATCAAATTCTGTGGTGAAACTACCGAGAAACGAGAATCTGGTTTTGACTTCCCATCAAGCGACCTTTCGATATTGCCAGCTACCTCAAAATGATCCCTTTTCACTTCATAAACCTTCTTGGACGAACGACTATCAAATTCTCTCATTAGGGCGTTCCTTGAGCTTAGATGAAGATGACAGAAGATAACAATTACCAGAAGACCAGCCCACTTCCCAGACCAACGTACAGCGAGTAAAAAGCCAAACCTTTCGACGAAGTCCCACGGTTCGCTGAGGCTTTTTTGTCTGGTTTCCTGTGCCTTGCTCGCTGGTCCACACCACGCTTCCATTGAATCAACATTCAAGACAGGGCCCACCGCAAATTGTGGCTCTGTGTCGGGTGTGCTGCGCTACCACACTAACGCACCACCGAGAGGCACCACGTCCGGAGGCTAGCATTGTATGAAAATTAAGTTCGTGGAACGTGAACGAAATAATGCAATTTCATCGTATTCTCGGATGGAATTCGGTCACTTCGCGCCCTTTGGTCCAATTCCTAAAGATTATTTACCTCGGTTCCGTTGCTTCCGTACGGCCGGGAAGCGGAATCATAAGGGGGTGAATGATGGATGAAGCGGTGAGCAAAAAAGTGTCGGAAAGGGATGATTTCATTCCATCATCACCCTCATATCACGAACGATCCGCCGGTACACACCGTCGTCTTGGTCTTAAGGTGCGCTGCTCGACCTTAAGACTTTGATGACTCTTCTGTTCACTTCTTCACTTTCGCACAAGTGGAGTGAGCCACACATAGATAGTGCAGCATAAGAAAAACATGATTCATCGACGCGCATAGACACACATAGAGCATTCGTGTTGACCGCAGGATAGTTTTTCGTTCCTTTCCTTCGTCCAAAAGTGAACGCTTGCGTCATGGATGTGTGGATGAGCCGCTTTATTGCCGCTGATTAGACCGAAACCCCCCCCGGAGGCCAGGTTCCTGGGACAAAAACTCTAATCTTTATCCCTTTCGACAACGACAACGGTGAGGACAGGCGAGGAGAAGCAGGTGGCAGCCGCACAACCGGACTACAATAATGGAGTACCACGTTTTTACCGATTTGTCGTTGGTTTAATGAGATTTTTATGGCATTTGAATGGCACGGCGACCCCCCCTGCGAGGGAGATGCGGCCACTTTTATGGCAAAACCTTCCATGCCACCACCAGCCAACCATGCCCCCCGAAACCAACCTTGGCAGCGGTGCGCTGAGGCTAATGATTCGTGATCAAGCTTTTTCTCTCCTTCACTCTCTCTCTCTTCTCTACCGTGTGACCACCGTTAACGGGGTGCTGGACACGAACACACCGTTTGCTCACTTCCTGGACGGTTCCGGACACCCGCAGGCCGTGTTGATGATGTTGCTCCTGCTGCTGATGATGAATAGAGGATGACGACAATGCAGGGCGGATTGAGCACCGGTGTGTGTGGCCGTAAAAAGGCGGATAAACGGAATGGGGACCGGTGTTGTTGTTGTAACCATCGCTCCCCCCCCCCCCCCCCCCCCCCCCTAGGAATGGCCGCTGGCCATCGGATGCGGATGGATGTTTTGTGCTTTGTCCTGTCGGTCACAAAGTGACCCCGAGTCCCGGAGGCCTTCAAAATGGTCATGCGTTAACCGGCCGGGTGATCGTTAATGGAATGGCGGAAGGACCGTGCGGTTGTTTTCCTCTTTTTATTGATTGCGGCCATCGCTGGCGCCATCCGTGTCCCAAAAACGAGGTTAGTACAACGAGGCGCTGCAAGGCGCGATGAAATGTAATCATCAGCTTCATCATCGTTGGGTTGGAATGGTGTTCCGGTGCCACTGCTGCTGCTGCTTGTCATAAGACGTCCAGCAGAGAAAGCGTTTGGCCAATCATATTCCAATTCAGAAGTGGCGTCGTTTCACTTGGCGCACCACTTGGCAGTAATCACACTGGGAACACCTGGCCAGATTATGATGGAAGGCCGGCTCTTCAGCCTCTCGAGGGCAAGGAGCGATAGTTCTTCGCACAATTTCATACACTTGCGTACTTGCCACTCATACTATTCCCTTTTCTTGAAGTCTGAGGATTGTGGAATGTTCCTGCTGGATCAGCACAGCAACCTTCCGCCCTGCCTTGCCATAAAACACGATGGCTAACCATTGCACGGTTGCTGTACCGGCCGCTGTACGATTGCGTCCTTTATTATGGTCGCTACCACCACCGCGGGCCGAAAAATCCCATTCCAACCCATCACAATCCATCGAGGCCATCTGGCCTCTCTCGGTTGCTCGGTCTGGTGTTAAACCAGTGAGTGAATTAACCTCATTTCGGTTGTCATAAATTATCTCACCACACCAGACGCGACTCCAACAGCGGAGGTACAGGGAAGTCCTGCAGGGACTTCTTCTTGCATTCTCCGTCTGCGGAATCTACGGAACGGGGCCGCAGCTTCGGGTAATCTCTTGCGGCATTAAAAACCATCCCACCGGACACAGCCACAGCCACAGGAGTTTCAGCTTCCGGACGGACAACGCTGAAAGGAGTAAATAAACAGAACTGAGTCCGGGCGGGCCGGGATAACAAAAACTAACCACGGAACCTTCGCAAGGCCACCATGGTAAAGGCAAACTACAGTTTTGTGTTCATCCCCTGTTTGAACCACGAGCCACAATGATGGATGAGATGAGGTGGAACGGGGTGGAACGGAATCACGTTGTAAGAAGCTGCCGTTGCGTCAGAGAAGGATTATCCTTTTGAAGGAAATAACGCTGGGCATAAGGCATCTTGCAACTGAGAACGTCTCGGAGATCGCGCACATGGCGGTCGGGCACGATTTGTTTGGGAAATTACTGCAATAACGTTTGTAAGCAAGCCCACCGGGCATGCAGTTTAAACGTGGTCTTGCAAGTTGAACATCAGCTTATCGCCCGGTTTTAGGAGGGGAAAATTTTCGT
The DNA here is from genome assembly GCF_943734665.1 of Anopheles aquasalis. Classification (NCBI taxonomy): domain Eukaryota; kingdom Metazoa; phylum Arthropoda; class Insecta; order Diptera; family Culicidae; genus Anopheles; species Anopheles aquasalis. Next base: position 80,759,903 of record NC_064877.1, read on the forward strand.
AAATATGATGGAAAGCTCTACTTCTAGCGAAGCCTGTTGGAATTTAAGATGTTTTAGCCCTGCGTCGATGTAGCTTTCAATTTTTCTAGATTAAAAAACGTTATTTTAGAAAGCAAACGAACAGATGCAACAGATGGAATTTCTATCCAGAAGTAGTAATAAAAATTGTTTGTAAAGTTTTGAGGTTAGTTACTGCAAATGGGAAAGCCTACTTGGGAAAAGGTGACTTTGTTTAGTGACAGTAATGAAAACTGATCTCAATGACCCACGCCTCCTCTCAAATGGATACGATGAAAATCTTCCGATTCTTTTATGAAAATTGTCCACTGTACAAATCCAGCTTACAGTTAGCTGCGTCGAATTTTCCCTCAAGTGCAAAGCTAATACTCAAATTGTGTTCCCGTAAAACATTTCCTCATGCTGTTATCACCACGTTTCTCGACAAACGTTTCGTATACATTCGGGACGACTACGCTGAGCTCAATCTCGTCCTAATGGATTCATTTTTAATATTCACCATTTCAATTTGCTTAGTTCTCGAGCGATGTGTTTTGACGAATTTCCAAAGCTCTGGCTCTCTGCTTCCATCTACCGCACTCACCTCGCACAGTTCCCCCTCCTGAAAAAGCTCCACCAATGCGAGAAGATCCCACTCTCAACGATAATGCATCGCGGAATGGCGAAAGTGCGCTCGGTAGCGTCGAGCATCTTTAACATTAAAATAAAACACTCGCAACACAGCCTCCGCGCGACCATTCGACTAGCACTAGTATCAGCATTATGCCGATACCAACCACGCAATGGAGGGCAGCAACAGCAGCAGCACCAGCTGGTAGAAGCAGACCATCAAAAGCGATTGCTTCCATGCGAGGTGGAAGCGGGCAAACATAACGTGCATCACTCACAAGTACTCGCCACGGGAGTGCATACATACTCCGAACCGAACCCAGCCATCCATGGTTTGCTTCAGGAAGAAGAAGGAAGGAAAAAAGGCTACAAAATTCCGATGCTCTCCAGTCGCTAGACCATTCCTGGTGCTGCTGCTGCTGCTGCTGCACCCAAGTGAGAACCACAGAACCGTGGGAATGTATATGCGCTGACGTTACACATCCATAATGCGAAAGGATAAAAGATTACATTTGGCTCATTTTTATCCGGCGTGTTTTCTTCCGTTTGCCTCGGGGATTCCACCATTAGCGTAGTGCCGGGAACCGCAGGGAACCAAAGCGGGCGAGCGGCAAAGGCAAATGAAGGGAAGCTCGCCAGCGCCATGTACGTGAGTTAAGAGTTTAATGTTTTTCCTCGTAAACATGCCGTGTTTCGTTTCGCGTGCTGCATGCAGACCAGGAACTGAAGTGGACCCACTGCTCCTCTGTATGTGTCCTGGTGTGTGCAGCACACATTTGCTGCAATGTTTTCGCGGGGAGCGATGAGTAGCACATTTCATTCGTCGTGTTCGTCCGGAAATGCTCAAAATGGTTGCTGATGGTTCGCTGCTGCTGCTGTTGTGTCCGTTTGTCCTGCTTCTGTCCAAGCGTCTGGCCGGTAAAAAGGGGGTGAGGAGACCCTCTCGCACCCCTCGTTTAGCATCTTCCGAGAAGAACAGCCCCCCGGGAGGAGAAGGGGAACGCAAACAAAAGGAGAACAGAGCAAATGTCGATGCCGGTAGCTGGTAGTCGGTTAACAAGGACCTTCGCTACTGCTGCTGCCGCTGGAAATGAAATGAAAAATGGAGCAAATTTTCATAAAAAAAAACCGTGCGGAAAACAATTCTTGTAGAATTTGCTGCTCTACGGTGGCAACCGTTTGTTGCGAGGGCAACAAGGCGCGGATGCAGTATGCCGCGTGATACACAATTTGATTGCTTAATTATGGTGTAGCCGCGCAGTAGGCCACGCCAGTCAGCCAGCCAAGCGGTTTAAGCTGTCATTCGCATACGTCGTCCCGGTCGCGGTCTCGGTCTCGGTCTCGGTTCTCGGGGCAAGTAATATGGTCCTGGCCTGGTGTGAACTCCCTTCGCGTGCGCCATGATTAGCACTGCGAGGAGAGCTACGAGGCTGACGACGGCTCAAGATGGATGTTGACGACGACGATGAGAAGAATGAAAATGATGATGATGATGACGACTAGCACCAGCAGGCCACGATGAGTAACGTGCGCAAATGCTGCACGGTAGTCCGGTGTCCGGCGTCCGTAAAACTGTATTTCATTTCGCGGTTTTTCGCGAGCTAACAAAGAACCCCCACTGGGTCCACCATCGTGTTCCAGGGAGGACACAAAGGCACACAACAAACCCAGGAAAAACCTCGAGGCCGAAGCGAAACTAGCGTCGCGGACAGGTACGGGTGCGGAGTGAACGGAGAAGGAAAAACTCGGTTGGCACTAAAAGTGAAATGAGTTATTTCTTCCTGCTGCTCGCTGCAGACGTTGGTTGGGTGGCTCCTCTCGCCCCTCCCTCGGTATAGTCAACATAAAACTTCTTGCGCGTTCACTACCTTTCCACCATTTCTCACCAGTTCCCCCACCGGGAAGGGCCGTGTGTCTTGGTAAACAATCCCTTCGCTCACACACCGAACCGGAACCGCAGCCTTCCGAGGGAGCCACATTTTTCTAGCTCCCAAAAGACGGCCAGGACACGGACACGGACCCACACACACACTACGGGAAGGTTGTATTTCATGTTTTATGTTGCCACCGCTTTCCGCGCCTTCTTTCCACTCTAGGGACTTGCCTCAAGCCCCCCCCCCCCCCCCCCCCCCCTGTGGACGGCTTTCACCGACGGCTGTTGATACAGCTAATGCGGCTTTGTGTGGCGCAATCCGTCCTTCTCCTCTTCTGCTGCTGCTGCTGCTGTTGAAGTAGCTAGTACCGGTGAGGCTCTCGTACCTATCAGTGATATGAAACGATAATTTTCTCAACAATCCTTTCGCCTCGCCTGACAGGCGCTCGGACGTGGAGCTGAGCGGAAAAGGAAGAGCGGAAGAACGAAAAGAAGAGTGGCAGTGGCTCGACAGGAAATGAAAATAAAGTACAGCCGGCGGCTAATTGATATTTATAACGGGGATTCGTGTTGTAATTATTATTACCGCGCCATGATTTGTGCCACGCAGCAGCACCAGCACCAGCTCCCTGTGCGGACCGAAAGCGATTGAGAGTGGACCGTACTTTACGCCAATCGAAAGAAGCAACGAGAGAGAGAGAGAGAGATGAGGATTTTGCACGTGAGCTGGCACACACATGGTGGTGCCAAGTGGAGCTGCTTAACTCCCCAGGGAATCCGTGCGCTAAGTCGAGACGATCGTTTTTCCCTCGATTGCTCCGTATCTTTCGTTTGATTTCGTGCCCGGAATGCACAAGATAGCGGGCAGTGGCTGGAAAGATAAAGAAGGGGGGAACGGCGATGATGGCAAAGAATTAGAAGCCACTAATCTGAAAGCCACTAGTAGAGTAGCATCGTTCCGCGTGCGGCAACACTTAATGATGAGCCCAAAGTGCGATGCGATCGATCCGATTCGATGTCGAGGTTTATGAGGCAGACATTTTTCATTCCTTGGCGTGGTGTTTTCTTTTTAATTACTAGCAGCGTGTTATGAGCATCGATAGCGAGCTTATCTGGGAGTCGCTTTATGGATTGAAAGCATAATAGATCGTAAACTATTAGGGATGGATGGGGAATAGGCAATGGCGCCGATGCAGCATATGTTAGTGACTTCAGAACATCAGAAACGGGCTTTAGGCACTTTTCCGGAGGGTCTGTGGAGATGATCTCTGTAATGAAAGTCATAACCTAGTTTTATTACGTCAGCATATCCTGTTCAGCATTCATTAATGTGTCAGGGTACTTGAGGATAGAGTGAGTGCCACTCCGGTTGAGGACCTTTCCTAGGCAGAGCCTCTTAATTCCCGCCACACGCCACACTCTTCACGGGACGGACAGAAGGACACTGGCTCGTTGCTGGCTCGAAATGTGTACGGATTTTCGGACCACAGGCCAGGAAGACCATTTGAATCGTCGTCTGTCGTCTGATGGATGAACGCTCGTCTTCAAGCGTTCACCAAACCGACACTGGCAGCATCGAGTCTGAGTTGGTGAGGTCAGCATCATGGACGGTTCGTTCCCATCGGATCGGTGTAGAGCAACAAGAGCCTCAAGCGACATACCAGCACTGGTGCGCGTCCTTGTCCCCTGAAACTCGCAATGGTCTTGTCGGAAACAAATATATCGAGGCATTATTTTTGTTTGTCGAAACCGTTCCCTCCCGGGTTGCCATTCGGATGTTTGGTACCGAGTTCTCGAGTGGCCTAGGTTGGGAAGTTTGTCGCTATTCCCCCTGGGGAAACTAGAGCAGCAAAGGCGGGCAAAGACTCAGTGGGCATTAATTCAATAGTTGGAACACATAAGTCAAACAACACATTCAAAGCCAACGACGAGAGATTGTTGATGTACAGCACTTCCGAGTGTGGCATCGGAGGACTAAGCGGAGGATGAGTGGATGGCCAGACTGTTCCAGCAATTCTCCCATCTGGAAACCCTGTCCGTGGATGGTGGATGGCGGACGACAGCTGTTCCGGGAGTCGGCCACAGCATGACTACTACCGAGCAACGAGTCACTACACGTTTAATGTTCATGTCCGCCGGACATTTCAATGATACAGCGTCCGTCATCCGGTGATGAGAAAATTTACCACCGACCTATTGGGTTAACTCCTTCCATCCTTTGAATTCCCGAATGTGAATGTGGTGCCAGAGCTTATCAATAATTCAATTCTAGTCCTCGCAATTCCTCGAAAGAAGATATGGACATTGACATTTTGGACAGAACATGAGTTATTCCGTTCGGTAAGTGTACGATTATGGGCAGTTCCTCGTCGATTAAACTCGCTAGAAGACCGCACAGCACCGTGCATGCATTTCGTGGCACCTCTGACAGTTGTCTGACCTCACCCAAGAATGGATAAGTAATGACACCTCGAACAAGAGGTGAGAATCCCCAGAAAAGACAAGGTGAGTATGGCGTTAGGATGCGACGTGTCATCGTTCTCATCTGCTGGCCGATTATGAGCACGAATACAAAGCATTTCATTAAAATTCTTCACCAAAATGTACCAGAAGTTATCAGACCAATAATTGTGGAGTTCCGGCGACTAGAGGTGTCAGCAGCCACATGCTGGCTCATGAATTTTGTAGCAAGCAACCGCTCAAGAACCGTCACCTTGCACTTTCTTTTGATCGATGCGCTGATGTCGTACCTCCCTCCCCCGAGAGGTACCAAAGAGTATCGACCGATTGGTCGACCGCGGGGATTTTAATTGATTTCCAGCCCCAGCACATCCGACGGCATGCTGGTCACGCAGCAGCAGACCGTTCGACCGAACCGCGACCGAAACTTTGCTGGCCAAACACAGGCACCGGACGGACGCATCGGATGTCGTCATTCGCGCTCCCGGGCACGGACACGAGCGAATAGCGAGCGTGTTGAAGCGAGAAGCGACGGAAAATGGCCGTGCAAAAAGCAAATATTTGAGCCAAATTGGCAAATAGTCCAGTCCAGCACACCAGGCGGTGCCGGTTCGGTTTACAGGGCAGCCTGCCAGGGTTCGACCTTCGGACGCACGCATCAGGCCAAGGACCAGCGCCGGAAGGGCTTGGTCTTTCGTGGCCCTGCGTGACCTTGTTCGCTGCTGGCGTTCGGTTTCTGTGTGTGGTGCCCCGCCGGTCAGCGCATTTCATTTAGTTCATTGATCCTTTTATCGCCACCCCAGGGCACCGGTTGCCCAATGCGGAAGCCCCCCGGCGGTGAACACACGCATACACAAGCAACAGAGGAAAGGACCGGGTAAATGGGTTCAACGGAAGGTCGAGGTCGAGTGGTGGAGTGACCACGGTTTTTTTTTTTTGGCACGCTTTACCATCCGTGATGTGATCCTTTTTTTCCGGTCACCTCTCTCTCTCTCTCTCTTCCCACCCCGGTCAGCAAATTGGCCACCGCTCGCTAAGCCGGGCTATCGATTTCACTGGAAGGCCAGGGCCCTAATTTCCACCCTGTCCAAAATGAGCCACGGACAAAAACAAACTTCTCGTGGACCAAGCGTGCGAACGAGGAAAAAAAAACGGAAAAAAAGGAAAAAATGACTCGACGAGGACCGAATGACCGCCTGATTCCGGGAGGTGGAGAACGCGCAGGGAAAGTCTGCGAAACAATATGAGCTGGAAATTAATTAAAACTCGATCCTCTCCTCGGCTCACGCTGTTGCTGGTAGCAAGAGAGAAGGAGGGATGTAGATTCAATATTGTTGCTTTTCTCAAACTTTGCTTCGGCGTGGCACTGGGCTAGGGGTGCTGGTGAGGAAGATGGTCAAGATGGGTTTTAAATAGCCCGATATTCCGTATCACGCCTAGCCTAGATGCTTCTCCTCCTTCTGCTGCTGCTGCTGCTGCTAACTAGCCAAAGGGATTGGGCAATATTGTTGTTTGCGCGAAAATGCTTTCTTTTTCCATTTCATCCCCCCCGGTCGTCCTGCAGTAACTCTTATCTCCCGTCCTGGGGCCACGGCTAGCGGCTTAGCGTAATCTAATTCCAAATCAAACTCTTATTAAGTTTTCGCTGCTGGCAGCGTGGCAGCGCAACGCCAGCGAACAGATGGTATGCGTTCCCAGCTTCCGGTAACGCGCAATCCTGTTGATTCTAGCCTTTTTAGCGGGTGGTGGAAATTGAAAACGATCTGCTGTCGAAGCACCGAGCATGAGAGCCGGTGTCTTTGTTGTGGACTGTTGGTGCAATAGAATTTTGCTTTTTCCTATTTTCCAATCGATGGAGGGAAATATAAAGAAGAGGTCGCGATTCGACATCATTTTGGAGGGGTGGCCAGGCCAGGTGGCCCGGTGGCCAAGCATATTCAATGGCGATTGATCTTCGACACGAAACTTCGCGAGAGGTTATGTTTTGTGGTTGATCATCACCAAGGGTTTGGCATCGGAAAGTTGGAATGCTGTCCGCTTTGTATGTTGGGGAAGTGATTGGAGTGAGTTTGAGCGATGGTTGGGGGTTGCTAATCAAAATTACTATATCATTCCGCAAATCATTCAGAGGAGAAGCGAAGGCATGATTAAGGAGGGGCACCATTATTGGAATTCTTGCCGCAGAAGACGCTTTGAGCTGTTGTCAAGGTAACGCCAAGGGACGAAGGTGCTCAGGAAGACGGTCTTGTCAAGGTATAAAAGGTATCGAAGATCGTGGGTCTAAGCAACCTTTGATAATATCGTACTAGAGTGATTTCTGAAGGTGCTGGATGTAACTTTATTAATTCTTAAGTGAATCAGGCTTTGTAAAGCAATAAATTACGTTACAAAATGTATAGAACTGTCAAACAATTTGGCTAACAATTCCATCAACAAGATATGCCTAGGCCTATATGAACAAAAATAATTTGAAATCATTTAGTACTCACCATTTTGTATTCAGAATGATATAGTAGAGTCCTTTAACTTTGAAAGCTGAATGCTAATTAGGAATTTAAGTTTTAATGCCTTAAGCCTGCTCAGAAAAACTCCGACAGTGACTTTGCAGCTAGCTAATCTTCACTTACCCGTTGTTGGCTGATTTTAAAACTCCTGATGAGATGTCCTTTATGCGTAGTGAAGAGAACTTCGTCCACTAATCTGTTCGCGTCCTTCCGTCAATGCCGATAACTTTTATGCGGATTAGATTTGACCGGACTTGCCGGGCACGAATTGCGTGGCGTGGTGAGTGCAAAATTTGATTATTTCTTCTCCGACGTCCTCTCTGGCGTCTCATTTCTAGGGATTGTCCCCGGCTGGTGGAGGGGCCGTAGGGGGTTGTGTCCGTTGATTAGGGTCAATTAGTTTGATGACGAGTGGGACCGGCCAGCAATTTATTGATTTGAAGGGCCCGCACCAGGATTTCGCACGGACGCCATGGGGTTCGCCACGGCAAATTGAGCTTAAAAGTAAAGTTTCCAATGTCATCGCCAAGTCGCCGCTTGCGCCTCGCTAGTCCCTGCTCCACCCCCCCAAGATGTGTCCCCAATTTACAGCTTCCTACGGTTCCCTTCTTGGGTCCACGGGACGAAGCAAAAGTAAATTTTGACAGAATGTTCTGTTCGGGCTCTCGGCTTTTTAGCCGGAGCGGGAATCAAGTTCGGTTCAGGTTCGGTTTATTTAAGTTTTTCATCCCCATCCCAACGTCGTTCCTTCGTTCTCTTCCTCCTTCCTCTCTTTTCCTCTTATTGGCGCCCGTCGGATGTGTGTATGGGTGAGCGGAAAATGAAATTCTTTTCAGATAAACTTTTATGCGTTTTTCTCGCTTTCTCCACGGTGCGCGGGATGCGGGACGCCAACGGGGCCAAGAAGACTTTCGCTGTTTCTTTTTTTTTCTCCTTTACCTTCCTTCCGGTACTTCCTTCGCTTGCCTTGCCACCGGCTCGCTGTAAAGTGAAATCATAAAGGCTTTATTTGTTTCTTCTGTTTTGAGGCCCCGCAAACTTCCGGCGCACCGTATCCGAAGCCAGAGGTTACGGTTTTCTTTTGCGAGGACCCGACGGCATCTTGGGCTTGGCTTCTTGGGGTTTTGGGCTTGTTTGGGCTTATCTTCTGACTTCTAAAATGTGCCACACCGTACGCCCATGCTGGCGTGACGACTTGGCTTTGTTTTTTCTCCCTTCGCCGCCTGAGTTTTGTCCCTTGCTCTCTTCCTTGCATCGCTGCAGTTCCGCTCGCCACCTCCAAGTCCTGCTGGTCCTTTAGTAAAAAAACAAAACGAAACAACAAGAAAAAAAGGGAAGCCAGTCCGGCCAGCTTCACAAACTAACTCAATTCCAGCAGTAGCAGCAGCGTGGACGACGGAAAGCCGCTGGGAGTGGAGCGGGATCCGAAAAGAAAATCCTTCCGATTTTCAGTGTTTTTCTTTTCTCTCTCTCTGTGGTGCTCTTCCGGTGCGTTGTTTCTGCTTCTTCACACCGCCACGCAAAGCATCCTACTCGAGCCACTTGTATTCTTTCGCTGGCGTTCAGCGTAGCACTCGGTGTCGAACTACTGCTTCTAATGGATTGACCGTCTTGGCTGCTCGGTGTCGACGGGATGCCAGAGCCAATTGGATAAAGCGAAGAAGCGAAAAAGAATGGAGAAGTGGTGCGTCGCTTACTCACCGAGAAGAAGTGGACTGCTGGGGCCGCCTAGTGCCGTGGACCACGCGCAGCAGCAGCAGCAGCAACCACTCCCAATCAAATCCATTTATCTTTGCGGCAGCCAATTTTTCGGCTTTTTGAGAAAAGAAAAGCCTGTTGACGATTGTGGGCAATTTCCGAAATGAAATGAATCACGATTACGATCCGGGAGAGCAGCACGGTGCGGCCCGGGGTGGTCCAAGCAACCACGCGTGCTACTACCGTTCACTACGATGATGATGACGGGGTAATGATGATGATGGAATGGATTTGTTGCGTTAAGTGACTTGCGGTTCTTTGGTTGAGTTAGGTTGAGGCGATGAGAGCTCTCCGTGTAGTTTGTTAGGACAAACTGAAGCAATTATTTGGCGGAAATGGAAGGAGAGCAGTGGGACGGTTTGGTAGATCTCATCCTGGAACGATAATCAATGGAGATTTGCGGAATGTAATCTAAAACGAACAAAAGAGAGAGTGGCTTGTAAAACTTTAAGTAAACGGAGGAGCCATTTATTTTCAATTTTAAAATGAAACTGGAACGCTAATGAATTGATACTTCCAACAAGAACAGAAACAACACAACACTAGAATATAAATTGAAAATTTGTAGAAAATTGTAGAAAATCAGTTACATAAACACAAAGTCCGTATGAATGTCAGGCTAGAAAAGGTAAGAAGGTTAGAGGAAAAATTAATTTAAATCATGCACTCGTTACAAATAACACAGAATACCATAATTTTAATTTTGAAATTGATAAAATAATTGTAATTAATGCTCTAGCTAACAGGTTAATAAAATTTGAATAATGATTCAGGTTCTTGAAGGTAACTTAACAATCAATCATGAATACTAGATCAAGAAAAGAAAATGCAATGTTCTTTGTACACAAATAAAATTTGACTTAGCCTACTTTTTAAATTCAGCTTTAGTTCGTTCTTACTTCAAATTAAGCTTTTTGAGGATTTATTTAACAGCATATCAAAAATAATATAAAATGTATTTAACGCATGGAACGTTTTGTGATGTTGTTTCGTAATTTTATGTTATTCAAACGTATCGCGCACTGGTCGCGTACACGAACTCCCAATTGAATCGCGCACCGCAAACCCCATCCCCCGAAAGCGACGAAGTGAAAATACATCGACGATCGATGTTAACGAAACATAAACCCCTCCTAATGCAACCTCACCGCAACCAGTAGCCCGCAACCAGGCCAGGTGGAATGTTTATTGGAGTGTAGTGAACGCAAACTTGCGGCAAATAGTAATGCTGTTCCCCGGTATCGAGCAGCACGGCCACGGAGGGAAAATATTGTTAACCTCCTGGAGCTCCGGTGAGGTCAGGAGCGTACGGAGAGTTTCCTCCACCTTCCCTACTCCCGGGGTGCGGGTGAAAGTCCTTGACCATAAACAATCGCAGTCGTAAATCGGTGCCACACCCTCCGCACGGGCACCGCTAATGGGTTTGTACTATGGCGTTTTGGAGATGGTTTGTTGTTCACTTCGTGCCATGTTTATGCTCTCATCCCCGTACTTCCTTCTCTTCCCCTGCCTCATTCACCACGATGCAAACTACTACTTCCGACAAGCAGCGAGCGAACAGTGAGCTGGCTTCCCCCCGTTTTAGGGCTTAGCAAAGTGTGTGTCTCTCTCTCTCTCTGTATGTGGGCCCGGTGTAGAAGGACGTGGACGTGTTCTCGGCCATTTTCCCTTCTCCTTAGCATTTCTTTTTGCGCGTTTCTCCGGCCAAAAAGTCAGTCACTCACTTCTCGGTGGGCTTCTCATAATTTTTGCCGTAATTTTTCCACTAATTGAACAACTTTGTGCCTTCATAAAGCAAAGTTTTCGTCGTCTACATCGTGGCGAAACCACCTTTCTCGCAAGGGAAGACGGGACGAAGGAAAAAAAGAATAAAAGTTCAGTAATCATTTCCACTGACTTGGAAGGCAGGTGAACGGTGTACGCGGTGACTCCATTGCTGGTCGTAAGGCCAGACGTCATTGTCATTGATCATGAACTTTGAACGAACCTCCTGGCCTCCTCCACCATAACTCACTCCCACTGCACGCGCCATTTTTTGCCATTTCGAAAAGTTTCCTTTCTCGCGGAAACATTCCCACAGCCCTGGGGCACAAAACACACTGGCACACATACACATTACATTCTAAATCATGAGCTTCCTTCCTTGTGCTTGTGCTTGTGGATGGAAAAGAGACACAGGATGGTGGAAAAGAATTTCACAAAAATCCAACTCCAACGAAAGGGAGCGCACACTCTGTCATGATCGGTGTGGATGCGAATGAAGACGATGTGTTGCTTAAGATCTGCATGAGTATTTGGGGGGGGGGGGGGGGGTCCTTGGCCCTCGTTTTCGCTTTTCCGTGGCTCCCCCGAGGGAAGGTATTCCTGCTTCCGGAGTTCCTACAGCGGAAGGACGATGTAAGTAATCGGAAAACCGTGTCACTGCTTGCTGACTGTCACACCGCATCCCACACTCCACTCCACGTCCTACGGCCTAGGGAATTGGAATGCATAAGGTGAGGTGAGGGTGCCGCTCATAAACTGCTGCAGGCGACGCGTGTATGTGTCGTCATCGTCGCCCACGACGAAGCCATGCGACGAATGAAGCGTAAAATGAAGCGTATCAGCAGTGCCCCCCGAGGGGGGCTAGAGACACATTCCATCCCCCGAACCACGGAGAAAGTGTTTGTTCCGTGACAGTTATTACCGAAAGTGGAAGAATTTATGTGTTACCAACGGTTTTATTTCCTTCCCGGTGCTTGCTTTGATGAAGCGAACGAAGGTTCATCGATGCGTCGGGGAGTGCGACCCACAAGGAGACACAAAGGAGGCGATGCATGCCGTTGAGCTGCGTACGTTGTGCGTTTGCGGATTTCTTATTGTGATCCAGCAAGTAGAGTAGATAAGATATTAGCCACGGCACGTGTCGGTTCACGCTTTATGTTGTAGAAGCGTTGACTAAATCATTTTCTTGAATATGAATGTCACGCAAAACTGGTGCCTTCAAATGGTGGTGATCAAACATCACTTCCCAGTCCGGGAGGTTCAAAAGAGATTCATGCCGGGAAAGGAAGAAGTTTCACTCAAAATGCACTTCACTGTTCCCTTTCTTGTTTTGATACTTTCCAATCCATCACCGACCAGTCGTTTTGTGCCCTTCAGAAGTAAAAAAAAACCCATAATCCAACGTGAAAAGCCCACCCAAAGCACGTGGCCAATGAAATGAAGCTCTATAAAACGTCAAAAGGATTTACGCATAGCCGCATCCGAACGGTAGACGGTCCGATGCCATCTTCCGGCACATAATACACCTTCCGAAAGGATGGGCCAGAATGAAAAGGATCGTCACAGAAGAGGCGTATCCGTTTACCTTTGTGCTTCTTTCCGTGGACCACCACCAGACCACCCCACGGAAAAAGGGGTGACGAACAATGTCGCGTCGCTATGCGTGTAGATTTAAGATTCGATCATCGTTCGCCTCGTTGGGAAGTGGAAAACTACTCACACGAAAATCTGACCCGGCATCCCGGGGGCCCAAGATTGGGCCCATCAGTTCGCGCGCGCTGCGAGGGGTTCTTTTTTTTATTGATCTGAAACCCCGTCGCGTAAATAAAGCGTTTTTTTTTCCGGGGGGCCCTTTAACCGGTGACCGGTTTTTCGTTTTCTAAAGCGCCCTAGAACCTTTTCTCCATTCCGTGCGGGTGCCCGAAAAATATATCAAAGCATCAAGGGCACCCTCGCCGGCGGTGATTGAGGATGATGGACCCATCCGAGTCCGGCCAAGATGGATGGATGGAGCCGAGGATGGCCGACGTTTGCTGGAGGGGAAAGGTGAGCCCATAATTGAAGTAACCGGTTGAGTGGAAAGCCGGACCTCCGGAACAGGTATCGTTAATATGCTGATGAGATACACAAGAAAGCAACTCTTTCTCTCTTTCTCTTTGAGTTGGAAGCACGTTCATCGACCGGACAGAGAGCTCACTATCAATCACTATCGATCGTCGGAAGAAAAGGGATTCCGCACAAACTACTCACTTCGAGCGAGTCAAGAGTCAAGAGACGCCCTCGAAGTTCATTCTTCTCGAACCTCTTAAAAGCAGCTTAGTCCACGTTATCCTTTCGCAGCACGTCTCAGTCTTAGGGTGCCGTGCTTTAACACATGCATTAAACATCGCAGGTACGTAACCTGCCACACTTTGCGCGCGAATAATATGCAAACCGCCATCAACGGGCCATCGACTTACGCGAGGAGCAATTTTAATGCAGAATTCATACCGCCACCTTTCTGCGGGCTCTTGGCCCCACGTTCGTTTAATTTTCCATGTTTTATGCACCCATTACACCGTCTGGTGTTTCGTGGTTGTGAACCCATTTCTTTGGGAAGGGTGCGACACCTTCTCGCGAGGGTCGCGTGCATCGCAAACACTTGCGCCCTTTCTGATCGTAATTTATGGTTCCGATCGAGAGAGCCCTGACCTGACAACACAAACATAGGGTTGTAATGCAGTGCTGCACTCTCTACCATCCGCTATTTACATCTAGTAGCCTCTCAGATGTTGTGCGATTTGTTTTGGATTTTTTTCTCGGTTTTTTTTATTGTTCGTCACGTTTCAAGCACTCTCGCGCAATGTTTATGCGAACTGCAACTGCAGTAAGTTGCCAGCGTCGATACACAGGTTGGCCACCACTTCTAACCCCCCCCCCCCCTTTTTTTTGGTGTAATTCTATTTGTGCAACCTGTCGAGCGTCGCCATCGAGGAACGACGGGAGAAACTGACAACCACACCAACCGCCTTGCGCACTCTGACATTCGATCCACGAGCGAGCGCGAACGGGCATGCAATTGATTTCCGAAGTGAAACCAACTCCACGACCAAACTCCGTCCCGTCCCGGTTGTTTGCACTGACTTCAAACCACATTTTTGGGGGTTTTTCACGGTGAGCGGGAGCGGAAAGCGGAGGAAGGAAAACAAATGGTCAGAGCTGGCTTGGTGGCGGCGGGTAGCGTGGAGCCAAATTTGACAAAATGGAAAAACGATCAATGTCGGCAGGCACACCCCATGGCCGGGTATTTGGTATTGGATTCTTGGCGGTCGACCACGCTGTCGTGCCACGCGATGGATGTGGTTGAGGATCGAAGGCAGACATGCTGGCTGGCTCGATGGCTCGATGGCTGGCTAGAAACACAACTTTCGACAGCTAAATAAATTGACTGCAAGAAAGGCACGAGGAAAAGAGAAACAGGAGAAGAAGCGACTTCAGACGATGGTTCGGTTGCACGGTCCCCGGGTCCACGGGCATCCAGCTCCAGCTTTGCTTTTACAGCCCTCTCCTCGTCCTGTGTTAGCTTTGGCAAAGGGTGCAGTGTGGCCATGGAGTTGCGTTGCGAAAAGTGCATGCCAGCCAGCATAAAGTGGCAACAAAAAAAAAAACAAGGGTGGAAAGAAATATGGAAACCAATGCCATGGTCCTTCCAAGCACCTTCAGAACGAACCCCCCGGTATGGTAAACGGTTATCGGTGCTACTTCGGTGTTGGCACCGCAAGCGCACCGGGCTCGTGGTGACCAATCAAAGTTACCAAGGAGAGCAGAGAGGTGACGGTGGCCCTCGTTGCCACTGGAACTGGTTTGGAAAGTGGCTCCTACCGTTGACTATATCGAGCAAACATAATGATTCAGCCAGTAACTTCTTCCTACCTACCTACCACGGGTGTCACCACCGGACAGCCTTCTGCATGCTGCTGCACCCTTTTCTGATGCACCTTGCCTGGATCCGGCCAAGCCACAAGCGCTCGAGCGTACCGAAACGTTCGGGTTTGGGAAGTGTTTCGAAACTGCTAATTAATTAAAGTTATTGATTGCACCGACGGACCGGTGGCCAACCGGTGGTGGTGGTATTGGTGTTGGTTGTTGTCCCTAATTTTCCCGTGGTTACCGTGGAGCCACACAGCGCCACAGCGTCCTGGAAAAGGGTGTGGAGAGCGTGCAAGTTTCCTGGCATCGTGCGCTTGCTTTCCACCCCTTTTTCTCTATCAAATATTTACTGGAAAATGTTGGTTTTTCTTCTTTCTCTTTTTCTGGTGGTCGTTGGGGGAGTAGTTTCCCCAAAAAAGGGATTTCATTGATGTTGTTTGAATCGGAAAATCTTTTGCAGCGGGCCAGAGCCATCCCATGGTTGACAGTTTGTATGAATGGGAGAGAGAGAAATGTTTAATTATGTAAATTATGGTTCATGCTATCTTGTTCCTTTCAATGGTGGTTCTTACTTGATCACAAGATCGTTTGAAGTAAATATAGAGTCGAGCTACTGCCATTACTAATGAGTGTCATTTGTTTCACAGACATTGCATGGTGCATTTTAAAAAGCGCAACACTTGATTTTCAGGGTGCTTATCAGATTTTTAAATACAATTTATTAATTAGATATCGCGTTTCTATGATTCATCTTGAAAATAGTCGTGCTGTAACCATGAACTTCCTTCATGAACTTCCTTCCTGTAGCAGTGTTTGTAGTATAACGAAAAAAACAGTTATAAGCATCGTTGTATACATATTGAATCATGATCATTAAATGTTAAATTTTTAAATTGCATAACGAATGCAGAACAATCATATTTATCGCTTCAAAACAACCGTAAAATGAGACACTGAAAAAGGATGAGCTGTAGAAATATTTAGCTCAATGCTAAATGCCAAATCCATTCCGTCTGTGCAAGCATTCAAGCGAGTTCCGCGATAAAACTTTTCTGAAATAATTGAATAACCATAGCACCCAGCACAGCACCCACCCCGGGGCTGAATTGAATTCCGCGGTAAATTAAATGCGCACCCTAACCGGCGACATATTGCTCCTCCGCGAGAAGTGCTCCTCCGCAGTCTGGTCACACATTTTGGCGTTGATTGGCAACGGCGCCCGGCCATGGCTGGCTGGAATTATTATCGTTCTACTCTCTCTCTCGCTCTCTGCCTTTCCCCTCTCACCCGCTCATCCTGCAAAATCAGAACCATTGTTTCAACATTTCGGTCACGATTTGATGCGGAGGCATCACGCACTTGTTTTTTTATCACTCTTCGCGAGAACTCGCCGGCATCGCCAATTGTTTATTCACCGCACCCGCGTTATTGAAATGCTTACACTTGTCCCACGCTGCTTAACGAGCAGCTAAGAACGTGCGATATGCAGGTGCGTTTGGGTGCGCCTCCGGAGTGAAGTGAGCTCGAAAGGTGTGCAAGGCCGGGCCAGGTGGTACATTCGGAGTGGAGTGTATCTTCTTCACCTGGTAACGCGCCGACTGGTGCTCCGGTGCCTTAAGTGTTTTATCATTTTGCCACTGGTTGCGTGGCGACGAAAGAACACAAAAGGGAAAACCCCTCGAGAAGCCTCCCTAATGCTGGTGGTGCTGGTGATGCTTGTTGCGCGAGCGATGAATACTAAGCATCACATATATGCGGCTAGAAGGCTTACGCACTGGCGCACCGGTGGCACTTGATGATGATCACAATGGGGAGCAAAAGAGAAGGAGGAGGGTACGCCACCCAAATGAAGCAATGACGAATTTGCCATATGGGAAGCGGCACAGACACGCGTACACGCCCGCTGTGAGTGAAAAGCCGGAAAAAAGGGCTTCCACCAGCACGAGCAGCACCACCGCATCCGACATCCGGTACTCATCCTCCGGTACCAGTGTGCGTGTCCGTGGGAGGGAGAAAATAATCGCAAACCCCGAGACAACGGATGAATTATAAACGAACGAACGAACGAACGGGGGGAGATTGTCGTAAAGCTCGTGAAGCATATTTTCAGCTCGTGAAACAAACCGCAGCATAAACCGATTTCCGGCCAACGGCAACGGCGATTACGCCGGAAGCCCCCGGGAGGAGGAGGATGCAGCGGCGACGGGCAGGTGCGTTGTCGGTCGTGCGGTCACAAACCGCTGACACAATCTGCTGCTGCTGCTGCTGCTAGCGGTGGTGAATCAACGAACCAGAGCGTACACCATTACTTGGCGTTTGTTGCCGTGACCGTGCACAGCACTGGCATCATCGCAGCTTCCATCATCAGCATCATCATCTCGCATCCCAGTAGCCGGTGCTTGGCCAATGCCGGAAATGGGGCACCCGATCTTCATGCTCTGGATGCTGGGCACGTTTAAATGGATCAAAAATCGCTCCCTTAGGGCCGATGCCTTTTCTTATGCTCAAGTGGTGTTGGTTCTGGTGGTGATGGACTGGCGGGCGTGGGTTTATGTTTTGGAGATTTTTCCACACATTTCCACCCACCAAGTAGCGCTGGTTTTTTGTTTCGTTTTTTTTGTGTTTTGAGGGACAACATTAGATGCTCTTTCTTCGTATTTTTCTGTCACCAAAAATTAGCTTCTAGAGGATTCCACGCTTAGAGCTTGTAGATTAAATGGCCTACCTCGATAATAGTTCGAATCCAGTGGCAGCCATCGATCGATTGCAACTCAAAATCGATCAAATGAATCCATTCAATTCGAACATCCATTTCTGTTCAGGTACTCGGGCCGCCAGGATGGACGCAGCTCGGCATGAAATTAACCCCATCGATGAATGTGGGTCATTTGGGAGTGGGAAAATGAGTAACGTGGTCGGGGTGGTGCTGGTGGTGACCGTGCGTCGCTCCTGAACGGCTGCACATTTGGGAAATCGGATAAAAGTACCAATAAATTTGATTGATCCGGCAATGAGTGAATGTTACTTATGCTCGAGTGCATTAATCCGCTGTGGCTATCTCTGTGTCTCTGTGTCTGCGTGTCTGTGATGCAAATGCAGTTGCTCGACTGACCTGCACCTGGAATTGGGGGCAACGCACGAGAAGGACACGCAGCAATGACCAAACAACCGAGATCAAATCGACGCTTCATTCCCCTCTCTCTCTCTCTCTCTCTCTCTCTCTCTCTCTCTCTCTCTCTCTCTCTCTCTCTCTTTCTCTCTCTCTCTCTATCTCCCTCTCTCGTCCTTCTCCATCTCAAAAGCATAACCACGGGGTCGGTGCAGTTTTATGTTGGGTGAGTTCGGGGATCTGGCCGGAGCCGGTTCGACAAAAATCATTACCACAGCATAAAGTAAATTGTGGTCCCCGGGGACACATAAATTTTATTCAATCGGTAAAGAATAAAAATTATTGCCTCCAACACGCCAGGGATCACGCCCAAAAATAAAAAGGGAGAAAGAAAGAGAGAGAGAGAGAGAAAAAAAAAGAGAGAGAGAGAGAGAGAGAGAGAGAGAGAGAGAGAGAACAAAAGCTCGCGCTGTCGCGCAATATGGTGATTAATGGTGAAGTGGTGGCCCTTTGGCAGGGGTGCCGGGAATGATCCTGATTCCTACAGAAAAACAGAGCGGAAAAAAATCCAAAAATCCACCCCTCCACAAAAAAAATGGCGAAAAATGCTGGAATCCCGGAAATGAACAGTAAAAATTCATCATTTCGATGCCGGGATGATTTTTTGGGGGAAATGCTCCCCGTTGCCATCTCTCCATTCCTCCCTTCTCGTCTGTGCTTCTTGTTGCTTGCGGAATGTAGTTCAATTTTGATTTTCCGAGAATCGTTTTCCACGCACAAAATGGTGCGCGAGAGGGGGACTCGGGGTGGTAGCAAAAGAACATACTATTTTATGCTGCTGCACGATTTTATGTTTGGCGATTGACTCAACGATGCGGAAGAAATAATGATTCGCAATTGTTTGTGCACTGCCGTGTGCTTCCGGCGTCGGAACGGGCGGGGCGGATTGTTATTTGAATATATTACCCCACGGGCTTAAATCACTTCGCAGTCCAACAACCGAAATGTGTGTTGATCATTCTTTTTTTCTCTCCTTTTATTTTTGTCTCTGTTATCTACCCAGCAAAATGGTCAGTTCGATGATATTTTTCGGTATTAGAATGGCCAAAAGGGACTCAAGCTTTCAAATCCTTTAGGCAGATTATGAAATCACTTCTCCGAACAAAAGGAAACCGATCTCCTAGCTAAGATGAATCGTCGTAGCGCACCTCGGACCCCCTTGGGTGTCGATTTCACCTCGAATCTATCTCACCTTGATACTGATAAGCCATTTGCTGCACGAATTCAAATCCGGCATTTTTCTTCTCCAGCAGGCCACCGCTAGATGCGATTGAATTATCTTACGTCCAATTTGATTTCCCTTCACTTCGGTGGTCTCAGCGCGGTTCCCACCGGGGAAATTCGTGGGCAGATTTGTGCCCTTTTCTGGTTTGCTGCCAAACCATTGTACCTGCTCGACGACCACCAACTCGAACTCGAACTGACGTGTTCAATATCCAGGCCAGCACCACCTCCTCCCGAAATCATCCGGACGATCGACCACGATCGTCGATTTCAAGTGTGGCGGAGAATCTAGCAGATAAACCCTCTGAGGTACATTGTTACTTGGATGCTCGGTGAGAAGGGGGAACCTCGGGAGCAGCAGAAATGGCGAAGAATAGAGTCAAAACCAATCATTCCATATCAACATAATTCGTTCTTATGTGCAATATTTTCTGAATAAATCATTCGCCACATTGGTGGCCGGTTGCGCCGGCACTCGGTGTCGATGAGATGGATGCTTTTCCTCATTTCATTTCTAACCGGCACACCGCTCCACGTGCGTTGTTCCCGAACGAGGTGAATTGTTTATGGCGTTTTGGCGTGAAGGCAGTCAGGCAACCGGCACAAGCGCGCCGGCAGCCCACAACCGGTGAACGATAACGCGCGATGTGAATGGAAAGGCTGTCAGAAAGAGAGAGCGTGAGAGAGTGAGAGGCTGTGGAAGGTGGAGGACCGGGAGGTTTGCAAGCTGCAAACACATTATCGATACCATTGTAGGTTTATGAATAAATTACACGAGCTCACGGCGATAGGTGAGCCCGCGGTAGAGCTGGCGCTCTAGGTTGAATTATGGAGCACTCGCCCACCAAAGCCCCGGTAGGATCGCTCTCATGTGGTTTCCGTTGGTCGGGAAGGATGTGGAATAGAGAGTGGGCTCTTTGGAAGACGATGTTGCTGTTACTGTTGCTGCTGCTGGTGGCTGGGTGCTGGTGATGTAACAATGGCTTACTTGCTTCTTGCGAGAAGCTGTTCATAAGAGCATCACTCTTCACAAGGCCTTTACTTTATCGGAAATCCTGTTTTTTTATTGTTGTTGGCCTGATTAGTTTTCTCAATTTCTATTTTCAAGCGATCCAGCGTTCGTGTTTAGTGCAAAAAGGGATCGGTCGTTGGCATGATGCTGGAGCATGTCAAGAAAAAGTAACAATTAGTAGGCGTCTCTGGAGTGACGTTCGCTTCGGACTCATCGGTCACTTTGCTGGCATCTGTCAAAATCTAGCTATGAAATTGTTTCTAGTTAATCAAATCCAAGAAATTGAGAAATTTATACTTCGCAAAGCTAAAAGATTGGTTATCTCATGATCTCATCCACTGCACTAGTGCTTTTGGATTATCCTTTTCTCTTTTTTGTGCGATAAACAAAATACCTTGTACATCCCTTCAATGCTACCGAGAATAAGAAACCATTTTCTCTGTACGCTTCTATCTTCTTGCTTATCAAAAAAATACATTCTACTTTGAACTGACTGATCGAAAGCTATAGGACCCCTTTCCGAACAACCATAGCATCTTTCCTGGTACATCAAAGGTATCCAGAGCGGCCAGAGATCTAGGATACCGGGCAGGCACTCCACATTCCAGCCCCCAGCATTGATCGCAAATTGTCGGCCATGGTTAGCAATTTTTGAAGCAAAAAAAAACTTCACCAACGTAAAAAGGAAGACCCAATACGATTTAATTAGATTGTTGTTTACGCGTTTGCGTCCCCCGGGAGAGATGCGCCGCGCTGTCCGCGATCCGGGGCCCCGGAAAGGTCCTCAAGGGCTTCGCTTGCAAGAACCCAAAACGGATCTAATTTGACATCAGGGGCATCGGAGAAGAGGTGCTCTCCGGTTCCCCGGGGCAGCCTGGTCTCCATGGAATTCCTTTTCGGATCGCATCACGGAGGAAGTGGGCAATCGGTCGTCACAGCGGCCGGCAACCATCAGCTAATCGATAGAGCGAATCTTATCGGCAAAGAAAGCTCCAAGCTGCTGCTCGTTGCCTTGGTGGCCACGGTCCTGGGGTCCGTTGATTTGATTTTGTGCCACCCTCTGCGCACCCAAAGTTTCTTCGCATTTTGTTCCATACCTCCATTCTGGTCCGTTACGTTCTGGTGCATGTGTTGTTGTGTGTGCGTCTTATCGCACACAAACACACGGACACACCTGGTGCCACGCCGAAGGACACAAGCTTATCGAAAGTGTAAATGTAGAAAATTAGATTCCTCCATTCCATTCCGTGTCCGAGCGGTGTGGACAAGTGTGGAAATCAAAGTTTTTCATTCCCCGTGGCCCCTTCCTCCAGTCCACAGGGAACTTGGCCAGCAGAGACCGGAACTTGTGAATCGCACTGAGAAGACCAGAGGACTACAGAGAAGTCTCCGGACTAGCCCGTACTAGCGGACGATTTGGGTGACAGTGTCGTCTGATGATGGGACAAAACCTGCTGGAAAGTCGGAGATATACTTCTTCCTGGAAACCACCACCACTTCCACCCCAAATGACATTTCGAAGCGGAACAAAGAGAGGGCATCCTGGCCCTGGACCTAAGGGCGAGTCCCTGTTTATCCCGGTAATCTCGACGAATGGCAGTGTAATGGAGGGATACATTTGACTCGTTTGCCCGCCCGCTTTCCTGCACCGAACCCTCGACCGACCAACCGAAGAAGCAAATCCGTTTGGGGACATGATTCGAGCAGAACTTTCCAATCCACGTCAAACCATCAGGGGACACACTGCTACGCAAGTGGTCAGTCAGTGAACGGTCTTGAAGGAATCGGACTGACGTGGACAAGACACTCGGTCCGGATGTCGTTACTTTAAACGGCTCCACGCCGGAGTGGTCAGTTGGTCTCCGCATATCGTGTCGTTCCCTGATTTGATTCCATTTACCAAATTGATTTTCTGTTCACTCACTCACTGTTTTGTCCCTCATGCGATCGCCGGTCTCTCAGGATGCTTTTGGTTCCGGAAATGGTTCTTAGTGCAGTGTTCAGGGCGTGGGACGATGGATTTGTTATCGTTTCGTCACGGGCGTTACACAGGAAGTGCTTTACAAATGCTCGACGCTGTTTTTCAATGATTCCCACAATGGAGCGAAGAGAATGAGTTTGGTTTTAAAGTTTGGACGTCATCCGGTTGAGTTTTCTTTTGGGAGAGCACGATTAGAGCTGTTAAAGAGTCGAATAAAGCACGTATTGCTGCAAAGCAACGTAGACAAACAAACCAAACACTTGGCCTCCTATGAATCGAGTTCAATTGAAATGTCAAATTGCGTAGCGCACGGAATCCAACAAGCAACCAGCGCCTACCTTGTGCTCCGCTGCCCATTAGTCATGCGCCACTTCCCCGTTGGAGTAGTTTTCTTAAAGTCCTCCCTGCGTTGGATCAACTTCACACCTCACCCTTCCACTGCTCTACAACCCCCTTCGTGTTCCAATAAAATCCACACCTCATCGTGTATTCGACGCGGGTAGAGAAATCAATCAGGATCATCGCCATTCAATTGACGCACGGTGCGCGTAATGTGCGGGTGTCTCGATGATCCTGCTGACCTCCGCTCACCCTCTCCACCCATCCAAAGCGTGGCCAGCATGCCGGCCACGTACGCAACGTGTCCCTAAATGAAGGTTTCCATACCACGTTCGCCGCCCACGATGACAAACAGATTCTTCACCTTTTGTTTGACGACAAACAGTGCCTGCCAGCCAGCCAGCCAGCCCAGCAGCGTCCATTTGACCTCTCCTCCCTAGCGGGGAAGCGATCCTTTCAACCCTATCAACGCCGCTGGTACGATGGTGCTGGTGCCATACGGTATAATAATGCAGTAACGGGACCTTACGGTTGACCTACTGAACCCACGGCCCCCTCTGTTGGATCCATGATCTTTCTCTCCCCCCACCCTACACTCGGACACGCACCCGGATTTCCGGGCGC
>NC_064877.1:80793146-80805646 GCF_943734665.1 Anopheles aquasalis
CCAAAGAGAGGTCACAAAAGGGGTTAGCTTTTGGGTTTCAGGTGTGCTAAAACAGGGAAGGGAACGAGTACCGGGCATGGTTTGGTTGATGGAAAAAGAAGAGACAATCGCTGTACCTGCGAAACAACCCACTTTAGAGACTGCCACCTGGCGATTATCTCTTCTTGCCACTACTAGTCCCGGTGCACGGTGCTTCATTCACGACTCTCGATTGTTGCCAGAGCTTTCGTGTTTAGTGTCTGATTAGCGAGCGCCCCTCACCGCGGGTAAAGGGCTGCCATTCCGTGGAAATATTCTGGGTACTTTTCGCGAGATAAATTGTGTTCCAGTTCAGTAAGATTTAAAGGCATTTAATTGTATTCAGTTCAATTGAGTTACGTTTGTGGTTTTCTACAAAATGATTACAAAATTTTCTCCATTATGTAATAATTTATTTCAGGGTTTTAGGGACTTTTACTTTTTCCTAAAGTTTACATTGTATCCCAGAGATAAAAGGGTTTTGTACAAATTAATTAACCGTGAGTGGACTTTCTGTTTGTTTTCATTCAAACATTGAGCTTTATCTTTGATGAGTGTTAATTAAATGTTGCTATTTGAAAAAAAAGAATCGGTTTAATTCCGTGCTGTACTATAGCATCAAACATATTATTGCAATTCTACCAATAATCGTACTCATAAACTACTTCAATGGATTAAAACGATTTAAAAAAAAACCCTTCATTAACGATGGAATGCAAAAAAATAAAACCACCAACTCATCATCAACTTCCTCGCCCCAGTGTTAACAACGTTGTTCACCAATTGAGCTCGAAGGGATTTTTTTGCGCTTCCTTCCTGTCCTTCCCAAAAACTACGCCTCTATCGCACTCGCGGCGACGACGGTAAGCGCACAAAAAACGAACTTTCAAAAGTCACATCCCTGGCCCAGGCATTATCATCTTCCTTCCTTCCTTCCTTTCCGTGGCCCACCGGTTTCCAGTCAACCGTAAAGCTGATCCTTGTTTTACTGTTGCAGTATCGGCGTGCGTTTCCCTTGGGTTTTTTCCTCCCCTTTTACGCCAACGGTTGAAAGGACACACATAATCGCCACGATGCTCATTAAGCCAATTAGTCGGTTTGGAACGATCTGCAAACAAGAAGCGTGACCAGCAACTAGCCCGATCCCCGCCTAGAACAGGCGTTTCGAGTGAAGTTTCGAATATCCTATTTCCACTAGACACACCCACCCTGTCGGTTCATTTACCCTGATCCTTAGCTTGGTGTAAACCGCTGTATCAGGAGTCTCGCTATCGTTCACGGGGCGGGTGAGGCACCAGGTAGGACGAGTCCCTTGGTTGACGGAAGTAAAGGACAACAAAAACAGGCGAGAAAAGGCACCAGCAGCTCTAGGATCACACATGCCAATGGCAGGTGATTAGCAATGATCTGGGTTTTTTGGAGCGGGGTTTAGTTTTAAAGTTTTGTGTCAACGATACCGTTAGGACGCTCTCCGATTTGGAATCCCCTTTTTTGTTCTCCAACCAATCCGCTTATTAGTGAGGTCGTGGAAGGAGCTTAGTGCCCTTTCCATGATGGTTTCATTTAATTGACGCTAGGGCCGGTCGCTCATGGATTGCAGAGAGTAGTATGCATTAAGCTCTTGAGCTAACCAACCCCGAGGGGTGACTGTGGCTGCACAATTTGCTGGCCTGTTCTGTGAAATGAACTTTAGTGAAACAGATTTAACGGGGTTTGCCCAGCAATATCGATGCGAATAGAAAAAGGCATCAAGCTGTGTCTAATCAGCTCCAACACCTCTAATGAATGCTTGGTCCTTGACAAGAGCTTTCAGGGACCGGAAAATCCTCTTACCCCTTTTGTGAGCCAGTGCAGTTCAGTTCATGACCCTCACGGCATTCTAGGTGAGAAGTTTTCTTTCCCTTTTTCCGAAAGCACTACCTGGTGCTGCTCGTCTACATCTAGTGCTAGATGGTACTTCAGAATGATTGCACCCTCCTCCTCTTCCTCCTCTCGATGGCCCTCTGGTGAACGGTTTTATCCCAAAACGGGAAACTCATCTCATCTCCCGACCCCGGCAATGAAGGTGATGACTCTTCACCTGTCACAATATATCCTTCTCGTATGCATTTCGTTCACTTCAATGTCCGCTTCAACTATTTCATCTTCCCAGTAACCGGTGCTGGTCCCCGGATGCCACTCCGAGGGCAGTCCAGCGTTCCGGTTGCATCAAAAAGTCCGAGAAAAATGGAAAACTTTTCCTTCCGCCTTCGCCACTCGCTTGAAGGAGGGAAGGGGGGAGGTTTCATAATTCATCGGGAAACTCTGTCCTTTCGGTACTGACGTCCGGTGCATATGATGCGCACGCGGAAGAGAAGTTGTTGATCCACATCCACCATCAGCTGGTCATCCGGTGCTGGTAGTCAGCTAGTGTCCATCATCACCTGCGCCCTGCCACCATCATCATCCATCACGATGTCATCAACTCGATGAAACTCACCGCCTCGCTGGCAGTTGTCTGGATGCGATTGGCAATTTGGTTGAGTAAAAAGGCTCGAGATGCATTGACTTTAAAGTGAACCTGCGTCAGCACGTTAGAGAGTTAATAATAAATGAAAGCCTAAGGCGCACGAGATGAACGATCGAGTTCGAGACACTTGCTGGAAGTGAACTCTTGAACTTACAAACCCTTTCACCTGCTAGAAATGATCTCCGAAATGACTGTTTAGCATCCGAGTTGACAGCGTGCTCAATCATCAGCACCAGTGGCTGATGCTGCAACATATTTTATGCACAAGAACTCTTGTTTACAACACGTTTGACATGCTTGACAGCACACACAGTGCTCGCGCGCTCTCTCTCTCTCAATTGTCAACGGGGAAAAAGGATCGCTTTTGAAAATAGAAACCAACCATCCTGATTTCCCCCCGGGTCGAGGTGGTACTATACCTTGGCCAACCACGGGGTGCCACAACAACAGCAGCAGCAGCACCAACAGCAATTCCAATTACAGCCACTGCGTACTGACGCTACTTGCTTCTAGCTTCTAGCGGGGGCTATCAACCGGATGAACCATTAACCTTCCATCTTGTGTGGGCTCTATTATGTCTCGCGCGGCCTCGCAAGACGTTCTAGCCTACATCCGGTGGGCGCCGGGACTTGCACTGAGTCACAGGGTGCGAGGCACACCGAGCACCAGGCACCGGCATTCATTATGCATGGGAAAATTAACGTCCCATTCGGCGTGAGCATATTTACTCTGGGTTAATTGATTCGAATTTCGTAATGCATGACGCTCCGGCAACAGCTCGCTAAGTGCCTGCCGTCTGGCCTCGTGGCTATAGGTGCCGTGCTCATGCGGAAGTGGTTTCGGAGGGGCTTTTTGGAGAAGCAGCGGGGACTGGGTAGCGGTGAGGGGGGGGGGGAAATCTAAAATTTCCTCCATTATCGCTGAAGCAGCAGGTTGTGCTTCTTGGTGCTTGGGCTAAGAGGAGCATTGTTAGCAAGAGCTGTTTCAATTATTAAACTCCTCTCTCTCACTCTCCCTCTTCCTTGCACTCTCCATTTCTCTGGCATGGTAAAGTGTCAGGGAGGTAAGGTAGGTAGCTGAGGTCACCAACCAGTAAGGACCACGCTTGCTCGAGTTTTCTCGAAGATCTGGCGACAACAGGCGGTCGGTGGTCTGAGCTTTCGCACCGAGCTTGAACCACAGCCAAGAGTCCCGGGACGTTGGCGAGTGTTGGCCTAAGTAATGACATCTATTCACCGGCTCATATAAACAACCGTGTCCGTTAGTTGAATATTAATTTATTGACGCGATGACCCGCACTAACGGGCTGACCACACGTGTGAGCCACCCGATGGTCGCGCTGGAGGGTGCCCTTCAGCGATCGATGGCTTTAGGCACTCACCGGGTGGCATTCCCGGATGTGGTCAACAAGGATGTTTGCGTGCGTCTTGCTGCAGATGTTAGCAGCGAGAGCGACGCTAAGCAGAGCTGCACTGAGCTCTAGCTCCAAGTAACGTCTGCAAGCCGTGAATGGCCTTCAAAGGGGGTGATTCCGCATCCCTGGGGCCACTTTTTGGGATGCAGCCGTCGCTAGATCTTCGTCTCGACGCAAAGCACGATGCGGTTGGTTGCTGCTTGTTCGAAGACACTATTAAGACATGCACCGCGACAAGGAGTCGCTAAAACGACGACGAGGATTGTGAAAGGAAGTGTTGCGGCTATTGCTACTGTTGCGCAGAGTGTGCCAGAGGATGAGAGAACCGAACGGGAAAGTTTGGTTTCACAAGTGGATTCCCCGAGTGTTTGCGCGCGCGCGCTCGTGCTCTGGAGTCCTATTTGGCGGCGCACAAGGATGTTGCTCTCGAAATGTTAATGAAGGAAAGTTCGTACCACCTGGCACCTGGTTCACCTGGAAGTGGGAAGCCACTGCAGCTTGACTTTATGGAGAGGGGTTTTTGGGGAAGAGTTTTATTGAAGAAGTTCGTTGGCAAGTTGCTCAGTGATGAGTTGGAGAAGGTGAAACATTTGTATCCGATTTAATTTATCAATTCAGTGCGATTGTTGATCAATCCTTTGGGGAAAATTCCAGGATTGTATGGTGAAAATAGCTTGATTTTCGATGATTCCAATGATTACAAATACATCTCATTCAATCCATCCAACTCATGTTTTACAAGTTGATCGTTTTGGATTCAATGCAAGGCTTCAACCTAGAGTATGAAATCATTAAATGGGATACTCTTAAGGAGCATAATGTTTTGTTAAACAGAATTTAATATTCCTTAAAATGTTATGCTCGTATTTCTGAAAGTTTCTCATTTAACTCATCATGCAAATTTGATTCATCTCGTGTTTGTTTATTTTTGTTGATTATTTTCTTTACTTTTCGACCTTTCATTGGATTAGAATTATCTTATTACTTCTTCAATAACTTCAGCTAACTTCAACATTCAAGGGTTCAAGGGTTGCGACCTTCAACATACACGACCGTTTATTCGTTGTAGAACTAAAGAAACTCTTGTTGGAGAAGCCTGTCGAAGCAAAATGTACAACACTTTACCCAAAATGTATTTAACACATTCTCTGCACTGCACATTGCTCGTCACATCATTGCGCGATGGTGTGTGATCTTGTTACATGTTCATATTTTTACAGTCCCCAAAACGACGTTCTACGAAAACGAGAAAAATGATTGCTTACCGTGACCGAAGACCATCGCGACTATCCTTACACTCACCCTGGGAACGTTTCGCCCGAAATCCCTCTACTTACATGTCGTACCGAGCTAGAACGACTCTTGCTCGTGCTTGGCGTTCCATAATATTTATGAAACTGATGATGGCGACCGCATGGCTTTATGCCACAAAAATGGTTCACCCCTAGAACGTCCTCAACCTATCATCGTTGTCGTCGTCGTCGTCATCGTTGGACGCCATCATTGTTGGTCCGATGCGTGGTTTGTTTCGAAGAATTTTCCCACCCTCAACCCCTCTCTCCCGCACCCAAACACCGCTCGGTTCAATCATGAAGCACAAACCAAACGCTAGTTTTGGAGCTGACCAGATTCCTCGATTAGATGCCACTGACACTGACAGACCGAAAAGTATGCTCCAGCCAGCCATCCGATGGTGGTGGTTGTGGTGCAATGTTTTTCGGAATTTCGCCCTTTTTTTTGTTGGTTGATGGTTTTTTGTTTGGATTTCGTCCTCAGCCAGGGGGCTCAGGGGAGGAATCGAGAGACCAAAACGCAAAAGTCTCAATATAATCCTCGCCAAAGCATCCATGGAGCACCCGGCGGACCCGGAGCCGACAAAGGAGATGACAAACGTCCAATTGATCTGCCAGATCACGGGCAGCTCCGGTCATGGCATCTGCACGCTAGCAGACGGTTCTGTCCTGTACACTGTCTCATACGTCCCCTCATACTCGTCTCCCATACGTGTCAGTTGAAGATCCGATGATTTAGATGGCCGTCGCCGCGGATGCCCTGAACGGATGGAGATCTATCTGCCGGCGATTCTTCTATTCCAACAGAGCAGCAAACAACAAAGTAAAGTAAAAAAACAACACAACAACGAGGACGAGAGGACGAGATCCGGAATACCATCTGGATCAGGATCCTGGTCGGATGATTGAGACTTCTGGCACAATGTGTTCTGCTCCGTGTCCTGTCTGTCCTGTGCTCGAATGTCAAACGAGAAATGAGAAATCAACGCCAGAATCGAATCCGGCATTTGAAAGCCAATGCAATCGGCCCGGACCGACGGTCACGCGGCCAAAAGGGTTTCAGTGATACTCTGCGGACCCTTTTTGAGAGTGGCACCATCTCCGTGCGCATTTCGACACCTGCAGCAGCATCGGCAGCAGCACCAGCAGTCTGTAAAACGTTTTCGCGCAGCGCCGTTTCCGATGCTATCGCTCGGATCTTTCGGAGAAAAATCAACAACAACAAAAAATGAGGCGAACGCGAGACAATCTGGACATTTATGCGAATCGCACACCGGCAACCGATCGTCACCTGCGTGCTGGGGAATAATCGAAAATCGGTTGGGGGGCCAAGTAATGTATATGCCCTGTGCCGGATCATCATCTATCTGGATCTAATTTCGGATTATATGGTTTTCAATTTATTTCCATCGCGGACTCCTTTACTCACAGTCGCTCGGCCTCTTTCGTATATTGTATCGAGGACCTCGAAGGCCCTTTCGTGGGACAGTTACAGCAAAACTGTCGCCATCGTGATGGACAGATGCGAGAGAGCTGTAGGAACGGAACGGAAATGGAAAAGGCGACCCTTGGTGGCCCATCCGTCCTGCAAAACCACCAGTTCCAGTCTTTCAGATCTAACAGAACTTTTCAATCGACTCCCAGCGCTATCCATCTCTTCGATTTCGACATTCTCTTCTCGTGGCTGCGATGGTTTTTTTTTCCTTTTCACTCGGAAAAATGCCACTGCCTTGTCCTGGCATCTGTTTAGTACGTGTACTTTGCATGGATTGATATTTCCTTTGAGGCGGCCCCGTGAGGCGCATTATTACCTCTCGTGTTCACACCAAGCAACGCCTTTTGGGTCATCCATCTCTTCGACCACGATCCAGCATCAGCGAGGGCCTACTTCGCTGGTCAACGGTGTCTCGAGGGAGTGTTTTTATCGCCTCCTTCGTCGATGATCCTTGTCGTCGTCACGTTTATTACGCTGCGTGTCGGTTAGTGGAGAGAATATTAATAAATTATTCCATTTATTTCTCCTCCGATTTACGCTCCCCCCGGAGAGCGATCGATGGAGTTTTCGGGTGGAGGTGGCAACACATTTGCAAAATCGGTCGATCCGGAACGATATTTTCGCATTCACATCAATCATGTTTTGCGCATCGTTGGGAAGGGAGGCGTTTGAATATTAAAACCCCACGAGCTGTGCGGTGTTTTGTAATCGTTTACGAGCGACATGATTCTGTGATTCTGTTGTGCCCGTGATGCTTGTGTGGTGATGATTGTTGATGATAATGAAGTGCTGCTGAAGACGGTTCAAAACGTATAAATTTATTTGAGGATCAGTTTTTGATAGTATTTTGAACATAAAATGCGATAAATGCATTTGATTTGAGTTAATAAATTAATATCCTTCCTAAATAAACAAATAAACATATTTATCGTTAGTGCAACGAAAATTCTCTCTGCGTGTAGAAGCACCCTCAACGAGGCCCAGAATCGCATCTGCTGGCGATTAGAACTGAAGCTCAAGCGCAAGCGAACCGTTTGCTTTCGGACAATTATCTGCAGTGCTCTCGGTGGGTCAACGGGCTTCCCAGCACATAAATATCTCAACACGCGTACCGTGCTCACCATAAACTTTGTGCCAACGGGTTTAATTGTGCGATTTTCTCCCCCTTTTTCCACCTGTCATTGAGTGCCAATGCTCGGCCAGGTTCATTTGACGTCGGACCGCACCGGATTCCTGGCGGTGGCTGTGGTTTTGAGAGGGAGGAAGGCACGCGCGTTAGCTTCGAGTTGATAAATTTTATGAGGTTAAAAAAGTTTTCCATCAACCTCGTTCCCTCTCTCTCTCAACCATCCAACCGACCATCATCGTGGCCGAGAAGAGATCGCTCAAGCACTGGGCACCTCGACGGTAAGTGCGCCTCGACGGGCCAATTGTGTCGCTTGGTAAGCGTTTTGGGACCGTGAAAAGGATCGTCCCGTCCCCGCCGGGAGATTATTTGGAAAAGGAATGGAAGTTAGAGCTGCTGCTGCTACCGGTGGCCGGTTGTTGATAAACCTTTTTCAGCGGCCAAAACGAAACCGGCCCAGGTGCTAAACCCTTGCAGCGAGTGGAACGAAGGAACGAAGACCCCTTTTCTAACCGGCTTTCGCCGAAGGAGATTTATTTTCGCGTGCGCGAGGGAAAATCTCGGTTCGCAGCGAGTGAACGAGAGTGCGGGGATGATTGCTTGGAGCAAAAAGAGCCGGAGAACCGGCGAGAACATAAATTTTGGAACGCGCACCGAACGCGAAGTTGTACCGAGGTCGTTTGTTGGTGTGGCTTGGTTTGGATTGCGATAGTGAGCATACGGGGTGGAAAAGAGGGAAAACCGACGGAAACACGCGGGAAACACAGTTATTTGCGGAAAATGGTAAAACCATTAACACAATGCCACAAATGTCGGAAGCATCCGCGCGCGGTGCTTTGCACATATTTTTGTTTCGTTGAATTTTGTTTGTTCGTTTTTTTTTCTTCTCTTTTTTCTGGTTTTATCAATTCCAGTTCGTGTGGGGTGGTAAGATGTGGAAATTACTCTTCCTAATTGACGTTTCGCAACAATTACGTGGGTAGCAATAAAAAGGGAAAAGAGAAAAGACGATCAGAGGGTATAATGGAGCCATGCGTTACGTGATGCACTGGCAGCGTTGTGTTTGATTTTCCAACTGCTTTTCACGATTTCACATCACCGCCTAATTGTTCCTACGTCAATACAAACGTAAAGCAGCGCTAATCTAAACAATTACATGTACATTGTTGGCCAAAGCATTAGCAACTAGTTTTACACTTTGATTGTCTTTGCTTTGCTACAATCATTAATCGTTTAAACAGTGTTGCTGATGGTTTAGGGCATACAATGGAGTTCGATTAGTCGATCTGCCTAGTATATTTTGTAACAATAGCATATTGACTGAAATAGAAAAAGCATAATCAAAAAAATTATCATCTGAACAACAATAGAAAGAATAACAATAGAAAGCTAAGTATGGCGATTGAAGGTACAGGCACTGTCACATTAAGCTCAATAACTTTGCTTCCAGTGCTCCAAATGTCATGAAATTTTGACTGAAAGTTTTTAAAAGATGTACCTTTTAATCAAAAATACCCACATTAAGATTTGTAGCAGTAAGTGACAAAAAAAAACGGGA
This sequence comes from Anopheles aquasalis, assembly GCF_943734665.1. Classification (NCBI taxonomy): domain Eukaryota; kingdom Metazoa; phylum Arthropoda; class Insecta; order Diptera; family Culicidae; genus Anopheles; species Anopheles aquasalis. The sequence goes on from NC_064877.1 coordinate 80,802,559, forward strand.
TCATTTTTCGACTCCTTCGATATTTCTGCACACACTTGCACAGACTGCAGCATGCACTCGTGCCTGCATCTTCGACAGCACTGTCCCTCATCGACACGCTACGATCACATTCGATTAAACACGAATATTGCATCCTCCCACTCGGCTGATTGCGCGCGAGTGCGTTACTCGAACCATTGGTACGGTGCGATGTCATTGATCTCGTTAAAACTGACATTAAAAATAATCGGTTCATAATTGTGTAAAATGTTTGAAATTTACATTTCTCCACCCTTTCATTCCACCCACTCACACCCACAGCAAAAAGCTCATATTTTCCCTCTTTTTTCTCTCTATCGTTCCAGGTAAGTCCTACAAACGGGGCACCGGCATCGCCCTTCATCATCGTCCTGTTTCGACCCGCTCCCGTGTCAATCGGCTCCCCACCGCCGATGTCTATCGCTGCAGCTGCAACGCTTTTCAATGACCGTACAACAATGCCCATTAATCCAATTTGCTTTCTTCTCGGGCAATCGATAATCGATTAAATTTTCCATCACGATAAACTCGCGCTCGCGACTCGCGGACAACCGGACCGTTGCATTGAACACTCGCGCGCACATTCATGCACCGATATTCCCTCGTGTGTCCTGATTTGATCGACCGGACCGGTGTGGTGATGGTGAATTTTTCTCGCTCGTCGTCAGTGTTTTTTCGCCCTTTTTTCGCACCTCAATCGGTGATCGGTCGTCTCGCCTCTCCGTTGACCCCCGCATTCATGCGATGCGGTTTATCGCCAGCGTGCTGCCGGTTGTCGTTGATGCGATTTTCATGCATTTTCCCTGGCCCCTAGATACCACACCATGACCCTTGCGAATGCTGACCGTACCTGACGCAGCCAACGTTGCACGGTTGGCGGTCATGGACGCGACTAAAATATAACTAAAAATATTCCTCATAATTAAATTACCAATTTTAATCGCTCCACACCGTGGTTTTCGTGGGACCAACTGGCGCTCCTGGCATTAAAAACGGTCCCCAAATTGTCGATAAAAGAGCATAAAAAGCATGGGTTGAAGAGGGTGGAGAAATCACATTATTTCGTGGTTCATTTAATTTTCCACTCAGCCTCCAGCCTGGTGCCATCAACACATTCACGTTCACGTGGAACATTCTAAAGTGTCCTTCTACTTCATTGTTACGCATGCCACTAGAAAGTGCTTCTAATCGAAACACTCCTTCAAGAGTGTGATCAAAGTGATAGTAAACAGTAGTTAGAAGTTGATGAACTAACAACGCAGACTCCATCCTGCCTGAGTTCCCCGGAGAGTAAATGAGGAAACTTTGCGAACCGCCCAAAAACTAATTTAAAATTGAAGTTAACCTCGCGACATTACAAAAAAACAAACCCGGGAGCGACCGTACACCGAGCGTGGAGCGAAACGATGAATCGCGTTGCGTTCGCGATGGTCGCCACCGTCTTCTGTCTTCTGTCTTCTGTGGGCCGAAAAGTGTAATTAAAGATAATTTGCTAGCCGTGGCAAAAATTATGCTGCAACGCGACGTGTCGAGACCCTTCTTTCCCTTTCCCGACCCTTTCTCCAATCGTAAGATTGCTACCCTGCGCGAGTGTCCATTTTCGGGAGTTGCAGATAGGAAAGTCTTGCGTCCTACTGGCGTCTTTCAGATGGGAAGGAAGGAATGTTGCACACACTCCGGGCCGGGAAATCGGCCGAGCGTGGTGAGCGCAACGAGCCGTTGAAAGTATGCCTCGTAAAGGTCGCCACCCAATTGTGCCCGGGACCGTCGTAGATCCGGCGATGGTGACGACGACAACGACAACGACGACGTACTTTGGCCTTGCAATGGAGTATGTCCGTGTCCTGGTGCCTCTGCTGATGGTATCGTGTGTTCTGTTCCTTGAAGTAGTTTCTACACACCCGGCGGAATGGGATGCGTCACTGCACAGGTTGTCGGAGGCGTTAAGTTTGAACGGAAACCCTCTCACTCCCCACGATGGGACGCGATGGGGGTTTTTATAACTGCATTCCGTGTAATTTGTGGCACCGTATGGATGGCTCTTCTTGCAGTGCCCCACAGAGCGCAGGGTGCTAATGGGGAGCACCGAGGCGTGGAAAACTGTGGAAAGTGGAAAGTAGAAAGCGAAGTGAGCAGCGGCCTGGGCTTTCAAGCGAAAAGGGATATCAAAAGGATGAAGCGTAGCGGCCACGGTGCTAGCGAACGAAAGTAGCACCAGCAGCAGCAGCAGCAACAGCAAAAGCGTTGGTTTCGAGGGCACTGGGCTAATGAGGGGCACCATTTGCTCTAGGAACGGATGGACGGTTCTGGTTCACTCTGTGACGGGGAGCGAGTTGGAGAGAAAATCCCACCGAAGCGACCGGCGCCATAATTACAAACGGTGGTGCCAAATGAGCAGTCCAGTCCGCCACGTTACAGAGACCGCCCTTGGGCTGGCTGGTTGGTTGGCTCGGTTTTGTAGCGTGGCCGGTGCGAGCGGTGGTAATGAATTAATGAAATAACCCGAGTTGGTGGTTGGCTTTTTTGTCTTGCTGGCCTTATGCTGCTGCTGTTGCTGGTTTCCTCCACCATTCGGGCACTGTAATCGCTGGAAGAAAAAGAACTCATTAGCGGAAGAGGTCTCGAATTGCCATTTAAGGCCTCCACTCAAAATTAATTTCGAACATAGAGAAAGAGAGCGAGAGCCCGTGTTTCGGTTGGGAGCTTTGTGGCGAATGTAGCAATGTGTAGGCCTCCTTGGAGATCTCCAGATTTTCGGCCCAAAACAAAAGCATCTCTGGAGGGTCCAGAGCAATTGAGAAGGGAACTCTTGTGACGGAGCATCTGGAATTGTAGTAATGAATACAGGAACTCGGTAGAGTGTTCCAGGAAGTTGTGCTTACCGCATTAAGCATTTGGAGTCTTCAGAATGTAGGGAAAGAACAATAAAAAATAAGGAGAGTTTTGAGGAAAAGCTATTCGGAAGCCATTTGCTTACGGATTGCTCTCGTTTTTCTATAAAAGTAACAATTGATTGTAGTTTGTTATTTATTGTGATGAAATTCACTCTTCTCTGTTTTAAGAGAAGAAA
>NC_064877.1:80815646-80838146 GCF_943734665.1 Anopheles aquasalis
AAAAAGCATAAGCAAAACAAAATGGACAAAAAGAAGTCAAGGTTCCATCCTCCGGGGGGTTTTGCCTTGCCTGGTGGGCCCTTCTTGTGCCCTTTTTGGCCATTTGGATACTGAAGATGGTGGCCGGTGCTCTCTTTGCGCAGAGGATTCGATGTTTTCCTTTCGCATCCATCCATCGAAGGAGGCTCCGTTCTTCTGTTCGCTCGTGCATTCAAATCACCACCAGGCCCACCAGGAAAGAGTCCAAGGCCCAGCGGGCATGCTGGGTTGTTTGCTTTGATTCCGCCATGCATCGGGCCCGCCAGAGGCGCTTGGTAGGGGACGATCCAAAGATACTGAGTAAATAAGGGGAAAATCATATTCACAACAATAATACCGAGAAGCACACGGCACACATACGGTGGCGGTGGTGGCCACATTTGCTTGCGTCAACAATCGTGGTGCCAGTGCCAGCCCTGGACCCCGGGATTGTGTGTGCTGGCTTTACGGAGGCTTTTCTCCCGCCAAGGAGCAGGGTAGCACCAACAGCGAAAGAAAAAAAAATACCCTTTTTCCGGATCATCGTTTGGCCTCTTCTTAACGGAGAATGCGAGATTGCCGCGGGCACGAAAGTAGTTTCCCGATTTCCCGATTCCCTATCGCCGAGGAATCGCTCGCTACAAGCCCGGAGGGAAGTGCTGGAGCTAACTTTTCGTCTTTAAGCCTCCGAGTCTCTCGCCGGTCGAATGGCAGATACGGAGCATCGAATGGCCTCCACTCTGTCTGTGCTCGTGTGTTGATCCAGAGTGTATCGGAATGCCAGTTGGTACACACAGATTTGTTTGTCCTGCCCGCATTTGTATCATATTTATGCTTATTTGAAGTGGCACCAAAGCGTAACCGACACACGTGACCGAGAGTGGCCGCAGGAAGCTGGCTTGATGTTGGTTTGTTCCTGGGTTCTCTTCGCTTCCCTTTTTTTTCTCGGGGGGAACTAGCAGGAACCAAGGATGATTACCGCCGCCGCTGATAATGTTTGTGAAGAAGCTGATGATTGTTAATTCAACTAACTTTCCGCCGGGGGCGAGGTTGACGAAGCAGCCGATAAGAACGCGAACATGTCCCTGGCCTGCCTGGTCTCAATGCCAAAAGGGGGGGCCGTCCAAAAGAGATAATCTTAAGGAGCGTTTTCTTTTTTATTTATTTTTGGCCACTTCGATGCCAGCCGTTCCTGGTTCTCCTTGGCCTCGATTCAATCCGTATAAATTTTAACCTTTGTAGACCAGGTTCAGACCAAGGCCATCGAGGGGATCGAGGGATTTGCCCCGAAGTCTAACGACTGGACTACCATCTCACCATCTGGGGTCCCCTTGGGGGGAGCTTCTACGTTAACCCGAACATCCTTCCCGTTGGCTGATGGTCCTTCTTCTTCTTCTGAGCGAACGGGTTCTTCTCTGATGTACGACGTTGATGCAAAGGGACAGCGGAATGGCTGAAGAAGAAGCAGCAGTATCAAGGGGGCATCGCAAACGGTTCTTCAATGAACCATGAAACGAAGCAGATATCCCAAATGTGTGCCTTCCGGGCGCACTGGTGGCACCCCCGGAAGGACGCGCTGGCCATGATGAGCACCATCCGTTGAGAGAGAAAGAGAGAGAGAGAGAGAGAGAGAGAGAGAGAGAGAGAGAGAGAGGGGTGTTTGTCTTTTTTCGCCCTTTTTGCTCCTCGATCGCTCTCGATAAGCATTACAACCCTAGCCCGTGGTGGTATCGCGTGCATACAGCAGCGACAGGGCACACAAGCGACGATTGAAGCGCAACGAATTACCTCCATTCCATCGTGCACATGGTGGCTGTCCTGTCTGGCTCACTGGCTGACTGGCTGGCTGCCACTATAAAATTTAATGATCCCTAATAGAGTGGAGGATTAAAATTTAATGAAAACCAAGCCACACACACCCGAGAGGACATTGTTCTATCGAGTGTTCGTAGCGATCGGAGAAGCACTTCATGATGATGTTGTCCCTTTTGTGCTCTCTCTCTCGCTCTCTCTCTGTATGTGTCTCTTCTCGAGAGAGAAAAAAATGCCACCCCCATAGTCAATCCATTTGCCGATTTTGATCCTGAACGGTTAATCGGAACGGACTCGGCTCCGCACACTACTAAACTTCTTCAGCCGTACCGAGCCGCATGGTTGACTGCATCGACGCCAACGTGAATCGCCTAAGCATAATGCTAATTAATAAAGAAGCATAATTGGCTCCGCGATTGCGGATCGGAACGCTATCCAAAGAAGGGCTCCGATGATCCGATGATGACTATAAATTGCGTCCGCTTAATTAAAAGTTCACGCGATGATGGTGGGTGGTGGGCTTTTACGTTCCGCTTCCCGATTCTATCGAACGATTGGTTGCTGGTGATAAGAAGCGTAGGAGTGAGCGACTGGGAGGTTAATGGAGGAGCTTTTGCAGCGTGAAATGCCATAATGCCTGCATTACTGAGGGTCTTGTCGTGACGTAAGGTTATTGGTCTGTAATTGGATGGCTTTAATGGCTTTAGGAATGTTTGGGCTTTGGACATAACTTTTGCTGCAGCTTGATAAAAGGTTTTTGATTCTCTGTTTGTTTGTGTTTGTCTGTCTTATCACCATCGCCATCATGTTTGTCCAAAGCAAAACCACTCAGAGCGATGAGTTCCAATCTTAAAATCATTTTTTGTCTAAAAACATCATTCTTCATGTTCTCGAGCAGCATCAGCAGCAGCAGCGCTTGTCAATAGCAGACAAGCAATGGTGATGGTGAACAGGAGAGTCCCCTAAAACACATGTCAATGGCCCTTTTGGGGACACTTTACACCACGTAAACAGCGTAAAATGAAACCGAAGAGCGACCGACGGTACTTCCGAGAATTCTGGGATCGCACACGTGTTTCTTGTACGACACGGCACACCTAGTGGCACATCTGGAGTGTGTCCATCCCAAAAAACACACATACACAACTACAGCACAACAACAACGCGAATGAAAAAGAAAACCCCAGAAGACATACGATGCGTTGAAGTGTTTTTCGAACCGAAACCAAAGGGAGAAGCTGGAGGGCGCCTCCATTATCACCTCGGTGTGCAGTCCCTTGTCGGATGTTATCAGCGCTCAAATACTAATAATAATAACAACAACAACAACAGGAAACACGGCTTACGTACAAACAATAGCCAGCACGAGATGGAGAGGCTCTTCGCAGAAGCAGAACTGCTGTTCGAGACCAGTGCCACCGGACACGAGGTGCGATGTGTCCGTTGTTGCTGATGATGATGATGATGTCGATGATGGGGATGATGATGATGGTGGTGGTGGGCTTCTTCTGGCACCGTTTGCCACATCGACACGACCATAACAATAACAATCACTCGAAATCAGGAAGCCCCTTGATCAACGGGGCTGGAGCACCGTTCGGCATGTCCGCGTCGGCGAAAAACGAGCGCCTCCACGGATGTTCGGACCCAGACCGTGGCCGAGGCCTTCGAAATGGCCCAAAGAGAGCGGTGAATGGCGAAGAAATGCTGCAAATAACAGACGAGCCTCCAGAGCCTTGCGAGAAAGGCTGCCTATGCCAGTGTATGTGTGCGTGGCATGTCTCTTCATGCGCCTCAAAAGAGAGATAGAAGGAGAAAAGAAGAGGGAAAAAGGGGGGGGAAGGCGAAGCGATATAGAGGCCATAATCATAAATTGCCGATCGTTATTGAAAAATAAATATTGGAATATAATAACGCGCCCGCCTCTTCCACCGAAAGGGAGACAGAACCAGACAAAGAAGAAGAAGGAGAGAGAGAGCGCGGGGTGCGGAGTGCAGAGTGGGTTCGTGGCCCGATTATCACCACCAGGGACCGAGGGACCGAGTCGTTAGGGTGCTAAGTGCTGGCTGGCCTTCGAGGGGGGTCTCCGTCATGTCCAGACAAACCTCTGCCCACTCCCTTTCCCTTCTGTGACAGGAAGTGGCATTGGAGCAACGGTTCCGGTGGTTCCGGTGCCGCACGCAACCTAACGAAGGACCCGGTGGATGGTGGAGGCGTGGCTGGGTACTGCGTGTTCATGATAATCATTTTTCTTGTAAAAAAGGATGTTTTTATTGTGTTCGATTATTGGCCGTGAGGTTCCATTTTTTTTTTGAGAAGGGTGTGTGCTGAAGCGGAAGTTGTACAACAACCCCTGGCCAGGAGGGATGTCACTTGGTTTTTGACAAAATCATTCACACGAAAGGACAGAGTGTCCTTGTGGCATCGCTTATTTAGTCGTAAAAATCAACATTCGAAAAGTAAATTAATTCATTTAACATACTGAGTGAAGTGATGCGGCTGCTTCTCCTACTGGTGATACTGTTTAATGTTATCCAACTTGTCTCGAACCCGTTGCGTAAAGACAAACAGTCTCTATTGCTCGCTCGACGGTGCCTAACGGTGTTACAACGGTCGAGTGATTTCGTTCACCGATTGCCAACACTTTAGCTCACATTCGACCACGAACTAAAGTGCACAGGAACGCCTGGTCCTTGGCTCGATCAAGTGTCCAACGTGGACGACACAGAGTGACTACCATCACCAGCACCACTCGTGCCGTTTATTAGATTACATTTCCATCAGCAATCATGAAGGCAACATGTTACCCACGCTGCCAGTAGCACCCAAACCGGAGGAATCGGTCCACTGCAATTGCTGACTCAGCGCACAGGACACACTCTCTGGCCAGGACCTTGCTGCTTCGCTTGATCGAGGACATCGTAGCTTCTTGGTGAACGTTCGCTTGGGTAAAATTATAAAGAAAATGTACTCGCCCGGAAAAGCTCCCGGTTAAACGACGGGGCAACCGTCGACCGTCGACTACTTGGTACAACGGGCACAAACACATACATGCACCCACACGTTCCGGGTGTTTTTGTGCTGGAATACCGTTCCTGTTGTTGCGATTCAATAAAAACAATCTGTGAGTGATTGGATGAAATTTATTTACTTTTCTCCCAGTGCTGGTGCTTTGGTTTGTGTTGGTTTGCGGGAACGACAGTCTTTCGGGAACTGAAGCGAGGGTGGGGGGTTATTCACTTCCTGCACTGCTTGATGTGAAATGTTTTTCATTTGAACCCACGGCACTGGAACGGGGAGGTCTGTTTGTACAACCCCAAGACCCCCAAGCAAACGATGCGAGAACAGATTTTCTCTCGGAATTCACCAGACACGGCTCAATGATGCAGCAGCAGCACCAACATGATGAAGAAGCAAGCAAGCGAAAAAGTGCTGTACCAGTGTATTTGGAGGGCGTTTTTCCTCGTCCTTCTACTTGAAAGGCTGAAAAGGTTTCCGGTTGTAATGTATCGTGGTCTTACCACCTACCGAGGACGGCCATCCACCATTAGAAGGCATATCACCCATAACGCATGTAGGTAGTGAAAGCTGACATTCCACTTAATGTGTCAGTGAAGGATCATGTAAACTGTAGGACAGGCTCATTCGTACCGCGAACGAACACTGGTAACAGTGAGAAGGTTAAAGAGGATTTTGGGAAATGAGCAGTTGTCATAATGCGTCTTCCGGATGTCAAAATGTATGTTGCTCGCTTGTCAACATGACTGTTCGGCTGTCGAGTAAGCCATGAGGATTCTAGCTACTACTTTTTTTATATTGAAGCACGAAACAAGAAGGTAATTGTAAGTGCAAGTGACTACTAGACCGAACCGTCTGCCAAACCTGACGGAGAAATAGTTGTGACAATTAATGTCAGTGAACAGAATAATGCCTTAATTGGAGTATGTGTGCTGAATACTAACACCTCGTGAAGTGCATCAGATACATCCACTTGAAGCACCTTATTAAAGTTGTTTACTCATCATCTATGCCTTAGTCCTATGCCACCTTAATTGATCAGATACATCGACGATTTATCGTACAACGCACCATCGTTGGCTAAATTGAGTTTGCTGCCTGCAAAAGGATCACCTCCACCAGGCAACGATGTTGAATCGCTTCAATACCGAGAAACCCCCCCAAAACTGTAATCAGTTACGTTTCGATAGAAGCCACACATTGTAGCCCAGAATCCCTGCCGTCATTTGGTGCAGAACGAACGGATTCAGATTTCTCGGAAGCAATGCTGCGATGCTGCAGGTGCTGCATAACGGACCATACTTAGGTCAACACTAAAATCATTACCATCAACAATGTGGCCGTATCGCATCACTCCGGGCCTCGCGCGCGCGTTAATGGTGTCTGGCTGGCCGGACGGGGGCCAAAAGCTGACGAAAAGCTGATAGCCTGACCGGTGCATGGCGCTCCAATCCGGACGATGCGACGGACGGATAAGCAAACAGCAACGCAACGCATTCGATTCCGTCATAGCGAAGCACCAGGAAGCACCTTCAGAGATGACCTCCGCTTGAGGGGCGTTGCGTCACAATGCAGCCGCTGATTGAGACACAAATTCGTTCATAATTTTAAACTAACACACTGCCGCTCTGTCTCTCTGCTTTGCTTACTCGTGGCTAGTACTGTGTCCATCCGTCCGACGGACACGATAATTCCATAACCGGTTCACCGTTTGCGGCGGAACCAAACGAAACCACGCTCGAAACGAGACAATGGCGCGCACGCTCGCGCTCGCCCCTTCGCTTTTGGTGGCTTTTGAGGTATTTATGAAGCAACCGAAGCAACAGCAACATGGCCTACGCAGGCCATTACGCTGCTACTGCTAAACGGGACCGGATAGCGACGGAAATCGTCGCACCATTCCCAGCGAACGGTTCTGTGGTTCGCGGAACGCTTTGCGAAAGGTGGCAACTTTGGCACCCATTTCGGACCGCAACATTTCCACCGGGGCACCGGGTGGTGGCCTTTGTCTGTTGCCATAATTCGTGTTAATTTCGAAAACTCATCCCTGGGATGGTTCGGGTCATCTCTGGATAGTGATTTGAAAGGTGCGCGCTCGCGTTCGAGATCCTCACGCAACTCGTGGCTTCGTGGCGGGGGACTTTGTGTGATTTTGTCACACAAAGTGTAACACTTTCAGTTTCGCGGAATGATTTCCGTGTGAGTCAGCAAGAGATTTGCGTCCTTTGAAGGTGTTGCCGGGGGTCTGTTGCGAAGTGTTGACATGCCTTGGGCAATAATCCTCAAAAGAGTAAATGTATTATAAAGTATTCTCCTTCTTTAAAACCGTCTTCAAAAAAAGCTACTGCAGCATCCGGATTAAAGGCAGCAGGTAAAAGCAAAGGCAGAGCCTACTACTACACCGTGCGTGTCCCAGGTTCTCGGTGTCGGCCATGTTTATGACCGTGTTTCGAACCGTTTACGATTATTACAGCCATTGCTTTCGCTGGCTTAATAGAGATATGAATAACTGATGATCCCTCTGCTGGTATGGCCTGGAATGTCTGGTGGCCGCCTAGCCGCACGAAAGGACAACGCCCCGATGGTCCGATGAAGTGCATCCCTCTCGCCCCCACAGCCGCACCCCCATCGTTCACGTTCGACTATCGAGACGCGGTATTGCGCCGTTTGCGCCGTGAGTGTCGTCGTGTTGGTGCTGTGTGTGTCGGAAGTGCGGCTGGAAATGGTTTCCATTATCCCATTAAATCTTGAAATGTTACATTCGGCCCCTCAGTGGGCCCTCAGCGGGCGCTACAATTGCGGCCCATCACCGGCCACGGTTAATGGTTTCGGGGAAGAGTGTCGGGATCCGGCTCCCTTAGCTCCGGCTCCAGGGCTCCTTAGTCCTATTGCTCATCCAGTAAATCCTATTAAAATCTTAACCAATACCCATTATCCTGGATGCCGGAGGATCCTGGCGAACTGGCCTAAGGGAAGATGTACCTTTTTGGGGTACCAAGAAATGCTTTCATCGACTTTGGTCACGTAGAGTACATTAGCAGCCGCTACACTGGTCGCGAGTGTGAGTTGTTTTTCGTTAAAGATGGTCTAGCCCTTGAAGATGTTCTTGAAGTACCGAGAACACCTCAATTCGTTTCGACAGCCTTCTCATAATGCTTCTAAATAGAGTAGTTTCAGTTGAAAACCATCTTCAAATTACCAATTCCTCGATTTATCAAACAAACACACGCTCACTGGTCTAGACAGAATCCTGCCAAGTGCCCTACAGAGGATCATTCCAAGCAGCAGCTTGTGCTAAGCCTGGCCGGGGGTCAACAGCGCGAAGCAATTTGCTTATTCATTCCTCGAATCCTAAAATAGCCTCATCAAGTATCACGGATACACGGAAAGAATCGTCCGCTTCTTCGCCCGAAATGGCTCGTCATCTCGTTTCGTGAAGTGCGCGCTAGAACGTTGTCCACCATCCAGTGTCCAGCGCTTCGTGATAATATATTCCCGGTTTTTTTTTCGTTTTGTTTTTTACCGGATGCCTTGATGACAGAGTGACACAGCTGCACACGGCCAGTAGGCCACTTCTCCTGAAGGTGCCTGATTATCGATCAACAACACCGTTGCGCTCGAGCACAGTAGGCTGGCTGGCAGGGCTCGTCGTTATTTCAATTTGTCCATTTGTCCGGCCGTTCATTAGCGAGCCATGTCACGAAGTATGCCATGAGTGTGTCGATGTGTCCTTGGCCATGTCGCTTGGAGTTAACATTTCCGTCCGCCTAATTTTGGCTCGAAGGCCGCTCGCCAGCTACGCCACGCTTCCTCAGATCTCATTACTGCGCTCCAAGTGTCGGTCAGGCCAAGTGCGCCACCGCCAGCAGCAGCACCAACGGGCAGCAACGGGACCGTTGGTTGGTTAATTTATTCGCTTCGCTGAAGATGGTCCGCTGTCCGCTGGCCGGTTTTGCGGTGCGACATGGCGGCATCCCGGGCACCCAAAATCAGCGTGATGGAATGCCCTCCCCCACCAGGAATAGGGGACACCCATCGCCCTTCGATAGGCCATTTGTGGTCGGAATGGGCAGCGAAGCTTGAAGCGAAGCTGCTGCTGCTGCTGCTCGGTGAACTTCTCGGCAAACAGCAGACTGGTAAACATGCAGGCATTCAAGCGAATTCCATGTAATCCACTGGGCGACGCGAAAATGCGGGTCCACCCCGGCCTCGTCCCTGTATCGGGGCGTGTATGTGTGGGAGGTGGGATCACAATACTCACACCCACACGGTGTCGAACTGGGCACCGAATGGACTCTCTCTCTCTCTCTCTACTATTACCCAGCTCCCAGTTTTCGATGGCGCGGAGAAGAGGTGACGTGCTCCGCAAATTGGCGAATGAATTTATTTTGATCCTCCTCGGAACCAACCTCGGGAAACTTTCCACCGTGGAAAAGCGTACCCCGGGAAAATGACAAACTTTTCCGAATGGTTTAGTGGCCCGGTAGGAAAAATGGCAAGCGGGCGGACCCGATAGTGTCCGTCGTCGTTGGTCGCGCGCGCAAAGAACCTCGTGGTTCGTTCGCACGTTCGTTCTGGATATCTCTTTTCCAGACACCCTTCCGTTCCACCGGAAAAACGGGAAAATAGAACGCCAATGTGCGGAGCAAAAACGGGGGCCTCTAGAAGTCACTACTTCTCCCTTTCTCTCTCATAGCTTTTGGGTGGAAAGATCCAATTTTCTGTATAATAAATTCATTTAATTTATCCCACGGCTTCTTCGTGAACCCTGGGCTGTCAGTTGGGGAGGGAAAAGGGAGTGTGGGGGTGAAGCTTTTCCTGGGTGAGTAGGATTTGGTGCCCTAAGCTTGTTGGTGAAACAGAGCTCGGTTGCTCGTTAAGCGGGTACGCCGAGAACCGGGGCGTCTTGCAGTATTTAGTGGCCAAGCGACCAACAACGCCATTTCGGCGAGAGAGTTGAAGGTGGCCACCACAAAACTATACCCCCACAGCCTAGGGACCGAGGCCAAGGAGCCCACTATGAAGCCGTTAAGATAACGAGAGGTGGAATAAAAGTAAAAATTAAAGCCCTCAGCCATTGGATTACCATCAAACCGGGCACATAGCAAACGAGCGAGTTGGAAGGAAAACTATTGCTCGGATAGTGCTGGCAGAGTGGACCCAGCATTTAATCCAAGGCACACGACATGGACAACAGCAGGTGTGGTAGAATCCGCTGTCGCTGACGGTCGCGCTGTGATCGCGGTTATAAGTGTGAAGTAGAATAATCTTGTGAAGGCCATCGAAGAGAAAGGGCACCAGAGGTAAAAGGGGGTAAATGGTAACGATTGTCTTTTGGGGCACTTTTTCTGTAAGTCGTCGTCCCGTTGGCCTCTTGGTAATGGTTCCCATTGGTCCGGGAGGGAGGCAGACAGCATTGTTTTTAAGGACGCGCCGCCAATTGTTAGCATAACAGCGTGGTGATGGTAATGCGACCGAGGCAGAGAGTGTGATCTCGGTGGAGCAATTGTTTGCTGCCCTTGGAAGTTGGATTCCGGATTCAACCATTCCGTGGTCGGTTTTTTGACGATATTTTCTCGTTTCATAAAGTTAAAAACAATACCTTGCGATGCTGTTTGTGCTGCGATATGCTTTAAAAACATCAAGAATATTTTCCACAACTTCATATTTTCTGCTTCAACTTAAGCATTTCATTTAAGGTTTTTTATGTATATTTTTTGTTAATTTTTTTTCTTAAGACTGATTCTACCGACGTCAAAAAGTGTCCATGCCATTTGGAACGTTCCACGAGAAATATCTGCCAGCAGCCTACTAGACGCTGCAATGCTTGGTGGTTGGCTAGAAGCATAGCACACTGTTTTTGTTGGGCCCGAAGGCGCTGTATCTTTTGCGATTAAACCGTCTCGATATATTTTTTGTCGGTAAAAAAAACTTCACTAACCAAAGCATCACCCGTCCGCTTAAACGCTTGTTTTGTATAATGATTGATTAAATTATACCAGGGGTGATCCACATCTTTTAAATGAAAACACATTCTGCTGGTTTTGGAATAAAATATTTCAGAACTCAAAATCAGTTTCAATCAGATTCTGAACGATTGTTTTTCGGAATTTATGCTGACTCCAAAAGGTCAATGCTTAAATTATTGAGCGTACGAGAAATGATTCTTATGCAATTTCGTGTAGATGTTTTATGTATCATGAAAGGTCCAGCAATAATATTACATCAAATACGGCCGTTGGAGTAATTTATGCAACTGTCGCTTATGCTGCTGCTTTCTAAACGTTGTATCAAATGGATTTAAAAGATGTAGTTTCACTCTCATCGCAGCTAACGTTTCATTCCGCTTTCCGAGAATCATACCAGCTGATCATTTCATCCATGCTGCCGGTTTGGTGACCATCCCATCATGCTAACCATAATACCGGTGTTTTAATCACACTTCAGTTGACCTCGTACTCTTGCTGCTGATTCACTGTACGCCTCGCTGGTTTCTGGTTTCTGCTTTCGAAGCATTATTTCACGCCATGCCACATCATTCGCTAACAGGAAAAAGGCAACTCGATGAAGGATCCAAGAAACTGTGAAAGGATGAGAACTGGTTAAGTAACGCACAGATTAAAGCGAGGTTGCTAGAAATGAACTAATCCTGTGCTACTATCGACAGCGTTTCTGGAACACTTTAAAATCCACAAAATGCTGGGACATTCGACACAAAAAGGAACATTCCATCCAGATAGCGCGCACTCGTTTAAGCTGCTCCGCTTATGTTTACAAATCAAGAAGCTTACGAGTGTCCCCAAGACTGTGCGCGCTCGGATAAATCAACCGATAAAACGGAAAATTAATTATAATGACTGCAAATTGGATTCAGCTGCTCCTTCCTGTCCGCCGGTGCTCGATCTTGATTAAATTAAACATTTGTTAATTGCCCTTCCCCCCCCGGTTCGCCGTATGCGTAGGAAAGAGAGCGAGCGAGACACGGAAAGGCCAGCCAGCAGATAGCCAGCATCGTTTGAAATGGAATGTCCACCCCAAAAAAGGGGTCAACCCCGGTGGTGGTCGACCGATCAGAACTAGTCCCACGAGACCGATCCCGCAATCATGCGGCCACCCGAAATTAGTGGACCATGTTACCAGTATCCCGACCGATAGCTCACACCATCGAACTTCCCTCCGCCTCTTCGGCTCTTATCTGACGGGTGCCAGACCGGAGTCGTCAGAATTAAAACTCATTCCGCCAGCCTCCGAACTTTTATCGGTGTCCAGCATCGGCACCGGCGCTCTTCAAATTCTTTTCAGCTGAAGCGCTGAAGTACGATAGTAATTAGACGCTGACGATGGTGGTGACAGTGGTTTGTCTTGGAGTGACAGAGGCGCTGGAGTGAGAAGGTGATTTACACTTTAGAAATCAATTCAATTCCTACAATTCCACTTCGACTGTGGGCACAAAATGAAAGCTTCCCTTTATCCTTCGGTTCGGTTCTCGGTCAATGCGAAAGTTATGTTCCAAGTTTCTTGTGTGCGTAATCCCATGCGGTTCGTTTCATTCCCTTCATTTGGTCTCTAATTTATTGATTCAACTCATGCCAACCGTCGACGCACGCACTTGGAGAGAAGAAAATTGGAATAAATGAAAGCGCAGTACCCAGCACCAACACCAACTCGTTGATTAGCAGTGCCAGCAACCGCATCCTCTTGGTGCTCTTGGGGGGAAATGGAATGAGAAAAGGGAGAAATTGGTGGTTTCATCTCCCCATATTCCATTCAGAGATACCGAGAGCACGGCACACTAGGTTATTGGCTCACTGGAGCGATTATGTTTATGAATTGATTTCACTTCGTTGCTTGAAGCAGAGCACAGTCGCTCGTGCTTCTACAAAATGACAACCCAGCATGATCATCAATTCATAAAGTTACTTCCCTCAACCCTGGTCGTCGTTGTCGTCGCCACAGAGTGGAGTGTCTTTCATTTAGAGCAGCGCAGCTTCATTGCCAAGCTGTGTTCGAAGAACGAATTTAATCCTCTTCTCAATCCGGTCGAGCAGCGGTCGAGAGGCTCGACCCAAAAACTGGGCCAACATTCTTTCTGAAGCTAGAACCAGAGGCCAGCAAAGAAGCAATGCTTTTGTTGCCCTCATTCTGTGGCTCCCCGGGCCACACACAAAACTGCCATTCAAGTTTTGCAGCGAAGAATGTGTTTGAAGAAAACGGGATTTCGGGATGTGGTGCATGGCCCGGAATGGCTCTCCATTTGCCGCAACCGAACTCGAGCGAGCCAAACATCGGAATCCTACTGTCTTGCACCACGACCGAGTGGATTCTATGCCAAGGATCCATCCCAACACAAACACATACAGCAAGCGCTGCCGTTTCCACTAAAATTTCGTACCGGACACCATTCCGTGTCCGGATGTGTGGTCCGGGTAGGCGGATGGTTGCCAAGCAGCCCGAATGTGAGCCTCGTATGTTGGACGAAATCCAATTGAGGCACCGGCCGACCGACCGACCGACCGACATCCGGACAGCCAACCACGGAGTAAGGAACCATCGTATAGTGAAGTGAGAGCTTGAACTTAATTTGTGATGTATTTATGTGTTTTCTAGCCACCTCACCCCGTTTTTTCCCGGGTTGGCACTGTTATTAGGCGTTATTTAGTGCCGGTCCGCCGGTTGTGGCACCGCTTGAAGAGGAGTTTCCAGGCGGAACAACACAGTGGCCAATGAATAGAATGGCTTCCAAATGTACCCAGCAAACAGTGTGTTGCACATTCGATTCGATTCCACTGCAGCGCATGTGAATGTGACGTACACAAAGGAACAGTGCCTCATGAAAGCAAGGATTTGTAAATTTTTGGAACAAGCTAAGGAAGCTTGGAGTGTCGAGAGGAGATTAAGGTTCACCTTAAGCTATCTTGTGAGTAGGATAATGAACTGAAATAGTGTGTCAACGTTGGTGGTGGGACTTATGGAACACAATTCGAGTGATTTTGTATTATTTAGAAGCTTTTCTTCGTCGTCTGAAGCTTAGCTGGAAGCTCGATTGACAGAAACTGATATTCCTCCCGGAATTCTAAGCATTCCATTCACCACAAATCATATCAAGGACATGTGTTCCCGTTCACTCCAACACATAACACAAACACACAAAGCAACATGAAAGACACCAGATTTCAGGGAATCCCGGGGAATCCAAATGCAAATTCGTAATTTTACGAATCAAATCCAGCACCGTCGTCACCGACAAACCCATTTGATCGCAATTCAAAGGCCCATCCCTCGTCACGCTCCACGACAGCCACCAGCCAACGATCCAATAAATTATATTCCCTCCCTAACTATCTCCCACCCCTCCCTTCTTCCGCGGTGGCACGGCGGCGACATCATTCCCGGGGAAAAGGACACCACGCTCGGTGTGTGCGCGCGCGAAACCGGGAATAAAATTATCCAAATTGAAACATTACCAAAGCTCGGCGGTAATTTAATCTACATATCTATCGGATCGGCACGGCTGCGAACCTGGAGCGCGGTGCGGTGCGCGTTCCGGTGGTACGCCGGGTATTTCGGTGGCAAGTTTTATTGGCCGCCAACTTTCACCGTTCCCGGGGAACGTATTTACAAGTAGGCGACGGTGGCGGTGGCAACGGTGGTGGAGGCCTGTATTTGGTGGCAAAAGTTTTCAATCCAAGCATGCCTCGCTCACAGCGGGAGGTTCGCGATGGAGTTGGCACGGTGGCGGCGTAATCAGAGTTGGCGGTATTTGTACGCCGGATGAAACCCAGGCCAGGAATCCAACGGCGTCGATCTTCTTGTGGAATGTTCCGGGTATGGCCTCACGCCCCGCGAAAGACAAGAAGAATGTCTTTGAAACGATGCTTCGGCGATAATTCGAACCGAGCGCGGTGGTGGTGATAGCAGGGGAATGGATTTGACATTCGAACTCCCGCGAATAACCATTATTGGCCCGTTACCGAGAGTTTGCATAAAAAAGGGGCCATTTTCTCGTCGAATTTGGCGTCACACAAGTGCCAAAATGATGCTAAACAGGTTCACACCAACAGTCATAGCCCGCCTTAACGCCTAAACCAGATGTTGACCGAAGATGCTCCAAAGAGAGCGGAAAAAATGGAAACAGTTTGGCCTCTTGTGCAAAGTCTAAGGCCTTGGTGCCTAGGTAAGAAGTCGTATAAATGTTAAGCAGTTTTGATTTGAATATAAAGTTGGCTTAATTATACGATTGACTAAATTGTACGCGCACACATATAAAGCGTTCAATCTGTTCCGCCGTCGTGGCCGTCGTGGCCGTCGAGACCGCTTTCACAGAAGGAGAAGAACCCGGCCGGTACGCCTTCACGCCAGAAGACTGACATAAACCGTCGGCCCTTCCTAAAAAAAAAAGGAGAGGAAAAACTTTTCGCGAATGTTAATTTTTCCGGTTTCGCCTCGAGACGCCAGCCGGGACGACGCCAGCCAGGCCTTGGCCGACGGAGCAGCAAAACGGTTAGCATATTTTAATGAGCAACCACTTTCGACACTTTGGCACATCTTCGCACCAGTCGCAAACCAGTCGGGAGTGTGTGAGGTGAAAGTGGAAAACATTTTTGCCATGTTTCATAATTTTAACCTTTTCCTCTCCAAACCCGGGGGTAACAGATAGCCTGGCCAGACCAGTAGCATTCACGAGCTTTCTTGGCACGAAGTTTCTTTTTTTGGCACACTCGCAATCCTTGGTCCTTTTCCTTGGCCACGTCACTCGTTTCTCGGGGGGCGGTGAACGCGAAAAATTTCCCGAAACATCACTCAACAGCTCCGGCGAATAGTGTGGCCGACCTGGCTGGCTGGCACAAGGCTGTTGCTGGTGCTCATCATCACTTGTCCGCCACGGGGTGCACGGGGACGGATTATCATGGCCATTAACATCTCTTAACATTTTCCGGAAGATACTTTCACGGCTTTTCTACCGGCGGCGGCCTGTCTTCGTTGACCGAGCCTCCTTCGTTTCAAGACGCTGCACAGCTCCACTACTACTACTACTAATACTACTATTACGAACACAGCGGCATGGTACAAGCGCGAAGACACGGGAAAACTTTAAAATTATGAGCAAAGTTGGCGTGGCGATCGCCGGGATATTGGAGCGGCCAACTTTCTATGCAAATTGAATCTACACGACGCGCCGCTCCGCTACAGTCCCACCTCAGAGCCATTGCTGGCTGCCGATGAAATGATTTTCAGCAGCGCACAGCCACCGCCGGCACCACATTGGCTCGATGGATCGACGATGCCGCTAGTCCCAGTCGTTCATGAATATCCTCATGATGGTTTAAGAGAACGCCGTGCAGCATCGACGCTTGTAATGGGAGTGGCGGGTGCTCCTAAGTAATGCGCCAGGAATGCGCCATTCACCGCGCATACTTCAACTTCTTCTCGACCAATTTCCGGTTGAATCATGATGAGCAAAAGCACGAACGCGTGTCCTTGCTGGGGTATAAGCAGAGAGAGAGAGAGAGAGAGAGAGAGAGAGAGAGAGAGAGAGAGAAGAGTAGAGTGAAGAAAACATATTAATCACCATATTAATCATCCGCTCATAAGATGTTCGGAAGGCGCACCGAAAAGGGACGAAGCGAACGTACCCTAAGAAACTATCTCTTTGGTGGCCATTTTCATTCTCCGCCAATCTTTCGACTAGCACGGGTGCATAATCCGAGCGAGTGCAGCTCAACACGTCACTCAAGCAGCGTAGTAGCAGCGGCAGCAGCAGCGAGCATGCACCAAGCACCGTGTGACCAAAGTTTTTTATTTATGCTAATGCGCTAATAATTAAGGCAAGGAGGAGAAGAAGTGCCAAAGTTTTGCTTTGAGTGAATGCTTTTAATGGGTGTATAAGTCTATCCACTGGAGGATGGTATTCTTCCGTCAAAACAACGCCACTGGAGAAGGCAAGTCGGTCTGTATGCCGTTGAAACGCGTGAAAAAGTTCACCGTTTTCGGGGGGGAAAGCTCTCACGAATCAAACCTCCCTGGTTGCAGCATAAATCCATCGTTTTGGGATCTGAAATGTTTGTCGTTCTACTCGGTATGAGATGTAGAAACTCGTGCTTCGCCGGTTCTTCAATTTTCTATCAAACTTTCAACCGCAAATGCCGGCCAGCCTGTTGTGCATAAACCGGCACAGCATATGAAGTGTCTTGGAATACTTTCCCCTCGGGAGGGAGCTTTTCATCTTCCTTCTTCAATGTTTAAACCTAAGGCACATACAATCCCAGACTCAGACACGGCGCAGAAGAATGATTTTCAATTCTCCACATCATTCTCGTCGAGTGTCGTCGAGCGTTCGAGCGAGCGGTTCTTACACAAAACAGAGCCCCAACCAACCAACTATTCCGGGGGCCAACCAGACCCACTAATTGAATACAAAATGGATTGTTTTACCATCATGACCACCCGGCAGGTGGTTGGTTCGATGTTCACCGACCGGAACAGAGAGGAACCCGGATCATAAATTATGCTTCTCTACATTAGCGATTTGTCGCTACCACAACAGCGGCAGCGTTCCGTGTGCCATTCACTGCCGAACGCGCGCAATCAGTTTTAAGAGCCAATACTCCTTTCTGCGAAAATGGCATTATGGGGGAAGGGTGGGCCAGCTGGTTTCAATTCACGGCTTTAGTGTGTTTGGAATTTCGAATGGAAATGGTTTGTATTGTTGGAGATCACTGTTGGAGCGGTGGAGGAAACGGGTGATGATGAGAATGATTATTTGAAATGATAAAGATGCTGATGATGCTGGCAATGTGGAATGTTGTTGAATCCCAGGGTATTATGACGAATCGACAGCAGGATCTATCTCGGTTAGTAACAGGGAATGAATCCTTATTTTTGCATTTTGATCCTTGAACTGCGACCGATTCGATTCTAGCTTTCGAAATTGTAATGTCGAAACTACATGATTGCAATTAGCAAATACTGCGGGTTTTCGTTGCTCTGGTATTGAACATCAGCAGATCAGTCAGAGGATAATGCGTCCACTTAAGGCCCCCGATGCATGGAAATTAATTACGGAGAATCAACTGTGGATTATAATTATTTTCATTTTAAAATAATTTACAAAGAACATATTTTATTTAACAAAAACACACGATTACTGTTGTACATTTTGGAAAAACAGTGATAAAGAAGTGAATATTATGCCTCTAGAATAGCATACTTACTCTTAATACATTTCAATCACCAATATTTATCTACTTTTCCTTATTAACAGTAGAAATCGTAATGATCGTCAAGAAGAGTTTCTAATTAATCTGAGTTGCATTTGAGCAATGAATACCTTCAGTAACTTAAATGGAAAAAAGCGTACAATCCCTCGACATAAAGACCGAAGTAGCAATTTCGATTAAACCACTTAGAATGAGTTTGTATCGCTAAAGCCTTAGCCTAAACTACCAAGAACTGTCTATAAAATGAATATCCACACTATTTGTTCACGCTTTAAGGTCTGTTTCGTGAGATGATTGGAAAAAATAGTTCAAAAATAGCTTGATAGACGCGTTATTGATGTGTCGAGGTCTTGTTCATGCTCATCCTTTGTATGAAACCCATCGAAAGGCTTTTATCTTTTATGCAAGAGCGAACATACTCGGTTGATACAACATTCCGTCGCCGAAGAATGTAAAACACCATCCATCCATCCGGCCAGCGATGGCATGGTCCTTAGTGTTTGGTTTTCAATCATGGCCCCAACACACTCACAAATTGGCCACAACGAAAACGGTGATGGTTTCCCCCGCCGGTGCCGGTCCATACTCTCGGTAAATTCCCCTCGGTCGCAGCAACGCCGACCATCGAGGAGTGAACACAGAAGCACAGGAGCAGCATCCGGGGCAGAGGCTTTTTAATTAAACTCATATTCATGGCAACCATCCTGTGGTAGCACAGGGTGCCATTACCCAGTTGTGCCCGGACCGGTGAAAAAACCCGGAGCCCTCGGCCAGGGGAAAATCCATTAGAGCCACGATGAGTGCCCGGTGTAGGTGCTGGTCACCGGTACGACCAGCGAGCGACCGAGCACCGTGTTCCATGACATGGGAAATGATTCGTTCGCTTGCAACGAATCGCCGATTAGTGGCAATCATAAATGGACAGTGGACAACGCCAGCTACGATGAGTAGCGGCAAAACGTGCACATAAAACAACAAAAAAGCATCTTCTCCATCTCGGACCATAGCAGGCACTGGCTTGCTCGCTCTCTTTTTGACGCCATCTTTTCATTTTTCACAATTCACTGTCCAAGCGAGCAAGTTTACAACCGGGACCACCCACCCACCAGCAGCATCGTGTTTACAGTGCTTTGCTCTTAATAAACATGTTCCGGCGGTCAGGCCGGACCGGCTCAGCAGGGACATAATCGTCGTCGTCGTCGTGGTCGTGGTCCTCGTCGTCGTCGTCGTCGTCGTCATGATGACGGAGACGGAGCGGCGGATCAGCAAACAATCAACCGGCCCCCCAACCGTTTCGGTGTTTGGGAAACCCTTTTTTTTTCTCCCCGACCGAAAAGGCGTTCCTGATGCGGGGAATTGAAAAGTTTGGCCCGAATGTGGGCCCGGAGAGAAATTTGTTTCGCCCACAAACGTACATACAAAGGGATTAAGGGGCACAATGGCGGCGGTACAATGACGCTCCAGCGGTCGCTCGATTGTGTTGCGGCCGCTTCCAGAAAGGTCTTGCTTGGCTAGCCCGGCGCCCAAGGCCTGGCCGGGGGATGGGGATTCTAAAAATCAGATTAAAGGATTTATTCGGTGAAGGTCTCACCAGCACCACCGGAAGGAATGCCGCTTGGCGACACAAATAGTGTAACAAAAGTGGCATTAGCATGTCGGAGAAATCAAGAAGGACCTTTCCCGCCCTTCCCCTCGCTCTCTGTGTGTGTTCACACGCATGGCCAAACACGCACCCTAATCCCTGGCTACCGGAACTCCGAGGCGATCTCCGAAGCTGTCTCCAGGAAGGCACTGGGAACCCTGAGGACAACAGCAGCAGTAGCAGCCGCAGCAGCCTTAGTTCGCACAAAAATCACGATCACTGGACAACATAATAGGTTCCGTTTCATTTAAATGGTTGGTCCACTCATTCCGGATGCCAGAGGGACCGTTGTTTGGTGTGCGGCTTAACCCCGCACGTCCAATGTCCAACCGGTTTAAGCTCTGTGCCCCGGGCCATGGGCGTCCGGAACTGTTCGTGCGGAATCAAATCTGCTTCGTAAATCCCTTCGGCAAGACAAGAAAATAAAGGCTTTGGGTTACGAGCGTAGGAGAGCTACACAATAGCCCAAAGGGGGGGAAACCCAAGGCGTTTGGTCTTGCCGTAGACCTCCGACTAAGGTCCGGGATGATGTGGCATATGTGGCTCGGTAATCTATTTATTAAAATGATGCTTAAACCACTGACGTCCTTACCTTGGTTCGCTTTGCAATGGAAGCAACGATTGAGAGTCGGTCAAATATCGCTTTCAAGTGATTGTCACAGGATCTTGTGATGTAGAATTGTTGGAATTCAACGCTGGAGTGCTTCATCTCCAAGACCACAACAACGGTCATGAATTGAAGAGCAGCTCTCTGTCTCTCGGCGGATGACTTATGTATGTCGAACATTTCCATCCTCATCCACCGACACTTGTCAAGACGGGCAACAAATCACAAAGCTAAAGCAGCAAATTGCCCTTGCAAACATACGCCCATCTTCTTGACCTGAAGAGTCACACCGGTACACCGGTGCGTGACACCGAACCAGCGACCGATTAAGATGGACGCGGGAGTGTCGGAGCGTAAGCGTGAGGCCACGACGCGCGATGAGGTGCAATGTCGACAAGGCGCTCTGTGCATAAACCCCATCAACCACTCATCACCAGCTAATTGATCTTTTGATCCTGCATCCGTCGACGGTGGAGTGGTGGAGAGAAGCGCATGACAGCTGACACCACGCCCGGCGAGAGCTGGTCCCGTTGGTTTCAATCAGCAGCAGCAGCAACAACAGCCACTAATCAGACGAAAATCAGGCGCACGCTTCACTCCACGGAGTACCACCATCTCCGACTCATTAGGATGCTTCTGGTAGCTGGCTCCGATGGCATCGTTGACCCACGGAGCTCACGGTGCTGGAGGAAGAACGCTGCAAGCATACAATTTCCACTTAATGATGCTGGCAGGCTGGAGCTCTAGAGGGTTTGTGGCCTTTCTATACTCTTCGCATCCTGGTTTCTAGGTGTCGTCAACGCACCAACTAATAACTAATTCCATCATTTGAAGACTGCAATTGCAAAATAGAACATGGCGAGCACGAGGAATTCCAGTTGAAGCTGTACGAAATTCCATTGGAATACTAAATTGTGGATTCAAAATTAAATGTTTTGGGAAATATATTGGACAAATTGTTCGGATGTTTGATGCAATCTATTACTTTGCGTTCACTAAAATTGCATTCTATGGCAGAGTTGTCCTATTCCGTCGCTTTTTCGCTTTATACCGTTTTTTGTTCATCGATTTTTCATTATGAAATAGTTTAAATTTATTTTATCGACAGTTTGGCGGAATGCGATGCGGTAGAAATTGATGTCGCGGATGAAGCCGCTGCATAGTCTCTTCGCTATAGAGCAGTGGTCAACTAGAGATAGGCAAAAAAGGGGTAAAATTCCAAAACTAGTCGCTGCGCCGGGAATACGAAATGATTTAGCGCCTTTACCCCAATTCGTATGATGGAGGCGCCAGGTAGCCGGTAACTTTTCAGGGATTTTTAATGACGTGGTGAATATAGAAATTTTCAAAAAAAATGTTACCTGGTTCAATTATTCGAACACTACTGCCATTGCAGATATATTGCCAATCTGCAATTCCAAAAATGAGTGTCTTTCCTTAGACTTTCATGTGTTATTTCCCGTTTTCAACAGTTTAAAAATAATATTACATTGGTGTAATTGCATGAAGCAATGAGCCTGTACTTAATGCATAAAATTATATGCACCCAGATTCCAAATGACTCGCTCAAACAAGCTGCAAGAAGATTCTTGATTCCACTCGCGACTCATATCAGATGCAGGGGCAACCAATTTCGAATTCATAAAACACCCTCCCACCACCGGCCATCAAATGATCCATTCCGGTGTGTATATCACACCTATGTACCGAACTCACCGGCTTCTCACCGTGCCACACCACACACCGCGATTCATTCAAGATGAAATAGCACCATTTGCCCGAATGTTCCGCTCGACCTGGACCTAAGGGCGTTACTGGCCGGGTGGATTTTTATTTCTTCATCTCGGTTTATCTCAACTTCCAGCATCCATCCAACCATCCATCCATCCAGCTAGAGCGCGAAACCGGCCGGAATTCTATTAGGAACCTCATTTCCCGCGCAGGAACCACTCCGAGATACTCGGTACCGAGTTACCGACTTAACGACTTCGCCTGACGCCTGGCCGTGGCACTTATGAACTCGATTCCTCGACACCACGGCGATGCATGCTCGGCCAGTCGCGCCAGCATCACCACATCCATCCCATTAGCGCGATCCCACACCGCCCACCGACCCACCATCCCGTCGGGCCCCGCGAACCGTTCACTCCGACACATAATAAATTCATAAAACATTGGAGGAAATT
>NC_064877.1:80843146-80863146 GCF_943734665.1 Anopheles aquasalis
CAAGCGCGCACACCCTTCCTCGACGCCAACGACCCCTATCCGTAATAAAGTAACAATGACAATCCTTTCGGGCACTCCCCGGGCCGAACGGCCGAAAAACATTTCGTTTATCTTGGTCCCGAGAACAATGCCCGGCCTGGGACGGTGTGCCATCGTCTGGCATTGTCTTCCGGTGGCTTCTTCCGTTCTAAAGTTCGCGAGACGCCAAGCAAACCGGACCGAGAACCATAGTGCCCGAACAGGTGAGGTGCTGTGCCTGGTTGGTTTGACGCAGGTAATCAACAGTGAAAAGGGGTGCAAAAGGTGGAGTGGAAAGGGGTGGTCTGTTGGAACTTTGCTTTCGAAAACAAAACAAACAAACAAGTGCAAAGAAAGGGACAAAGTGAGGAAGCAACATAATGTCGGAACAGTAAAAACAACAAAATGACGAGAGGCGGAGTGGAAAACCCCGGGACGGACGGACGGACGAAAAGCTGTCACAGATAAGGGAAAATGACGTGCGCGATGTGACAATCCGCACACACGCGCGCTCGTGCACAAAGAAGAAAACAACAGACCATCCGTGTCCGTGATGAGTGCGATAGGGTGGCGGTGGATTAAAAGGGGTGGCCGATGCCAAGGATGCCAAAGCTGCAAGGTTGAGAAGCAGAGAAGGGACAGCCGAAAGCAGAACAGCACGTGCTCATTGTCTTAGGCTGCTGGTAGCCGTCGTCGTCGTCGTCGTCGTCATCATAAACACGTAAAGAGAGGCAACTACGAGCGCCGCATTGTTGTTGTTGCCGTAGCGCTATCGAGGGTCGAGAGCGTTTGGAAAAGTTTCATAAAATTTTTAATGCATCCAACTTACCACAGTAATTTATGAACCGTTGCACCCTCACACAACCCTGTAGACACACGACATTCCACGGAGGCAAACCACCACCCCCGCCGAGGGCATTTCAACATGCCAATGGAGGCGCCTAGTAGCGCATGATTTCCCTGCGATGAACCGAGCTAAATGCCTGCTACCTGTGCGCCGTGCTCCGTTAGCAGCAAAGCGATGAACAGCTTATGAGCGGCCTTTGCGGACTTTTGCAAACATGAGGGAACACCTTCGCATTCCACCAGTCCCCCCCCCCGGGTTCCTTTCCACTGAGCTGCGCTGCGTTTTGCAACAGATCGTTAATTATGTTGCTATGGGGCTATAGGGGGTTGCGAAGGCCATGAGTTAGCATAGTCATGTTTCGGGTGCTGCCCGGAACACCCGGAAGTGAGGTGGTACCAGGGAACTCGGTACCCGGTTCCTTCCTGGTGAAAGGTCACACAAGAACGGTGCTTCAGGAGCGGAAATGTTGAGACACTCGAGTGCTCTTGCCTCTCGAGCTACGTCCAAGGAACAGAGGACCAGCAGCAATTGCTGAAGGCATGAGTGTGTCCGGGAATGGCTGGTAAAAGGGGAAATGTTCACAACTCTAGGCTATGCTAACATGACATGTTAAAGTACACCAAACTTTATCCCAACCGGTACCGGTGCGTGGTGCTGCAGCGCTACCAAGAGACAGACAGACAGAGAGAGAGAGAGAGAGATTTAATGTTCATTCGTTCCATTCGCACAGTGTGCATGTGTTCCCGTTTGCAATGTTCACGCGTAGTGTGAAGGCGGCGGCGCTTGCCGTACCGTCTAGCATTGCACCAGGTCTCTGGCAGGTCGTGTTGCTGTGTTGTCTCGCTTGGTAGAGGCCCCTGGTCCTAGAGGGATGATTTATTATCTGGTTCCCGTGTTTTGCCTTCGTTTTTCTTTTTTTGCGCCAAAGTTTTCCAAACGAATGCCATCGTAATGATGTTGAGGGAGGGTCATTTCATGTGTTTCTTGTGCCATTTATGGTTGTAATGATGGCACTTGTAAAGACTTTGCAAGTAAGCAGTAGTTATTTTACTTTTCCATTTCACTTTTTTTTAGAGAATGCATTACGTTTGAGGTAGTTTCAGGTATTGTCGGTAGACAAATGGTGATTTTTTCTTCTTTTCTGACGACTTGTGTTTGGTTGGGCAGATCGAATTTCGTAGGATGGTCAAAGGTGCCCCACAACATACTAATAAGAGGTAATTAAAGTTAGTAATTAGGCAACGGAATGTTATGTAATAGTACAGCGATAAATTATTGGTTCCCCTGTGTTCAGAGACCAATGAAAAAAAACCTAGATCATATTCCCTTATGAGGACATTTATTCATGTATCTGTTCCAGAAAAGTTATGATTTGAAGTAGTAAAATGAGGAAAACCTTAATTTTTGTTTAATCAAATATTACATTTTAATCTACTTATACATGTTTGTTATTTATTTGTAAATACATTTCCTGGAGCACAAAATAACCGAAGATAAAATAACTGCCCAGGAATCTGAATGTCTTCTAAACACAGAACCCCTAAAAATACCCAAAAAATGCGACGAAAATACTCCACCATGCAACTGGTGGTGTTATCGAAGGCATATTGTGTCTTCCTTGGCGTATCGTAGAAAAATGTTGGCCACGCTGCCCGGGCCCCGCATAAACGCGGGCTCAGCTCGCTAAGCCACCGTGCTTAGCGCGTCTCCGCTTAAAGAACCCAAGCCGAACGGCTTTTTCATCGCCCGTTTTCGGCCATTTTCGTCGACTGCGCCAGCCAGCAATCCCTAACCTAAGAGAAACTGAAAGAAAAGAATGAAAAAGATAGAACCGTTTGCCACCACCGAGGATCCGAATCCGAGACGAATGGTGCGTCGAGTTATCCTCGAAGAAGACCGGGACCACTAGAGCTCCGGGACCGTTACCATTCGCTGCCATTCGTCGCAGCGAGGGCAGTGGAAAGCAGATTAAATGCAAAGCAACCGACAGGCAGGCAGACAGATACCGTGGAGGGAGGATTATATGCATATTAATTGGCAAAGTTTGACAGGCGTGAAGTGGACCGGAACGGCTGGTCACACGGAAACAAACTCATCCAGCACCCGGATGAAGCCAGGCGAGCGAAGAACGACGAGCGTTCTTCGTTTGCATTAATGAATTGGGAAAAAGTATTTTTTGTGCCCACCCAGCCCTGAAGCTAACTTCATCGCTCTGCTTATTCCACCCACAGGAGGTGATGGTTTTGTTTGTCTTTTGGAGCATTTAGTATTCGTCGCAACGGTTTCTTCGCACATTGGGATGGTGGTTCGGAAAGCTTGTGCTTTTCAGATGAATAGAAAAGATTTCCGGAATCTTGGCGTGAACATAAATGGATCAATTCCCACTAGCGTTCCATCTGCTTCTAATGTTCCTTATGCATCTAATGTTTTCAGAGAAAATATTCCATAAACACTTATTCCTGAAACTCATCTTCTTACGCAGCTGCTTAACATTTCAACATGAATCAGCATCAGTAACGGTCGCTAACTGTGGCAAAGTTAACTGAGTCACCGTTTTTCTGACAAGCCTAATCCATCTCGCTCAGTCGCCATGCTCCAGAAAGGATTTACCAGACGTCCTGTGGCTGGTCCCGTGGCCAGTGCCAGCGCTTTGAATTACGAATTACTACTTCAGTCGCTCGGCGCTCGGCTCAGCTTAACGCGACTGCCCTTTTTGACGAATCGTCTGTGGTTTTCGCAAATTAAGACCAAACAGCAGCACAAGCAACCGGAGAGCACTAAGCCGGTATCGCTTCTGCCGGTCCGGCAGTCTGTGGTTGGCATTAGGGGCCGGGCACAGGCGCGAAGACGACGTTGGCACGTTGAGCCCTCTCTGCTTCCTCTGCTACTTCGTTGACTGGTATTTTGTTTAATGAAATACGTAATCTGATGACTTGGCGTCTTGTTTTCCTCCATCCAACCGTCACGGGCACCAGCAGGCACCAGAGCAAATCAGGGTTGCGGTCGAGGTCGAGAAGTCTGTCCGATTTGTCCGGACGCTGAGTTGCTGACTAATGCGGACTCTGTGTAGCGTGAGGAGTAGTGGTGCTTTGACAGGCGACCAGGCGTAAAAGTAGCTGCCACGTTCGTGCTGGTGACCTACTCATTCCGCTTGCCTGCCGGCCGTGGTCTCAATCAAGGCAGGACACTCACAAGTGTGGACACTGTGACACGTGCATACATTGAGTTGCAGTGTTCGTAATTCTTCGTCCGCAAAGAGAGGAAGAGAGCAGGAATGCGCTGAGTAGATTAGAACCTTTCGCACTCACCACCGGACGGAGGACGAAGCACCCAAAAACGGGAAGTCAAACTTAAGCCGTTGAGCCCCGGTCCAGGCCCCACCCGGGGGGGGAGGTCAGATCGTCGTGTGCCGTGTGCTCAAAGCATAATGCTACGAAACGCCACCCCAAAACGGGAACCCTGGGTTTGGTTCCTGGCGCGCCAAAAACGCTTCTCCCAGGGTTGACAAGACCTGGCACCCACGATGCAGCCACTGGTGCAGGTTCACGGTATTATCTCTTATTATACCCATAATTCCTGCCCCTAGGGCTCGGTTTCGGTTCATCGTTTTACGGGAATAGTCCCGGGACCGTGGTACCAGGTTGGTGTGCGATCGGAATCGAGATCGCACGACGTTAGCAATGTTGTTGGAGTTGCAGAGACGGAGACGGGAGTTTGATATGCTTGACCACCACTGGACCACCGGACCAGCATACGACATCGGAGCATAATACTATCATGCAGAAACAGACTGGCGGTCAACCGGTGAATGCATAAAGCTCTTGGTTCTAGGTTAACGAGGCCAGCCAGTCGGAGGAAGGGTGCGCCACAACAAAACCACGTTGAAACAATGAGTTCATTCTAGGTGGATTCCGGTGGGGAGGTCCGAGTGAAGGGTGCTTATGGTTCAAGTGGGTCAGCGGACATTCAGGATCATTTAGATTATGCTTTAAATTCAAGAGGATACTGCAGTTAGTGGTGTTGGTTAGAATTATGTTGCCAAAATATTATTGCTATTTCGATCTTCTTTCTACAGATAACAGTTTCAATCTTTACATAGCCTCTGAAGCTAAAGCAGTTGTAAGAATTCCAATTAATTACCTTACCAAAAATCAACATAGAAATTTAAATTTATATTGATCATTTCAGACTGAACAATCAACAACACAAACCTACTGAGAAAGAAGGAACTGTAAAAAATCTTGGTCTCCCCTTAGACAAAAGAGTTTTACACTTGAACCACGCTCAGTGTTGTGTTAAAATGTGTTAAACGGTTGCCTCAATAGGAAATGAACTCTACTTCAAAAGAAAAAAACAAACTATGATCATCCAAACTAGATTTATAAAATCATAACATAAACACAATTTATATGAAAAGTACTAGCCTCAATTAATGAATCCAATTAAAATCCAATTCCATTGCAAAAATTGCTTTTTTGACGACTCAATTGAATTTCAAAGCCTTTGAGGATGGGATTTCATCTACAGACATTCAATTTTGATTAATTCTAATAAAATACTTTGCTAAATTCCAACTTACTTCAAATTACACCGATTGGATAACACTTTTCCTGCGTATATTATGTATTAAAGAGGGAATAATCATGCGGATCAGCAGGTTAGCATTCCATTTATACCAACAAAAAAAGCAAAAAGCAGCAAAAGCCCCCAAAAACGGAATCCTGCTGCAATCCCGGTGCTTCCTCACTGTTACCCGCCACCTCTGAGCACCCTCTTTCAACCCTAAAGACCCGAGGTTTTTTCCTCGTTCCAAGTGATGCCACTCCTTCCCTCCGTCTGCTCTGCCGCTTACAACGACCACCAACGGGCGGGTGAACGCTGTTGAATCATAAATATGCCTCCAATCCATCTAATCCCCAAACACGGCAGTCCGATGGACGGTGACCGATCATATATCAACAGATAATACCTTTTGTGCCGTGAAGCGATTTTCCATACACACGGCCCTATTTGTCAACGGAACCGGAAACGCCGGACGCCCCTTCCCCTCGAGACCTGTAGAGCAAATGGTGGACCAACCAGACCAGACCGACATCGAGCTTTAGCTTTGTGCTACACGCTTAGCATAAGATTTGCCTCTTCTAGGCCCTCTCAACATCATCATCCCGATATGCGTCGACGGCCCTGAGTTCCAACCCGTCGGGGGAGGCCTTGAGTTGAAGTTTGGTGCGTGAAGGCCATAAGTTTATTCATCAAGTCCCTCTCTCTCGCTCCCCGAATGGCTCCTCTTACCCGAAAGAAGGAGACATAAACTACTTCTGGGTCACTTTTGACGGGGTCGTCGTCGTCCTCATCGTCGTCGTTCTCCGTCGGCAACATATGAATCTCCATTAATCATACACTTAATCTTTGTCGCACACGGCAACCGGGGCAACCGAAGGAATGGCAACCGGAAACGGCAATCCCTGGTGAAGTGTCAAGCCTTTTCCGAGTGGTTCGTTGTTGCGCTGTCAGGGTGCTGACAGGTCGCGCACCGTGGCACCGTGCCGTGAACTGTCAGCGTGAAAATCCAGCCAGTGCCCTTACCGCGCCGTTTGATGATTGATAAAGTCCCAAACGTTGTGTATAACCTGTAAGAGGGAAGCCACAAAACGAAGAGCGAAAACCTCGACTCAGTTGCAGCGTGTAATGCAGAAAGCATGTTTGCTGCAACCGTGCAGCGTTCTGCAAAACCGGAAGCCAAGGATGAGCTCCCGGAGGGTCCGGATGGATGGACGCGCATAACGGACCGCACGCACGTTACATTTCCGTTTCCGTCGGGCATAAATCAACATCACTTCGGATTAAAGTCTTTGTTCTCGTGATACACACAAAGAGACAGACAGAAACGGACACTCGGTATGCCCTTCACATTAACACTTCATTCGAAAGGTTTGCTCGCTGTCATTCACGGTGTCATCCTCGTCCTCGTCCTTGTCATCGTCGTCGTTGTGTTGGTTGTCGGAATGTTTGTCATATCTTTTGCCCCGATGCCAACCAAAGCCCTAGAAGTGTAACATCACACCACGCTTCTACCCTTTTCAGACGCTCGATGGAAAACAAAAAAAAGCACAACTTGCGGACACACCTGCTGATGCTGCTGATACCGTTACCGTTAGGGAAGACTGGAAAATACGTAAAAATCCTTTCCGGCTTTAAGCTTTTGGGGCCACCACTGTCTGTTTTTTTTTGTTTCCCCAAACCGAGAATCCTTTTTAATGCTGCCCGACTGCTGAACACACACAGAAACACATCGAGAGTGGAGACCAAGATCCTCCGGACACGATGCAAAACATTCATAATTTGAAAACACCGACCGGATCGGACCCGGAAAACTCCCGTTCTCCACGAGAGTGTAAAACACACACGAACCGGGAAGGGGCTTCAGTTTTGGGACGCCACCACTTTTTGTTATAGGTGGTCGGTCGGGATGAGGGTGTCTGGGAAAAATGGGGTTTCGTTGGGTTCGAGATTCGAGCGGCATCTAGGACGACCATCCCGGCCCGGTGGTGCCGCTTGATACCCGTGCCACGGCCACTGAACAAACCTTCTGCATCGCATGATTGTTACGGACGATTCTGTGGACCACCGGGAGGAACAGGAAGCAACAAATCTGGGCAACAGTAATGGGGAGAAAAAAAAAGGTTGGAGAAAATGGAATCGAATGGATGTTTTCAAAAAGGGGTGTGGTCTGAGGAGTTCCTTTATCGCCCAGGATGGCATTTTATCATCACGAGGGTACGAGGGCCACACTTCACACTCAACACCACCCGACGGGGGGTTACGACGATTTGACACGTCATAGAGGATGATGAGCCAATCCTTTGCTGCTGCTGCTGCCTTGGTCGCTGTTTTGTTTGAAGCTTGGGACATAACTATGATTCAGGATTGTGTGACTCATTGCTGTCAGTGCAAATGATATCTTCAAGTATTCGTAAGAGTGTATTTCGATGATTATTTTAATTCCGATAATGGTTGGGACTCATCACGTTAAAATTCTTGAAAGTCCTTTACAAATCACGTTGATTGCTGTAATAGTTGCAGGCTCCTAGAGCAAGTTCGTGTCCACATAATACAACGAAAATCCCTTGTTTATAACAAAAAGTGACCCACTAATAGCCTTAAAGTAGTTGCTGAGTGCGAACGATCGATGAACAGTCGAAAGCATTCTCGAAAGACCAGGTTTTTACCGCATCGCAGCAACCAAAGAAGTAGTCCACGTCTTGCATCAGACCCATCGCATCGTTTCCAAAGCAACACAGCTTCAGGAATGCCTTTCGACATCGCACCAAACATTCCATCCAGCCAAGCCCACGGAGCTCACTAGTAATAACCGGCGCTGATGGATTCACTCGCTTACTCCCTTTCTCATTCTCTCTCTCTCTGTCTCTCTTTGCAGTGAAATCGTCCGAGATACAAGCGGTCGAGGGACGGAAAATCTCCCTTCCCTGCCCACTGTCGGCACCGTCCCGTGACAAGGTGTACATGGTGCTCTGGTTCAAGGATGACGCCGGCATTCCATTGTACAGGTAAGTGAGTACCTGGGTGCATCATCTGGTCCCTTCCCCCCGCTGGATCCCCCCACCCGTTTGGTGGGTGACATTTTTCCCATATTTTGGGCCCGATAGAATTTGATGGATGATCCAGAGCACCCGGAGGAGAAGGAACCGCGGTTACCAAGCAGTTTGCCGAACCTCCCTTTGAGGCTTCTTCGAGCACAAGTGAATGCGAATTCGAAAAAGTAGATCGCTTACAGTGCTTCCAGGATACAGTATCCAGTAGAGTAACTGGCTGCAATTCGGTTGGAATGTTTTGTTGCTCCAAAGCATGCTCTGCTTTCCTCTCGGTTGCTAAAACATTCTTGGGGGCCAGGATTCTTCCGGGAACAGATTCCTTGTAAATGATGGCCAAATATCGTGAAGTAGGAAGGTGGGATCCCATTTGAACAAGCTCCGCGATCTAGTATTTAAAAAGACAATGAAATACGAGCTGAATTGAGTCTGTAGGAGACATCTTTCATTAAAGATCCACATACATTGATAAACTTTTCCGATCGATCATATTAATTGGCAAACCACACAAGTAATTGCCTTGGTATGGTTTCACTGGGTATTTCATCCAGTCGTGGTCATTTACGCGGCCGCTCATGCTTGGAAACGGAAATTCCTGGAAGCTTTTTATTACCCATTTCCCCCCTTTCATCGGAACACTGTAAAACGAATAAAGCACGCGAATCCGGGTTTTTCAAATAAAAAAAAAACCGTTACTCACAGAAGTCATTTCACTCTCATTCAATGCCGTGTCGGTTCGGTCATGTACCCTCGATAACGTTATCGTGTTCGGTAGCATTTTTTTATTGTTCCAATGATTTCGCACTACACTCACGCGCGCGCGCGCATTGGTTGGTTAATGGTTCTCAGATAAGCTTTTTAACTACCGCGAACGATTTGGCGGTGGCGAGGCGCAATTAAACACGCAAATCATACATGACGGACCAAGCGCCGTGGTACGAATTCGAGTGAATTATGAACCAACCACTCTGACCGAGTGACATGCCACGGTCAAATGTCAACCACTGGACCTTTAGCTGGACCCAGAAAC
The DNA here is from genome assembly GCF_943734665.1 of Anopheles aquasalis. Classification (NCBI taxonomy): domain Eukaryota; kingdom Metazoa; phylum Arthropoda; class Insecta; order Diptera; family Culicidae; genus Anopheles; species Anopheles aquasalis. The sequence continues at coordinate 80,852,652 of NC_064877.1, forward strand.
AACGGCCATTGTCACATTCCGGTGCTACTCTCTCTTTCTTTCTGGAATGTACCTAATCACCATGACCGCGAACGCGTGGCCTGTTCTTCAAAAGTTTGCCTCCGATTTATTTCCTTCTCGACGACGAACAAAAAAAGTCCCAAAAACACTCCTAAACGGTCCACAGGGGAGGTGGACAGGGGCCTCGCATAAATAACAAACACAAAAAAAACGCCGGGAGGGAGAAGCACGCGAAGCAACACTTACGGACACTTTTACGACTTCGGTGCGCCTTCGCTAATGTGCCCCTCCCCGAAAAGGTGAAGGTAATGCCTTTTTCGCAAAATCTCCCGCCACAATTTATCGTCCTGAGCGGTATCGGGAGTGCGTCGTTGTCGCTGATCGGTAACCGTGTGTAGCACACATACACGAGCACACATACAAAATAATCGTACCGTTCCGTGAGGCTCCATTTCCCTGAGAGGCTTTTTGGAGCTTCAAGTGGAACACCACAGACAGTTGCTGGCCGTTAAAAGTGGATTGTTTTCAACTCGTTCCTTTTCGCGTCTCGAGGTCTCGCACGCGTGTACACCCGGATTCGAGCATTTATTTCAATTTCTCCGTTCCTGTGTATATCGAACCCGAGGCCCAAGTGGAGCGACATAATTCAACCATTTTCCCAAAAGAGATTATTGGACCCGAAACGTGTCCTGGGGCCCTGTCCACGGCCTCTCACCTTTTCTCTCTGTATCTCACTGTCTCCGTAGAGACCGGATTTCGGTTACGTGATCGAGCGCAGAGCAGTGCTTGTTTGTTGTTATCGACAGAGAGAGAGAGAGAGAGAGAGAGAGAGAGAGAGAGGCGTATTAACCCGCACGACACGTATGGGCCGTTTACTTTAACTTGTTGCCCTCGGTTGATCGGGAAAGTTTGGTGCATTAGCGAAAATGGAAACCATAATTGTGCGGCCAAATGGTGAGCGTGGATATCTTAATAGTTGTTCTCGATCAGGGCGTATATTGCTCGACGTGTTTACAATTCTAATTGCTCATTGAGTTGAGGAAGCAGTTTACTGTCGTCACAAAGCCAGTACTTGAGATAAACCTTGGTACAACTAAAGAAATTTATGATAAAAGTGATAACTAAGTGGAAAATTGAGTTCTACTGACGCTTATCCTGGGCAATGTTCAGTCAATCCCATCCAAACATAGATAAAGCGACGGAGCATCATTATCCTAAGATCAAATCGAGTACACAATCATCAGTTGTAAGCTGTCATGTGCACATCCACAATCCACAGCCCCCCTTTTTGATGTGACAAGTGTTTTGAAATCTCCTCCAATCAACGGCAGCAAAAAGGTTTCCCAAACAAAAGGGGAAGGAAAGGACTTGTGACAAACGAGCCAATTGATGATGAGTCACACACTAAGCTGATAGAAGAGTTGGCACAAACAATAAAGGCACCGGAGGTTGGTGTGGACATCCGTCAGATTCAGTAGCCTTCGCAACCTCCTTCCCGGAGGGGGGTGATAACTATGCTTATCGCGCACTGACTCCAACGGGCGCCATGTCATCTCATCTCACTGGCTTCTGGCAACAGGTTGCTTGTTAACGATTTATGTAACCTGTCAAGGGCCGACCAGAAGAACCATCATCACCATCATGATCACAGACACAGTGGGACACACTTATTACACTCCCTCACTCAGTTGCCACTCGTGCTGGCGCACATCATCACCATCTTCATCGTCGCTTCGCCTTCACCATCGCCCGGCCTTTATTATCGTCGAGCGGAATCGGCCACCAGAAGACAAACTACTCACTGCCAGAGTCCATCTCTTCGTGACCACCACCACCGTCAGCAGCACCACGACTTGTTCACCACCATAAATGAGCCTCTTGAATGCTGAACGATCATCATAGCCCCAACCAACTTCACCATCAGCAGCATCAGGAGCAGCAGCAGCAGTCCAGTGCAAATGGACACCAAAGTAATAACAGACCCGTCGCCTATTTGCCAGCGGGTTTTTTGACAAATATTTAACCGGAAACTAACCTCTCGCCGCGCATCTGCGAGCACCAGTGGCACTGTGTGTTTCGCACTTCCGAAAGGGAATGAAGGGAGTTCGTAATTCGAGCCAGCGAGAGGGAGTCACTGAGGATCGCAGGACGTTCCGCGTTGACGCTAATTGCCATTTAGTAGCAATTAGGAGCGGTGGTGGCGGCAGTAGTAGTAACACTCTGGTAGCACCACTCGTAGTTGCTGTTTGAACGAACGAACGAACGAACACAGGGTTCGCACCAGTTCCGTCGATTCATTTCGCGGTAATTAGCGCGCCAAAGTTGGCCATGGACTCGAGCTCGAACGCCGGGGAAATTAAGCAATCGCACACCGATATGCGCCGCTTGAACGATGGCGTCGGTGTCAGCGTCAGCGTGAGTCGATGGTTTTTGGAGGTGATAATGGTGTTTGAGGGGCATGCTGAGCGGGAGTGCCACAGAAGATGATGGAGCAAAATACTGTTTTTTTTAGGGCTTCCCCTTTTTTGGGGGGGGTCAATTGCCCCTAGATCACTGTCAGTGTTAACGGGGCTGTGGGTTTTTCCTCACTAATTTGGCACTTTAAAGTAAATATTTCTATTTGCGAGATGCAATTGATTTATTCTGATCGCAGGTAATTTAGTATATCAGGAAAAGAATGTTATTTTTAATATTATTTTGCTAAGCGAAAACATACTCTATCACTTTATGGTGCTCAGGAATCTATGAAATGATTAGGATCGACGTCAAAACGTTGTTGGAAAGGGTTTGTTCCAAGTAGTTGGATACATAAAACATCGTCAAATTCTCATTTAATTAATGAGAATGAGACTTCATTTCTAGCAGAAAAAGAACATATAAACATGCTATTGCTACAACTAACCGAACATTTCCGCAATTGATGTTTTATAACTCCAAACTGCTCACTACAGAACTCTTTGTTTCGCTTATCAGGCAATTATGTTGGTGAATTAGAGCAACGCAGGGTTTTCATGTTGATCCTAATACGCTCTAAACACGATCTACACTCGTTCCTTCATTTCCTCTCTTTAATCTTTGTTTTTCTTTATCGCAAAACAAAAAGACGCATACCCAATCGCACGCGGTATCGTGATATTTGGTCGTATTTGTTAACATTTTTTTTCAATTCCACGAACCACACACGAATCACGAACATGCAGAGCTTGAACAGCGTTCCATTATTCCACTTCCATGTAATGTGTCACCCTCGGTGGAGTTCGGTACGGTTCACCATTCCCCGTAGCGTATTTTAAAAACGTTTATGATTTTTCCACAAATGAATTTTTACCTTTCCTTTGACTTGTTGTCTCCGACACCTGGTCCACCTTTCGGCGACTAAGCAGCATTACCCGGAAAAATGTTCCAACTGAACGCCAAGAAACATCAGACGACAAAGGCTGGCGGCATTTTCAACGGTCTTTCGTCTAACGATGAAGAACCTCCCTTACCAGCGGTGCCAGGCAGCTCAGGCAGTTCGTTCGTTTGATATTCATAAATTCATTGTGGCTTCTTAAATTTTTCAATTTCATTTTCATGATCCACCACCCCCCAAAGGCGGTTCTCGTGGCAAAGCGCGGTACTTCGCGGTGCAATAAAGCCGATTCCCTGACGTCTGCGACTGGTGACGATATACAGTGACAATCCGACCTAACACCGTGGTGTTATGGTAGCTACCGAGAAGAGACCAGCAACAGCAAGGTCGTCGCAACGGTTTCCTTGACGTTGCCGAGCCGGATTTGCACCGTTTGAATTATGATGCAACCAAAGCGCTCTTACCGGTGGCCTTGCCTGCCCTTTGGCTCAAAAACCAATGGCAGAACAAATCCATCGTGCCAGCTCGTTGTACTGTTGGTGGAAAGAACGAGTAGGGCACCGAGAATTCAACATAAAAGTCAACCTTCAATGAATATTCTGCATATTTCGCATAAAAAGCCTTCCATCCTATCGACAATTGCAAACCAGACAACGAGCTGCACGATACTCTGCAGATTGAAATGGCATTTAGACTTAGAGAGCAGCTCTGTGGATGCCAAGGTGAACATGAAAGTGCAAAATCGAAATCACTGAAGCAGTAAAATGTCGTTAAGCAGAAATGATGGAATTAAAAAGGATTGGTCAGAAAAGCTTTTTAAAAGGATTGATATTTATTTAGAGATGAAAATTAATTGAACCGTTTATTAGATAAATTTCCGGTTGCCTTGGGTTCAATTATTAAATCAATCAACATTTACAACACAATTAGTAAGTACGATACTCATACACGATCGATGTCCATCATTTTCATTTGATTGTAAATTGATGTTGATCATGCTCAAAACCTTCTTCTGTTTGGCATAAACTGCCACCTTTCATCCGAGTATTGACTGGTTGAGCTCTCTCCGTACCTGTCATTCTTATTTTGAAAATGGTATTTCCCTCTCTAAACCAGTCCACTCTGGACACTCTGAATACTTCTTCGCTTCTGAGAAAGAGATAACGAAACGATCGATCCACCCATGGCCGAATCGAATTGTAACATACGATTTATTATGTTGCATTCCGACCTTTCCAAACCAGATGATGCCCCTAGTGGTGGCATGAAGGGGATCTGGGCTTTGTAATATTTCTTGCAAACAAATACCACCCCCTCGCAAGCTGCTGTCCAGCAAAAGAAAGGTTCTCATGAGTCGGGGTTTGGTTTCCATTTCCAATTCCATCCTTCCTGCCATCTTTTTTCTTTTCCTTCCACCGATCCTCCCAGTTGAGTAATAGAAGACAAGATAATACGCTTACGCTTTGCATTCCTCTCCATCTTTCCAAACGAGGACCAAGAAACGGCCTCGGTCTGCTGACCACCTTACGCCCTTGCCCTGCCAGAGACCCGAAAATAGAGACAATCTTCTCCACCACCACCACCACACTACCGGGAAACGGAAAAGGCAAATCACCAGCACCTGACTGGAGACAACCGATACCCTCCCATCCCCAGTCCCTTTGGAGGTGAACCCGATCTTCAACAATACATTTATTCATAGCCACCGACCGCTTGAATGCGTTTCCGATCGAACTACCTGCCTGCCTGAACCGCTTTTAAAAGCCTTTCAGCCTTCCAGCAGACTCCGCAGAAAGGAGCCTCATCAGCACATCGAGTGCCCTACCCTGGGACTGGTGTCAAAGTGTCCATTCGGTCGGCAAACCAACCCGGGACCGGGACCCCGGTTGCCAAAACCGGTCGGTGAACTGCCGAGTCGCCTAGTCACCGATGAATCCCCAGAATCGGAAGGGAAAGGGGAGAAAGAGAGTCCAACGAGATGGTCAACGATGAGCTTCCTGCTATCGATCCGTTCCGGAACCGGTGACCCGAGGGGAGGGGGGTCCGAGAAGTGGTAGAAAATTGATGCCCTCCTCGCACTCGCTATCAACAGTCGCTCACATGTTTATCAATTTCCCGTCGACGATCCTAAGGGCCATGGGAGAGAGCGAGAGAGATCCTTGGGAAAAACGGTAAATTGCTGAAGAGTCCAAGCAATTCAATGCCCTTTCCGACCGGTCAATGGCAGACCGAGCAGAAGAGAGGGACGTCCGGAGGGAGAATGATTGCCAGGAAGGGAAAACCCATCTGAATGATGGGTGCCCGGTTGTCGTCGTCGTCGTCCTCGTCGTTGGGACACTAACCCTCTTATGTTCTTTATTCGACCAGTTAGGAGGCACAAAAATAGCAACACTCATCAGCTGCCGTCCAGCCTTCGTCCCGGTTTGAGGTTGAGAACTGGCCAAACGCCATAATTGGAGAAAATTGAATGCACTAGTCCAGAGGAAGGTTTAGTCCAGGGCTTTGAATACGGTTATTCTCCACCAGCCAAGGATCTGTGTGGGTTTCGGGAATGATTTGGTTCGTTTAAGGTGCGTCAGTCATTTTCATATTGATTGTACGAGTAGAAATGCCTTAGGAAATGCTTTACTTGATCATTTTTCGCTTCAATTCGAATTAGATCTTTTAAAATAGTTGTTTGTTAAGATTAGGAAACTCATCAAGGCTCCAATCAGATCTCAGTGTCAGCTGGGAAATCTAACCTTGACTAAGTAAGCCATGGCCTCTAAAGAAAGGCAATGAAGACTAGATTAAAAAGACTAATCACGAATGATACCGAAAAATTGTGTAGATATTGAGTTGGAAGTACATTCATTCAAAAGTATTTCATCTTTTTTAAAATTAAAACCTTTCGATCGATCGATTTATTTACATGATAATCTGATTCCATTTAATCAAACCCATCACAACCTCATCTAATCGTAAAGGCTTCGGAAAAATGGCGATAATGACGGATGGATGGCACAAAAGCCTTCTCGCAGCAAGGCAACGGCAATACCCTGGGCGACTAATTTAACGAACGAGCTAACCAGAAAACAAATAACATCCTTCTACCAGCCAGAGATTTGCCAGACCAGAACGCAAAACGGGAACGCCAACTGGCATAATTTCCTCCGATAACACTCACGCTCCACACTCCGGCACACTCGCTGCAACCATGCAAGGGACCCCCCCCCCCCCCAAAACGGCCCCTCATGGGTCCCTCGCTAAGGGCCACTACGCCAACGAGAGGCCATTTTTCTTTTTTACAATTTTGTTTATTTGCCTCCTTTCCCAGCTGGCTAAGCTATATCCTGCTGGGAAAGTATCTCGGTATCTCATCCCTGTCGTCGTCGGAGTTGTCCTAATTTCCGTTCTCCGGGGAGAGGGTAGCTGGTGGGATGGCATGTGCGCCACCCAGCTGCAATGCAATAAACCGCTGAAATGAGGATTAAATTATGTACTCTCGGTGTACTCCGGGGCCCGGGGGCGGGTGGTGTGTATAGTGTAAATAAATATTTATGCAAATTTGAAGACGCCGCTCGCTCGTTCCCGTAGAGTGAGATCGTTCTATCTTCCTCACACTCTTACTCTCTCTCTCTCTCTCTCTCTCTCTCTCTCTCTCTCTCTCTCTCTCTTGCTGTCTCTTGAAATCTTTTTTCCGTTGTCGTTGTGACTGTGTATGTGTCGTGACAGTGGCAGGATGTTGCTGCTGTATAACGCTTTCCTTCCTAGGTGAATAGAGAGAGCGAAAGAGAGAAAGAAAGAGGGCTAGGGTATTTTTATCGACATCACCATAGAGTGATATGGACCATCCCCCTCCTTAAACCCTCTCTTCGGTCCATGGAACAACCCTCGACACTATCGGATAGCTGACTGTTTGCATAGCGGTCGCGCAGCAGTTGGCGAGGAAGCGTTTAGCGTCGTGTCGAATGGCAGAATGAGAAGATCCTACTGGCTGGTGGCGTGTAAGAATGGTGTACATCATCATGTCTGAAGGAGGATACCGTGGAGTAGTAGGTGCTTTCGCCTTTTGCGCTTTTCTGCTCTGCAGCAAGCATTGCGCCGACCAGGGAACCCGGGGAGGCGGCCACAAAGGGTGCGGTTGATACTCCCCACCACACGGGCCCTCGAGTGACGTCGCGCGTGTCTCTTTTCGATGAAAATCAACTTATCTTCCTGGCGCTACCGAAGAGACTCTCCATCCACAATGAGCCATGGCGAGGAGCGAAAGGACCGCTGGAGGACTGAAGGACAACATTTGCCTCCATTTCCACCGCTCATTGAACTGAAGCCCCATCGAACGGTGAAAAGCGGCGACGGCTGCTGAAAAGGCGGTTGATGGTTCCTTAAGCACTCGCGCGCTCAAAAAGGGATGCCACAGTCCAGACACGGGGGCGCAAACGAGGAAATATGAATGATCTCAGGCCAGGCCAGACCATGGCAGCTGTGCGCCAGGGATTCCGTTCCAGTAGGGATAGAGACACTCTCTTCTCCCTCGAGAGGGTGTGTTCCAACCGCTAACGCCACGTTAGGCTTCTGGTGACGATGCAAGAACGATGCTCTTCCCTCTGCCACATTGAGATGATTATCCTCCACGGGGGGAGGGAGTGACTGAGTACACGCTGCTCACCGGCATACCGCGCCACACCGTGTGCCAGTATGCCAACATTAACGTGAGCGAAAGTGAGCCAAGAAAGTGTCTGTGCTCCACTGACACCAAGGATGCCAGCCGGCCAGCATCCAAGCACCACATACACCCAGGACACCAGCCGGCCAGGCCAGAGAATACGTGGATGTCGATGGGGGGGGCGTGATGGAGAAACCAAAAATAACATTAAAAGATTGGTTTAATGACATGAAATGAAAATTTGGGCGTTTAATGAAAGGCAAATGCGAGGAAGGTACCGAGGTTTGCTCGGCAACCGAGGTGAGGTGTGGTGGTGGTGGTGCTGGTGGTTTGACGCAGTTTGAATAAATAAAAGATAATTTGATACACGTTTTACAAGCTGTGATACTGGTGGTGATGCTGCTGCCACCGCTTCGACACGGCCTAATGTGGCCTAATGCAATCAACGAACGGTTTTCCACGCTTTTGATTACTCAAGCCAGCGTAATTCAGCGGAGGGATGGAGAAGGAAGCTGAAATTGATTTTTTATTATCCATTTCCGGTGTTTCGGCTCACCGATGGGGTGATGTGATAGACAGTGGAGAAAGCAACGAATGTTACATGTCACAATTACACCTCGCGTAACTGCGAACGAACGTTTGGTGTTTGTTCCGTTCTGTGTCGCTTTGATCGGTGACACAATCAATCTCTTTATCTTTAATCGATGACTTCATCTGAGGGCGGATTGGTATAAGGAAGCGAACGACTTTAGAGACTTTAATGCGATTGTTTAAAATGCGCAGAGGGTATCAGAAGGATGAGAAATGCGTGTCCTTAAAAGGTAGAATTACTCATTTTGCCGTCAATTTTGAATCGAGTATCGATTGTAATCGTTTTCTTAGTGACAATCTTGTTCTCGATGTTAGACGACTGTTCAAATTAAATTTTACTTGCCAAATTAATGATTTGTATTGATAATAAGCGAGTATTAAATAATTTTACGACCATTATTAAACGGTTTTTTTCGTTCATAAAGCCCTCATTCGTTACCTGTCATCGCTCGGGAGAAACATATTTAAGTAACTTTCGTCATGCTCTATACCTTAAAAGGTATTTTTCAAAAGTTGTTTTGAGAAGTATCTGGATCTATTTATAAGGTGTTTATGCAACATCTTGAAAATCAATAGGTGAAGAATTTGTAGCATTTAGCTAAGAGACGTATCATAAAACAAAGTAATTTCCTATTATGCTGGTTATATGTTACAAATGTTTGCTTGCATGAGCGGTGCAAAGCATTTCAGCATAGCTTTTTAACGCAATAAACGAAAATATTGATCTCTCTGCATCAATTTTAAAGCACATTTCATGCGAGAGCATATCCTCTACGCTGCTACTTCCTACTTTTCCGATCTATTCTGACAGCAGATGTTGTTATCGCGTAGATAAGCATTAATGCGAAAGCATTGACGAGCTCCATGTCCACTACACTTCCCGCCTTCCATCTCCTACCGATCGAACGAAACTTTCAACTAGTTACACAGCAAAAACAGTTGTAATCGTTTGAATTAACATAGCCCAATCGGTTTTGTCCACCATCGTCGACCAGACGCTGCTCGCGACCTACGTTCGGTACGCTACAGAACTGCCTCAGGCTCATGGACATCATTTTTCATCTTCAAACAACCCCTTTCTTCATCCCATTTCTGAGAACTACGACCGAGCAGCGTTCTCTCCCTTTCTCTCGTGATTGTACCGCCATCTCATCATCGTGCCAATTCGCAATCCGTCATCGTGAAAGGTAGTAAAGGCCTGGGCCAGGGGCTGTGCTACGGAACAAAGTTCAGAACCAACTGTCTCACTGTGCCACCGGGCAGCCGTCGAGCATCTTGGCCTGTTTGGAGAAGAAAGTCATCGCTATAATCCTCGCTCTGCAAAAGATTACGGTACATTTACATAATTAAAACATAACAGAAGCAGACACACAGAGAGAACACTGAATCCCATCATGACAAACAGCGTTGCTGAGACTTTGAGCTGCACGGCCTACTTCACGATAAACCACACGGCACGGCAAATGACGACGAATATTTGGCCAATTCCCGCTCTAGACCCGCACGCACCTAGGCCGCACTGATTCTTGTTGCATAAAACATGCAAGATAAGCAGAGAGGCGGCTAGCTCGCTCTCTACGCCTTACTCAGTAAGTGATTGCAAAACAGACTAACAGACGAGTGAGTGAGTGAGTGAGCAAGTGAGTGAGGTTAACCTGTATGCCTACGCGAGAGCAGTCACAATCATCTCCAGCATAGAAGAGATAAGCAGCAGCATTGTAGGAATTGAGGGCACCGAAATGTATCTCCCAGAGGCGCCTAAAGGTAACAAAGGATAGGGAACATTAAAGAGAGCTCCCAAACTGCTCGAACTTACATAAAACTTCATTCATAAATTAACGAGAATGTGTCAGAGTCGTCCCCTGCACTGTAGCTCATATTCACCTTCAGAACGAACGAACGAA
>NC_064877.1:80868146-80900646 GCF_943734665.1 Anopheles aquasalis
CGCGTTACAACAATCTAGGTCAACTTATTGTGGTGTAGGATTCTCTTTGATTTGAGGTACGGCAGTTTCCCTCTTTGATCCATCTGCATTGATGTGATTTGGACGAAAAACTGTCAAAACGAGTTTTAATTCAAGTTGTGATGCTTTACTTATGCACGTCGGTTGATCAATCATCATCATCAATAAATATTGATAAATGCGATTCAAGCAATTTGAATCTCTGATTAACGCTTATTCCTCGTGACACATTGGTTTTGACTGGCAGAGGAGTTGCGTTATAAGTCGATACTAATACGCTTCTATATATCTGTTTATCAGCATTAATCTTTTATTTATCTATCTATTTCAGTAATTAAAAAAGACCATTAAATACTCTTCAGTTGTTTCTGTTTCATCGCTAAAATGTAAACACATTTTTTCTTCTATAAAATTTGCAAACTAGACTGAGAATTGTTTTCGTTTGCAACGCTTTTCTGGTATACTTTAGACAGTTGCAATGAAGTTGCTGTCATGTGCTGACAGCTTTACTCCACTGCTATCTATTAATCAACTCCCATTTGTTGAACAAAACTACTGCGTTAATGTTTGCCATTTTTGGCGCTCCAAAATACCGACACAGGCCGGTGCATTCCAAACCATCCGGCAATGCTGATTCCGGATCAGAAGCCATGACATGAAAACAATTCCATTTCAATAAAACTCATCAATCCCGTGCTGGCATCCGTATCCCGGGAATGGGATGGGACAAAAAGAAATGGAGAGATAAAAAAAAAGAGCGAACGAAAGGTAGCTCGTGTTCTTTGTTACACTTCATTAACGCACACCGGGAGTCACCGTGACGCGACGCATGACGATGATGACGACGAGGAATCATTCCGGGACAGGCGAGAAATTACATCCAGCCCACTGACAATCAACCAACTGGCTCGTGCTCGTGCTCTGGCCCGTGCTCGTGTCACTTTATTGCACTGTCAAATTATGAGTAATTTAATTCAATTTTGTTCAACTTCACCAACCAACCACAGTTACACCACCGCCACCAACGTAGACACTGCCGCCGATACGTCACAGTTCGTTGGTGATCGTGCAGACGGCCGGATTTCGACGTTCGTTCCTTTGCTTGGTAGCAGGGGCGATGGTGGGCGATGGAGTTTATGATGGACCCCTCGGACGCCGGAGTCACGAAAATCTCCTATTACGACGGCGATGCCGGGCACGAACATTGGCAAGCGCCCCTCGGTCTACCGTCGTCACGGGACGATAAAATCCTGCACCGTGCCACGAACTGCTATTAAGGCCAATCAGCTTTTGACGCCCCGGCCCCGATGGTGGAGTTGAGTTTCGTGGAGGAACTCGGCAACATTATAAGGATATTATTGTCCACAATTATCCTCCGTTTGTTCGTGAGGCGTGTTTTTGTTGGTGAGACCCTCGTCCCGGTGCTCGGTCGCGCTAGTCCTCAGGACCTCAAAATTGCACTGCAGTGGGGACTACGGACACAAATACACACCGCGTCGTCGTGTCGTCTTCTCTGTAAAGGAACCCTTCTTCTCTGGCACGACAGAGGAGCCGCATCGGTTTACACAGTGGCGTCAGGATGTTAATTAGCAGGGAAAATGAATGAAAGGATGATGAGGAGCATCGTTCTGTGGTTCTATTCATAGTGTTGTAATGCGTCAGAATAGTGGAGTTGTTCATTAAATCTACATCAGATTAGAAGACTTTTGTATACCTTTTTTTCAAGAAATGATGATACTTCAAACTTATCTAGATAGATATTGTTGAATACTCTGTATTTAATAAGCTCTTCTTCACTCGATCTATCATTAATGATGCAGCACTGATGACGTCAATCTACTCAACAAAAGTACTGTTGCCATTAGTTATGGACTTTTTCTTTAATCTCAGTCCCCTACGCCAGTTAAAGGACCGATGTCCCAAGGTCCCTCAAAGTCATCGCTAAAGACCTTCGGGCTCTTTTCTGATTTGTGCTAAAGACATCAACCCCCCCCGGGGGGAGCATCCAATGCGTCCTGACACTCAACGAGAGCTGGCTCGCGGAGTGAATGTTAAACACATGCGTCTATTACAATCCTGGCGCAACATATACGCTCGGTTTCCTACCCTCCACCAGGGTGAAGCACTTTGGGGAGGTTGATGGCGTCAGCACGACCGTTAAAATGGTCGCTCTAGCTGGCCGGTTCGCACACCATAAATTCAGGGTTTTGCACTCCATCGTCTCCAGCTCTCACAGGCCGAGGATACGCTCCGAAGGACCCCTCTTAGGCAGCGCATAGCAATCGCTGCTGCACGGTGCCCAGCGATCCGTGATCGATCAATGTCTATTGTTCCTGTTGGTGCGTAGGATTAGAACGGCATTCCACATTCCGCGTCTTGCTGGAAATCGGGCTCCCGGGGGTTCGCTCCGAGGCGCCACCGAAGCGAGCGCTTTTCTTACGGCGGAATTTCGGATCACATCAGGTTCCGGTTGATTGAGCCTCCAACAAACCGTTGCAGATTAAGGTGGTGGTGCTGGTGGTGGTGGTGCCACAAGGCCTGAAGCTAAAGACCTTGGAGTTGGAGAAGGTTGTCGATTGGATATTTTGGTGCACCATCGACCAACGGGTGGGGGCCTCTTGCCTCCCCCCCCCGCACACACACCATTTATCACGCACTCGTCTCCGAACCGAGCATACATAACATACTGCTCACGCGAGGGAGAGCACAGCATCACACTCCAGGCCACTCTCACCGAGAGTTCTCGGCAATCGAATATGGATCAACCGAAAACGGTGTTGTCAAGTGGGTTGTGAACGATTTTCAGCTACTTTTCCTCTGGTTACCGGTGAGGTGGAGGAAAGGGAGGCCATGTAGAGGAAGGTATTGCCATGTTTTACAGCCAGTCCGCCGCTGCCCCCCCTTCCCGAACCCTAAAAGCTCATCACGCGCACCACGCTCTCGGAGGAGGTTATTTATGGGCAAAGCGGCGGGTCCAGCGTGTAACCCGGAATAGACGCAAACCCCTCTGCCCTGACGAAAGGCGTGTAGGCGCAGAGGGGCCATTTTTCTCCACACATACACACCCCAGTAACGGAGAAAACAAACCATTCCACCTTCTAGTCCCCGGTATTTGGTCTACCAGCACCACCGGCACCGTCGGTCGGCTGGTCGGTTGGAGTCATAAATTTCCAACATGGCGTGGCGTATTTTATTTCTGCTTACTTGACCCAACGCACCTTGAAAATAACGGGAACTTACACGGCAGAGCCTCGGGTTGTTTCCGAGGAAGTTGGTGGTGCCATCGAGTGGCCATCACCTTTACAGCACCGGAACGTGTGCTGGCTCCAGGAGTTGATGTTGATCAATAACTCGGTTGAATAGTACACGAGATGTACACCAAGTGCGTCAAGGTCAACCAGCAAACGACTTGACGGTCATTTCCCGATTCCTGGATCGCTAATTACGCCAGCAAGTTTTAGCATATCCGGTAACATTATGTTTGAACTTCCTCCCGTGATCATAAAAAGGTTCCAAGATCGAACTGCGTGAAATCGAGCCCACTCCCAGTGCCATTAGTGTAACAAATCGCTTGCAAAAGTCTGCGCGATGCTAAAGCGTCCGCAACACGGAAGAGCGTTTATTAATTAGTGCCATTTCTCTTGCTCTCGCCCAAGCTTCCAGGCGTCCAAAAACCTCACTGCGACAACGGCATGCCACTGGCGCATAGTGTGTCACGGGGTACGGACCACCCATTCACCGAAGCGAACGGAACATAACAATTTTGGGTTAGTAACTACTGTTACTTCCGGACTACTCTGGGGTGGGGCTGCGGTACACTAGCAACTAGAGCAAACTGTCATGATTAAGCACCCCCATGGAACACCCCCCCTTCGAAGGGGAGGATTTAAAAGAGCCCAAAGACTGAGGATACGTCACGCGTTGCTTTGAAGTTTTGTTGGGAGCGAGTGCGCGAATCGATAAGCTACCAACGGCCACAAGCAGGTCGCTGGCTGGCTGATGACCTTGCCAGTACCTTCCACCCCTTCTGACCCTCCCAACGCCACCCACACGCGCATGTCAACGTGTCAAATTAGAGGACCAGAGAGAGAGAGAGAGAGAGAGAGAGAGAGAGGGAGCAGCGACAAACAGCGCCAATCAATTATTCTCTCTGTTGAGTTTGGTTTTTAGCGAGAAATGATTCCCGAGCACGATAACCTGACATTACGGCAGTGAAGGGGGTGAGAGCTGACCGGGGGATGTTAAATATTCAAACTCAAACGAGGGATTGGGGGGGCAAATCGCGAAACAAGTACTCGATTGACACGCGAATCGCGCGACAAAGACATGCCAGAGTGATCGCGAACTGGTGAGCTCGATACGGCGTCTTTGACATCTCCTGATGAGCAGCACCCTTGTCTCGAGCGTCGACTATCAGCGGGACAAAGGAATTTCTATAATTAATTTGTCTAACCATCGGGTTCGCGCCTCAGACAAAGTGAAAACTTCATCTGTTTGATTAAACAATTCACGTTAACGACCTCAGTTCACACTTTGCTTAAAACACGCGCATCCCCCCCCCCCCCCACCCCCCAACTTCGACCACCACCCTCCGGGGGCGCTGATAATCAAAGAAACACAAAGTTTTCAGCGAACCAGCTGGCCAACCGCCCGAGTACCGGTCATCCGCCTTTCTCTCACTCGCTCTCGCTTTCGCTCTCTTGTCACTCTTGACGTTGCTAAACAAATTTCCTTCTAAAATGAAAAACCAACAGCCTGGGCGTTCCTTGGACCAAGGAAATGGAAATGGGAACCCCGACCACCCACCGCACCGGATCGGAATGCGCCGCATACCATTCCCATTGCTTATGCCAAGCCGAGGCTACAATCGGATTTTTACGCTTCGCCAAATATTGATTTGTCATCGTGGCGAAGTTGCGCACTGCTTGATGTACTTTCGATCTCCGATTGAGACGGGGGCGTTGCGCATTTGCATAAGTAAATGTTGAGCTCAAAGAGGCGCGCGTGGCCACTTCACAGCACACCGAACGCATTCCTTGCAAGACGTCACTAGAAAGGAACACAATTAATGAACTCACGTTGGTGTTGGCCAACGATTGTTTAATAGTTTCCTACCACGAGGCACCAGCGTGCCGATCGTGTTCGTCCTTGGAAGAGGCTTTTTCTGAGACTGCGAACCGGTCTCTTATCGCGCTGCTTTTTCGGCAACGGCCGAGAGTTGCTTGTTGCTGCGTTGAATGTCTGTCCCTGATTAGCACATCGCGGCGCTCGAGATGGCGTTCCATCGCATCGCACCTGCTCGCATTCCCGCGTTTCGATACATTAGCGACAGGTCTCGATAGCACGTCAGCCGAATGTGTGAACTCGGAATCGAAACGATCGGGACGAGCTTTCACCTTCCTTCTTTGTGTTGTGCTGCTCTTATCGGCATCAATCAACATTGCATGAAAAATTCATAAAATGGATCCTACCACCGTCACCAGAGCATTCGCAGAGCCCTTCGTTGCAGCCACGAAAAAGGAACCCAGCAAGCAATCGGAATCGACAGCAATCGAGATCGACACAATCGTGGTGACACCTTGTACCTTCCGACAAAAACCGGCTGCTAATGTAATATGCGATTAGATACCTCGGGAGGAGGCTTTTCGAAAAGCACATCGATTCGTAAGCAATCGACAATCGACGACATCGAGCGGCCGGCCGGCCTTTTTCCATTCATAATATTTGAATAACTTTTATCCCCGTTATCACACTTCTGTTCATTGTGGACGCAGTGTTTCGGTGCACGCACGTCTGATGAGTGGTTGAAATGGCCACTTTTGGCCACTTTTTCGAGCCCCGAAGGCCAAACTCGGTTATCCTAATGTTCTTATCTGCATCTGATTGATATGCTGACGGTGCATTAGCTCGTACCGGGTGGAGGTTTTAAGAGGCAGCAAAGAGTTTGCGTCGTCGCGAACATATGCTCGAGCTTCGAGTCGCCGCAGAAATGATACAGCATGGCAGAAGGAAGCAAAGTGAACGTCGTCACCATCAAAAGCGACCACGAATGTCCTCGTTAGCTCGCCAGTCCCACGCCCCGTACCATAAAAGAGTTGCTACTTTCTTGCCCAAAAGAGCACTCTGTCGCCCCGTGGATGCAGCCCGGGGAATATGGCATCATTTTTCTTAATTAAGTCACTTCCCTCAACCATCCTGCCAGCTAATTAGCTCCCTCTCTCTCTCGCTCTCTATACCCTTTCCTCGAGCACGTCCATGCAACCGAGTGCTAGTTAGTGAGCTCAACGTGAGCATGTTCTGTTCGTATAGTTCGTAGTTCACTTTTGTGGTGTGGAGTAGGTTCATTGAGGTAGAACCAGGATCTCTGGACCCGGGAGCAAGGCTATGGTGAGACATCAAACAGGCAAGGACGATGATTCCCTGAGGTGGACATGTTGGGTATCCGTTTTGATGACATCACAGCGCTAATCGAAGTAGCCTTCTTTTGGGGAGCGTCTGAATGACAGACGCAGCGAGCAAGGCCAACGTGATTTCCGTCCACACGAGTTGCCCAGTTCTGGTCCTTCAACTAAAACTGCGCTATCAACACTACTTTGTCTGCCTTGTATCATTTTCCCTCGAAAATCATTCTCTAACTCGGGCCAATGACCTCGTTCTCTGTCTGTGCCACTCCAAAACACCTTCGTCTTTTACTTTTTCATTGCTTAAAAAAAATGATGCTCACAGGTTGGTGCAGTCACATGTTGCCCTGTCTTTGAAATGGCTAATCATAAGCTCGACTCGACCAAGAATAGAACCTCTTTCGAGTGGGAGGCGGGCTTTATGCGCGAAAAGTTTCACCGCTTTATACGCAGGCCAAATGTCAAGAGTGCCTCGCCCTAGCGCCCTCCACGCCTCGTGCTCGAGCTTTTAAGTATCGCACCGAATGAGCACGATAAGCCAACGCCAACGCCAGCGCGCGATCCCGTATCGTAATTTTTTATTAACTTCCAGCCATCCTCCAGGGTTCCAGGGTGCTCCATAAAAACCGCTCGCCGTTCTCTGCGCTCTGTGCTATGCGTGCGACAAACATTGCGCGACTGACAAAGGGCCCGTGGTGTGCTTGGGAGCACATTCCATTCCTTTTGCACGCTCCCATTCCACTGAATTCGAAGATAAAGCCCCACGGGGTGCAAAGTAGCAACGCCTGGCAACACCTTGAGAGTTTGCCGCTCACCTATAATCCTTAAGAGCGTTCTAAGCCCAGACGTCTGCCGACTGTCACACCAGTGTCTTGTCACTCTCTACACTCTCTATCTCTGGCTGTTTGTCTCCGCGAAGGACTGCAGCGGTGTCAGCGATGATGCGTCAAAGGTCGTTGGTGTGCGCGCGTGTGCTGGTGGAGTAATTATTTTCTATGGCCCTTGCCGTCAATTAAATATTCCATTTCGAGTGGACGCTCGGAACGGTGTCGAAGGGGGAAAGTCTGCTTCACAGCAAACAAACCCCTTTTCTGCGTTGCGATGACACCACGAGGTGACCGGTGGTTGGAGGAAGGTGGTGCCATTTTTATCTCAGCCTCACCAGCAAGTAGTTGTTGCGTTGAGCGATTGCAGACGTCTCTGGAGCTGTAGTTTGAGAGGCCTTTCGTGAGGTGGTAAGCTTGCTGTTGTTTTGAATGAGTTTTTAGAGCGTCTGAGCGTTAACGGGATCATGGTTCACTCGGAAAAAACAGAGGCTCGATTTCTGACGAGAATGTCATATTTAAGATGAACTTTTCTCGAATATTAGGTCGCAATTTTATGAAATCATATTATTTGAGGCGTTAAAACGACTGCATCCTTGTCAGTCTTGCTTCTGTTGGCTTGATTTTCCTCAGAATATCAATGTAAAGCTGGCAAAAAACATAAAATATCTACGTTCTTTCTGCTTTTTTATGTAAACACCCTTCTAAAAGCGTTAAAATCTCTGAGAAACTTACAAAACCGAACGAAAACAGAACGGTAAAAGCTCAGCGAATGCACAAATGGATGTCGATTCGTCGAAATAAAAAGCAATATTTGCAAACGAACCATTACCATCCGTTGTAACAACCCAATCATCCATCAAATGCTGGTTCATCCGGGAGTAAGAGCTCCAGGGTTCGTCAATATTTACTTTTCTTTCTCATAACCCGGTCCAGCTCGTAATTGCGTATAATATTATTCTATTTATTAACTCAATTGAATAAAATGTAAAAAAAACACACAAAAGAACGCAAGCGAAGTGGCTTACCATTGGAAGGTAGATAGTGTTGTAATCACCAAGCCCGGTACCACCCGCGGGACTATCTCGGAGTGTAGGAGGTAGTGGGGTGTGACAGAGAGCATTTGACAACCATTTCTCGCTGCATCCATCACCATCGTCCTCATCGATTGCGCGCATCGACCATGCGCCATTCCGACTCCATTTTTTCTTCCATTTTCCCTCCGCTTCTCCAGTGACGCGCCAGGGGAAAATAATAATTTCCGGTCCAATCAGATGCATCCTTCCTGTTGAGCTCCACGGGGGGAAAAGATGGAAAGCACGAGAGTCTCGCGGATGCAGATAAACTCATCAAAGTGCAGTAATATCCACTGCAGGATTATCGATGCCCTGCTTGGCGCTTGATTGGGTTGCCGATCCTCCCGTCGGTTCCGTCGTTGCCGCTGCCTCCTCCGCGGCCTGTTCCGAGCGTCGTGACATCAGGTACAGCACACTGGAAAGAGGGAAAAAGAGACGAAAAGGACTCATCATCATCATCATTCTGAGGGCACATCATCCGCAAAGATCTCATGGAATATGATCCTGGAATCCGATAGAGGTTCCGACCGCTCGTAAACAGATTAATAACATTCTCAACCACGACATTGAGTGACTTACATGTAGAGCGCAAATGCCAGCAGCAGAAAGCCTTCACTAAGCCAGAACACCGCACCGATAACCGTCTCTTGAGATGCCAGAAACACAACGCTGTACAGCGACGGATAGATGGTGACCTGGAGGGACTCCACGATACCGAGCAGGGTCAGCATTTTTGCTACCAAAAAGGAATAGTAAATTCTTATAAATTGCTTTAAAATACGATCCCAGAGCACCCAAAATGTTTCACCGATTTCATTCTCCGCAACCAGCTTCGAGGCAAGACTTTTGGTGGCAATCGTTTTGCTGCCTTCGAACACATCGATAGAGGTGGCCACAAAGTAGAGGTTCGGTACCACGTGCGACACAGCATAGGCCTGCAACAGATGAGAAAGTTAGCGACAGTTAAGCCAACATCTGAACACACTAAACAGTACTTACCATGATCGGTTTGGCGGCCATCGAAAAACAGATCGAAAAAACGCAAACCATCGCATCGGACACGCCGAACCGTTTGCTCAGCACGCCCATAGCCAACATCGTACCGAGTAGGGTTGTGGCCAGATCATAAGATCGCCAGATACCGAAGCTCGTTACCCAGTGGAACTGACTGATGGCCAGATTGGCCGCTATCCCGATATCCGACAATGCACCGAAGTTGATGAAGAAAGCCAACAGCGTAAGCCACAGCAGATTCCGGCGGTTGAATTCCCGTTTTCTCAACAAAACCTTCACCGAATCGAACACCATCCGGTAGTCAAACAGTGAGCTAAGACCTCCTTCCGTTGACTGCTTCTCGCTTTCCACTGTCGTCGCTACCGCTGCCGATGGATCTTCCTTGGACTTGGGTTTCGGTTCCTCGAGCACAAACAATCCGTACAACATCGAAGCGGCACAAAACACGAGACATACCATACACAGTTCTGTTTGGCGAGATGAAAATCAGTCCAGAATAAAGCGCCATATCGCTCTGTAACTTACTGATAAATCCTAGTGCCTTGAACAGGTAGCCACTGAAGAAGTTCGCCACCACCGGAAAGAACGCCATCGCGACGGCAGCACACGCAAACCGGAACGTACGATCCTTTGGCTCAGTAGCTAGCGCCAGATAGCTGTAAATACCCGCGATCAACAACGGAACACCACCACAAACGGCCACCATCAGATCAGCAACGAGCAGTGACGCTTCAAGCGGAATTTCGCGCATAAACACCGCACACAGCATCGTATCTGGAAGAGCATATTGCGTGAGAGAACACGTGATCATAACCCTCGATCAGTGCACGATGCTTACACAACAGTGACACCGTTTGAGCGGCGATCGGCACCAGTATACATGGCTTCAGTGCTCCGGCACGATCGGTCCAGCTACCGGCAACCAGCAGTACGATCACCTGCACCAATCCAGCTGAGTGTGTGCGACACAAACACTCGTAAATAAAACAAAACAAAACACTGATGATCGCGGCAACTTACTCCAAATGTTGCGATGCTTGTCGAGTTCGGCCAGTTCTGTTTGTGCTTGTTTCTGCGCCAAACAGACTTGATCGCGAAACACGAGAAAGTTCGCGACGCCTGGTAGTGTCCGGGTTGTGGTGTCCGGTTCCTCGCAAATGTTGTCATCTTCCAGCTCCGACATGAAGGCGCACACCTCCAGCGATACATTGAGCTTCGTGGCACAGGCCTAATGGAGCAGCAGCACGAAATTAGAAAGGACGCCTTTCTTTCGCTTGTCACAACACAATTGCCACTCACTCGCTTACCTTCTCAAACTCAAACACACTCTGGCCGGTGGAACTGATTGTTGTGAGGAGAAAAAGAACGATCACCGGTTCGATCGTGATGTACTTTTTGGCTTTGGCCCACCAACGCGCGATCACACTTTCACTATCAGCCATATTGTGTTATTGTTTGATGGTTTTTTTTGGTGGTACTACTATCAGTAGCTATACAGCCACGGAGAAATGATGCTACTAGCGCTTAGCATTGGATTCCGTGACCGTCCACGCTAATCAACTGTTGACACCGGACTGTGACCCAACACGCCGCGGCGATCACGAGCTCGCGAGCTCAAGGTCTGTGACGTGGTGTCTTCCTTGAAAGAATTCAAATCCCATTGAACGAACTCACCCAATGCCCCTTCTACGCCGCCACTCGAGATCATCTTTTGGCTCTTCTGGCGGCGCGAAATGGCAAATACGAGTTTAATGAACGGAATCGGAACGGACACATGCATTGAGGTTGTCAGGGTGGCTTCCTCTCTCCTCTCGCGCCAAAAAACCGGGGGCAATGGTACCGGTTTCGCTTCGGCACACGTGTGTTGGTGCTGCTGCTGACTGTGGAGTGACGGATGGAGACTTTAGCGTCCCGCGCACGCACCAGATCACCACCAGAGAACCAGTTTCACGAAACTGATGTTGTTGTTGTTGTCGGCACTATGGTGATCCTCCTCTCCACGATCTGCACTACCCAGCATCATGCGGTGGGGGAAACCGGAATGCCATGCTCCGGCAGATGCGCAAACATCGCATCGTATTCGGCGGGCGGCCCGGCCCCTCGTGACCGTGACATTGTCGATACCGGCACGAAAGAGCAAACTTGTTCCGAAGCTGGCTTACGTTTTTTTTTGTGTCTTCTTGGTGCGTGGTCTGTACGGAACTATATCCGTTATGTGGCCAGCGAAACGTTCATAAAGCAAAAAAAAACATTTTGAAAGGTCATCCAATGTTTAATGTGTTCCTGCAGCAACATATGTAAACCATAAAACCATGAGTAGAGCACTCGAGAACGCCGAACAAGTGTGAGATCATTCTCGGTGCGCGATTGGTCGGTTGGATAGGAAACTCAATATTTCACCAAACCAAACCCACGAAACACCCCAAAAACCACATCCATCAAATAGCAATGGGCGTTAATTAAAGGTTGAAATGCGAAACTTTTCAATCAATCTCGTATTGAAAGTCAGCGCAACAATGGCTTCTTTTCTTCGTTCGATAGACATCCCCCGTGCAAGGTATATCAGCATCGAGAGGCCCCAAAAATTACCTCTCAACCTCACTATTGTTCACCAGTCAGTCAGTTCATGGCAACAAAACACAAAAAAGCTCGTCTTTCCTCGCAAAACTTTGAGGTGATGCTCACCGGTGCTGTGGAAGTAACGCCCGTATGCTAATAGGTAGTAGGAAAACATCGTCTAATTCCGTTCTTAAAATATCGGTGGCCACACCGACAAGGCACCAGTAACTCATAATCTACGAGAATACTGCACATTCTGGAGAAGCGAAACACTAGTAAACATCCGTCTTTGTTCCCGGTTGCATTCTCGGCAGCAGAACCGTTGAAGGCCAAAATGTTTGAGCAGCCACGGGCAAAAGAATGGCCCAAGTATTCTTCTAGGACTAGCAAGTGAAATTTAAGAACTTTCGCCAGCAAACCTTATGACTTGCACTACTGATATGTTGTTGAGTGACGCACGTCTTGTGGTTTCCTATGATAACAATAGACGAGAAGGCATTTTTAAATATTAGTTCCTCGTTGCATAGGTCTATTCCCCTTTATCATCGCTTACCATGAAGGAGATTCCGAACGTACACAGAACCGTTTGACAAACTACTTTTGAAGCAGCAAAGGTGGATGCATCACAGGCCCTATTTGTAAGCGTAAGCTTACCAATGCCTGCCCATCGAACTCGTTCGTCGACACCTTCATCTTCTTCTGGACGGCAACTCGGCAGCTAGGCAGCTTATTGGGACCGACATCACCAAGCGGCATCCGGTGATGGTGGTCCGGAATCCAGCGTCCGGAAAAAGATAGACTTCGCCGCATGACACAGCAAAGAAGCAGCATCGATGATGAGGGGGGGGAGAACGATCCATCGATACACAATATATCCATCGATATTTGACTCCTCCTCTGGAACCGGTACTCGGTAGCTGCTTGGGTAAACACGATGCCAGCCAATAAACTTGTTCTCTTTTCCGCTCTCGTTGCTGTGTGTACATACACTCGCTCACGCCAAAGCCGGGCCAGGACTTGCATTGACCATGCAAATCCTTCCCAACCCGAGGACGCACGCGGGCACGCGGGTGCAAATGGCTCCACAGGACACCGTACATATTGATCGCTAGAACATGATACCGACGACATCGACAACGACCAACGACGACGACAACGACTAGTTGGAGAGTAGTTCTTTGTGTCCACCAGGCCAGAGTTGGTCGAGGATTTCATGTGGCAGCATGCTGCGGACAAATTGTCTGCAGCTCGGTACCAGTGTCGATGCCAGCATTTAGGGCGGTTGAATTATGAAGCTTCGCTCCACCGGAATCCTCAACCGGTACTGCCGAGTAGTAGCGATCCGGCACGCTTGTAAGACTCTCGGTGCCATCCTTGTCAATACACCGACCGCTGCGGGGTTTCGATACATTCCTAGTGCTCCACCACATACAGAGGACGATATCAATTCAAACACAACGATTCACAGAAAGCGAGCAGGGAGTCTTCTCTTTTATCCACGCTTCTACTAACGAACTGTAATACTGTTCTGGTGTCCAGTCTGTGGTCCAGACAATAGCAGAGGGAGAGAGAGAGAGAGAGAGATGCGCACTGGGTCAGCCAAGTGATCAGACACAGGGACTGATTTACAAAAGATATGATAATGAATGAGCAAACAAGACAATCCACTAGACAACTAGACAACGCCACGCTGCATCTTCTGCTACCGTTCGCTTCATTGATTTAAATCTCTCTTCCCCTGACCTCTTCCCACACCGGTTTTTTTTTTATCCAAACGCTTCTGATCCATCCTGATGACACTTTCAATGAGTGCAAATTGGTTCGAGTGCCACAGTGCTGTCGGCTTTTGCTTCGACTCTGCAAAATCCGGAAACGACTGCATCGTTTCGATTGCATTCAAAACGATTCGTATGACAACATTTGGATTTCTGCAAGCATCCCTCCTCCCCCGCCGGCTCTGGCCGCTCCCCGGGTGCAAACATCTTGATCGTGTGTTGATACAGTGGCTTATCTGTGGCACTCGTTCGGAGGAGACGGCGATGGTGACGGCGACAGGCAGCCACTGGAACTGGACTGGAAGACGAATCTTTCCTTTGAACAGCGGCCGGGAAAACCAGATCGAGTGCATCGGTCAATCGTCTATTGAGCCCCCGGCCCGGTGGAGGAGAAGAGAAGAATGAGGCACCCCCGCCACTGGACCGGTTTGAACAGAAGTTATCAAATCAATTTTCTGTGGCCAAATTGAGAAATCTAATTCCGACCTCGGCTCCGGGGACCGTTGGAGCTGTGCGATGTGCGAAGGTGCGATGATTCATGTCCTCCTTGGTCGAGTAGATTGCCGAGCCCGGTTCCTTCCGGTTCTCATTCGGGCATCAGGAGCACCGGGAACAGGAGTTGGTGCTTGTTTGCCAAGTGCTGTTTGTGTCAGTTAGTTGCGATAATCCGGTGTTGAAATCCGACATGACTGATGCCCTGGGAGAGATTCTGGGATGCGAAAGCCAATGTATATTTGTGTGTGCTGGCACACTTTTCCCACGCAACCGATTTGTTGGCAGCCTCCGAACGATTTGGTCCCCCACCACCACGCTGGTTAAAGCGTGTGGCTTGCCCTAGAGCATTACTCCATCGGAAAGGCCACAGCAGAGCAGGTAGCACTACAACTTGGCCGGGGGCGGGGGATGGATCACCACCACCTGACCTGAGCGGGCGCGTGAAAAACTTTTCCCATTAATTTGGGTTTCGGAAATTCAATTATCACTGTATCACGAGTGTTTTCCGCTGCCGGGCGCCGGGTGCCGGGTGCCGATGCCGATACAGGATGCTGTGGCAGGCATTGCGATAAATTGAAGGGCAGCGGGGAAGCGCTATCCTGGCCACGGCAGCCTCACCAACGCAGTAGCAACGGCAGCAACCAGATAAATGAATCTGATTGCAGTTCCTTCCGGGGCCGAAGGTGAAGGTGTGAAAATGCTCTGGCGCGGAAGGATCGGTAACCCGGTATGACGCGCTGGAACTGGCTGGAACTTTGTCTTTCCGCTGATATTGAAACTGGTTCGGCTGCACTGCACAGCAGAGGCCTCTCTATCGGTGAGCGGGAGGTAACAAGTTGTAGGTAGGAGAACAAGTAACAAGGAAAAAGAAAACTATTATTGAGTTACTCCTCGTTAAGGAGTTTAATGGTAACGTTATGAGGTGAGAGAGAGAGAGAGAGAGAGAGAGAGAGAGAGAGAGAGAGAGGGAGTCGGCCCAGGTGACCACTTTCAAACCATTGTGGGAAATGATGGATTGTAAAATGTTTTACGTTGAATTCGCTTTACAGTCCAGTTGTGCTGAAGGGTTTTTTCGCATAGCAGCAGTACCTTAACCGCATTTTGATTGTTTATTTGTTTACTTTTACAGTTCTTCCTGAGCATCCGGTGGTGCTGAGTCAATGGGGACAGCAGCTGAACAGCTCGAAGCTTGGGCCGAAGGAGGAAGGTGATGATATTGTGCTGACATGTCGCGTGGTCGGTGGTAAGTATTGTGCTCATCATTTTTTCATCAATTCTTCGTGATATGGCGAATTTATACAAAAAAAACTAAATCAATGACAGAAAAGAAATAAAATTTAAAAGCAAAACTTCAATATAAAGGACTGCATAGAACAAACTAAAACAGCATACCATTGCCACGGGCTACTCGATGCTTGACTACTAGATGCGCTTACCCATTAACAATTCAAAACACGGTATGTCAATAAGCAGGCTGATTAGGATCCAACCAGCGCATAGGAATGAAAAAATCTGAATAACTAGTTTTACAAAACTGATTGCGGTGATTTCATAATTAACTTGAGCACCGGTTTCAACATTCATTCACGATCACTAATTACCGACTAGTAATGTGATTTGAAAAAAAGAGAGGTAGAGGGAGCGAAAAAAAAGAATACAATCATTACACAACAATGTGGGCCCACAATGCCGGTTGCTCTTTAAATGCATTTCAGTTGCTAATTGTTTATTACCACGCCTTCAATGGCTCGATGCAGCTGGCTGGAACAATAGCCGAACGAACGAACTTATGGAACTGACGTTGGCCACGCATGTTGCCCCTTTTTGCCTGACGTTTAATTGCATCTGGGCAATCAACAACTCCGCTCGTTTCCGCTACGTGACTGACGTATGGTCACGCGCCGGTAATTTGGCACACAATTGAAAAATTGACTTACGCCTGTTGTCATATGATATGCCAAGGGTGTATTGTGTAAGTCCGCATGTTCCCCTTCTTTGCGTATTGAATGCCGAGCGAGATAGCAGACCGGGAGCCAAGTTGGTTGTTAGAAGGAACAGGGCCTTTTTTCAATTATTTACAAGATCACTCGGTCATCAGAATAATGCCAGGTTAGGAACTCATAACCTGCAATCTTCACAGCGCACCAACCGACGACCCAAAGTCCACCCAGGCGCACAGATTGAATGCTTTTCGATTCAATTTATGAACTGCAGCCGTGCAACAGAATGCGCACTTCATTCGGGTTAATGCAGTTATATTGGCAGACCATTTCACCGGGGAGGCCTCACCGTCCGGAACCGACATTGTCACTGGCACAAGACATCCCAAGAAGCCATTCCTAACCTCAATTAAAACCGAGAAACCACGCCTGTGTCGAGACCAGGGGCGTCGTCTTCTGAAAGGGATTAGCTTCCCAGGTCGTCGAGACGTCCTCTCGGGATGGACTCGACCATAGACTACAACGGACGCCACTCGCACAGCACGGCATCGCTCCCCAGGTGATCCAATAATGTTCCGTACGAACGTACCTTTACGGCCACACACTACACCCTAAGGGCACTCGCCCTTCTCCACTCTCCACGTGCTGAGCAAGGCGTACATTTTACAATGATAATGACAGAAGTTTAATTGATTCATTAGTATGCAAGACTTACATGCCAAGAAGCGTCCGAGTTTGTGCGAAGCTGGCCTCGAGCGGGCGGTACTCGACCGGCGTCCCTGGAAATGGCTCTGGTTCTCGTCTTTGGCAGTTTCCTCGAAATTACCGTCACAGGAATCAAACGGTAAACAGTGGTCGGAAAGCACTCATGCGCTGTTCGGAAGGGAAGCTCAGGACCCAGGACATCTTCAGCTTCTGTCCGCCTGTTGTTGGAGCATTTCAATTGTTCGTCGAAATGCAGGCACTGCAGATGCTGAATGCAAAGTCCTTCCGACAACTTCCTACACTTTGCGCATCGTGAGGATTTACGCTATTGTGCTGCTTCATAATAGTTTGTGTTTGTTTGTTGGTGGTTATGTGCTTTAGTTTTCAAAACACTATGAAAAGTAACATTTATCATAAGTTCTATTATCTAATCGAAGCATAAGTTGCTGTAGAACGTAAGGATATCTTCTTGGAATATAACTTGCAGGGAAAAGTATTCTAAACATTGTGCTATACCAGAATCGCAGAACTTTAGACACTGGTTGTAACTGATCTTTATTAGAATAAAATAAAATATCAAAAATGCTACAGAGCAAAATCCAAGCCACCTGGTTCTCTGTACATTCCCCGATATTTAATACATCCCAAGGGAATGTGAACTACACAAAATACAACCAGACATTCCTAGCGCCCCTAGACGGCGTACTCGACGGCACCACTCCATCACGCGAGAGAGGATTTCATAAACCGTTCCGCTTTCCACTATTTATAAATCCTTGCACACATCATCGGCACTCGGCAGCGAATTCCCTCTCCGTCACCGTTTGGTGCCAGCACCAAAGTGAACTAACGCGACCCGGCGCTTTGCAAACCATTTCACGCGAACAACGAACGAACAACGATGGCTGCATGCTAAGAAGCTGCCACCCCACTCCCGGATAGTTTCCCCACACTCAGCTCAGCGAACGGGATTCCCCGTGTATGCAAACAGATGATAAGCGACCATACCGTGGCGACGGTGCGGTGCTACGTCCAGGTTTCATTCACAAAACACTCCACACCGGGCATGGGCAGCTCGGGGATTGGAGCAAGGGAAGTATTAAATAAGAGGATAAGTGCAGCAAACAAAACTTGTTCAAAAGCAAAGCATAAGCACATACATGCATAGCGTCGGCTGAGGTTCCAGTACACACCGTTGCTGTTGCAAAAGTTATGGTTTGGTTTATGCAAAACTTTTCACGACCCCTCTCACCCCTCCATCGTTGACGACATTTTACCGAGACCAGTGCGCAGAACAAACGCAGTGTGTTATGGTTACCTTTCGTCACCTTTTTTTCCCGATCAGGAGCGGGGCCGAGGTCAGGAAGGACACCGGGGGCGGGGGCACCAAAGTTGCACCAAAGGTTTCTGAAAGCTTGTTCCGGTGGGTGGTGTGTGATTGAATGAACGGTGAACGGATACAGCTCTTAAAGTTAAGCCAGTCTTGCGGTGCTGCAACCATCGACAACACCATTGCAGAGCAGAGTGGGATAATTGAAAAATGGGAAACCATTACGGTGGGGAATTGAAACTGTATTACAGTGAGTGCGTTCGATTGCGAGAGGTTTTACTGCAGCTCATATCATCTAGTCATCCGTTTTGAGTCGTTTAAGAGTTGCATAGTCGTCTTGAGACACGAAAATCGTTTAAAGTTTACCGTTTAGAAGCGACTATATGAGATTTCATAGAAATTGCAGTGAAATAAGGTTAAATTAAAATTAACAAATTAGGAACATAGTTGGCAATTAAGGTTTTAAAACTAATGTTACATCATTGCAATGTTGAAACACAAATTGCAGGCCGCTCAACTAACAGTCAGCGCTAAGTGTAAGAACGCAAATGAAGGTTACTATCATGCTCGGGCAACTTTAAAGAAAATACTCTGAGAAAAACACCCTAATATCTATTCGATCCCTTCAACCCCCTCTTCCGATTCGATCGCCATTAATCATCATCATGGGAAAACCGCGGGAAAGCGTAATTTCCATGATTTACTTTTCTGATTCATCAGTTTTCTGGTGGCGCATGCTGCTGCTCCCCCCGGGGCAATGATTATCATGTTCATCCTTGCGGCTAGGACACGAAGCTACCGATCCAGCAGATCGACCTTTTTTTTTCCTTCTCCAACACTTGGCTGCCTGCCTTGAGCTCCTTTTGCTCCTGCACTCCTTTCCGCAAAACCATTGTTTTCATCCTGGGGGGCCCCAGAAAACCTTCCTCAACAATTATCTCCTTTCCAGCCCCGAAAAGAAAATTCCGGCGATCGATTCATTGCCACCGCTCTCGCCGCTGGGAACTCCCGCTGGGCAGATAAAGATGTTTGCCTTGCCTCAAAGTGGAAAACAAATGACCAGTGCCCGTACCAGTGGACGTGGTAGCTTCGGGAAAGCCCCCCATGGAAAAAAGAAACAAAATACGGTCAAACGTGTGAAAAATCAATCCGGAGGCCTCGTGGGCTTGGGCCGAACGAATGGGGCCCCAAAGTTCAATATCTTTTTGGGTATCGTTTCGTCCGCAAAGCTGGCCTCTCCTCGCTGCCAGAAAGGGAGCTGAAGATGAAGCAGAAGCAGAAGATTGATAAATAGTTGCAGCAGGACCGAGTGGGAGGCCTTTCTCGTGGGCACAAATCCTAGGTCCCTACCGGTGGTTCCGGCAGCAAATGTCATTTATCATCCCACGGTTCCCGTTCCCCGGCACTCAATGCTTCTATGCTTGCGCCCCGAAGGATTGGCAGTAAATATGATGAAGATATTCGAAGCATCCCGGCCAAAGGCTCGCGGCAAACTCCCGGACCTGGTGTGGATGGACCGCACATCGGAACGGATCGGAATGGCCGCGCTGACGTGTGGTATGGCATTTATGAACCTAACCCTTGACCCATTCCATCGATTAATCATTTGACCAACACACGGCCACCGGCCACCAGAAACCACCAACCCGAACCCAGCTGAATGCTGCCTGGGGGCATCTTCGTTGGCCACTGGATTGAATTCCCTGCGCCCGATTCCCCACAAAACATTGCGCATATTCCCGGGACAAGCCGAGAATTCCTGTCCAAAATCCTGACCACCATTTTCACGCGCGTGACGGCGTGAGAAACCCCCCCCCCCCCCCCCCCCCCCGGGAATGTGCACAGCATGGCGTTCTCTGATTTGAAGATTTATTAAATCCGACGCCAACCGGCCACCACCGATTGATCACCGTTCAATCAACATCATCGATTTTCGTTGATTTTCGGGGCGGCCAGTTGGTGTGGGTGGCGATGTCCACCCACAGACTGACCATCCTCGCTGATGGTGACGTCAGTTGGCCTATGGTCCTTTCGATGCCTCGTGGATCCTAGTGCGTGACGAAAGAGATCCTCTCGTTTCGGGGGAGGAAGAGGTAAATAATTAAATAAGTCTGCCAATCACAATCTCATCACTCATCAAACCACCTTCCTGCACCCAAAACTATGTCACGTGTGCTTGCCCCATCCGCGGCACCAACGTGTCCTCGCCTAATGCGACACGACTTCGTTCGATCGATCGATCGATCGATTCCCGATTTTGGAATTGAAATTAATGATCCCCGTGTATGCACCCCGTGAGCCCTTGAAGGTGGGTGAAAGAGGGATGCACAGTGGGATTGACAGCATTCGGTGCTACCCTTTTCAGGAAAATGCTAATGTTTGAGCTTCGACGTTCCGAGTCCAGTGTGCCTCCGGTTCGCTGCTGGTGTGAAGAACGAAAGACCGACCACGTCCATCATGCCAGGACGACGAGCACGGCCACACGAGTTCACACGACGATCGGAGATTCGATTTTTCATAAATAACCACATCCGAACCGGACCAAACCGGACCGAACCGGTGCACTGGGTGATCTGATTTTCCGTGTGATTTTCCCGGGGGTGGTGACCAGAAGTGAGGACAGTGTTTCAAACACGCGGTCGACGTCGTTCGCCATCGCTTGTTGCTGTGACGATGGTGATGATGGTGATGAGCTGGCCTCGTACCTAAAGCCAACGATTCGAATCCATTCGCTCATCATTCCGTTTAAACAGAAACCACACAGCGGAAAGGGCAAACATTGAGTTCCACCGCCATGTTGTCCGCGAGCCATTTCAATCGAAGCACTCGAGGAGCGGGAAACTAAACGAATTTGAAGTCTGTTTTGGAGGAGCTTTAATCACTTACCATCCTGTCCGAGTGACCGAAGGACGCAAATCAGGTGATGTGTTGTTTTCCATTTTAGCGGAAATAATTGATTCACCAACAACACCTTTTTTCGGAGAATACATTCCAACCAAGTGGCGGCTCGAGAGAGCAAGTGACAGACACTTGAGAAAGGTGCTAAGCGATGGTTACTCCGATGTTGACCTCACGAGGCTCCTAAAAGCCAACATGGAGGTATTTTCTTCGAAATGGCCTACTGTTAGCTTGAATCCTGTGGCACGTCCTCATGCGTGTGCGAACGAAGCACTTTGAGCAACGGTGCGCACCAGGAAAATATAATCTCTGGCCCTGTCAGGAGCAATCACTTTCATAACAGCAATAATCGAATGGGCTAACCGCAGGGCTCCCATTCACGATGATGATGATGATGAAGCCCTCCCGACGCCATCGTTCCGGGCTGTAACCTGTCCCCATTTTATATCCTGGTACGGAGAAGCATTTGGATCAACTCTTAGAAGGATCTCATGTGGGCAGCTAACCTTCAGATATTCCATAAAGATTCATTTTCGTTAATCTTGAATTTGGAAACTCTTCAATAACTATGCAGATGGAAGGAGAGCAAGCACACGGAGTACTATTTGTGCGACTTCTCTAACACTATCTCACCACATTCCCGCATATCGTTTATGACGATGTCAATCGCTCAAACGGCCCACTTCCGCCTGTGCTGTGTGGTGCAGCTCTCCAGCGTGAGCTCCAGCGTTTCCGAGGAATCGTGGGAACTGTTTCCGGTAGCCAACGTACAAACACACTCACATGCACGTGGTATGCGTAGAGGAGGGCGAAGGGTGCGCACGACAGCATAGGCAGCATCAGCATCGGCAGTCGATTGGTTTGGACGAGCAAATTGGAAATAAATTGGTTTTCCTCCATCCTTCTAATATTGGAATTAAAAGTAAGTCGCATG
This sequence comes from Anopheles aquasalis, assembly GCF_943734665.1. Taxonomy (NCBI): domain Eukaryota; kingdom Metazoa; phylum Arthropoda; class Insecta; order Diptera; family Culicidae; genus Anopheles; species Anopheles aquasalis. The sequence continues at coordinate 80,890,116 of NC_064877.1, forward strand.
GACGACAGAGCACCGGTGACCGCAAAGAGAGGGGGGGGGGGTGGTAGCCTCCTGGCAAAGCGTTCGCGACGAGCAAGGGACATTCCAGGATCGATCACGTGTGCCACTAACCAACCAACCAACCAACTGGATGACATCCTGTCCCTCTTCTCGCCTCGGAAACATGCCCACCCCCTGCCAACCAAACCCCTGTTCATTCCGGACATGAGCTCGGCCAGATCGTTGACATAACATGGGGTTGGGGGAAAGGGAGAGGTTGCCCGGATTCGTGTCCGGGCATCATGAATCGTCTGATTGGATTCCGTGGTTTATGACACGCATTCCTCCACTCCGCCCCTTCCTACCCGGGAGAATGATTAAATTTTTTTCGTATTTGTCATCCCCAACAACCTCCCCTGGCCGTTTTTCGGGAACAGGGGATTGGACAAAGAAAAATTCGTTAATTTCTTTTCCCTGGAACGAAGACATTCCTTTTGATCTTCATGCACCATCGTCGTCGTCACCGTCGTCTGTCTTGTGTCCGAGCGGGGTGTCTGGTCAGCCAGAATTTTTTTTTTCATTTTTTCATCCTCCGGAGGGTGGAGATTGTTCCGTGGTGTCCATTTTTCCGCTCGGTAGCCTAAGCGATCGCCAAACTAACGACGAACACTCGCATTCGGACCTGGACCTGAAGCTTTCTTTCGCTACGCCTCAGACTCGATTCGCAGCCACCCTTTTTCTGGCGTGTCAAGAGCGAGAGCGAGAGAGAGCCTATCGAGATGATGGCCACAAAAAGCACAGAGAGCGTAGTGTGGCCAACCATCATACGTGGCACACGAAGCGGGATCTCGGTATCGAATGGTCCATTTACGGAGACCGGGAACCGGAGGCACAGGCATTTGTGGTCACGTTCCGGTTCGGTTGTGGCATACGCAATGCTTCGGAGTTTTTCAGCCGGCACCACCAACACCTCACCACCATCCTCACAAACCATTTGATTCGTTTGGAAAGTGTCAGCCCAAGAGGCCGAGAGAGTGAACATTGCAAATGGCCGGCTCGGTCGGTCCCCGTCGGTCGGTTGGTTGCCTCAGGACGGGTTCACGGGTCACGGAATCGCACGTGCGCCGGTCCTTGACGACGCTCACGACACAGAATCAGCGTCTGTGAAGATCCCGTTGCTGGCGTTGCTGATGCTCCGTCCTCAAGGGACCAGGTCCATTACGATTATTTTCCATTTTGGCCAGCCTCACACAAAGGTCACCCCCGGATTCTCCGGTGACGGTTGGTTTGTGGTGTTTAGTGGGTTCCCCCGAAAAGCCCCTGTTGTCGGTTGGCTTGGGGTTTTGCAACATGATATCATGGATGGCGAGGTTGTTGTTATTTTCTCAAACAGCACCAACCAAAGGACAAGCAGACCACGCTACTACTTCTACTCAGCTCAGCTACTGGAAATCATAACATTACTAAGTAGTGCAGCTAACCACATCATTTTCAACTTTCGAACGGGGCGCAACATCTTTAGAAATCTCGTACGAGAGCATGTATTGAATTGCGTTGTGCCAAAGGGTGCCAGAGGGGATCCTAATTTGTTCTCTTGTAAGAAGCAATGAGGGCCGGATTGACTTGGAAGATTTTGCAATATGAAATCGCTATTAATGATGGATATTTGAAGAGTGTTACACAGATTATGGATGAGTATGCTTCACTTTCCGGCTCAGCGAAGTTTCAAAAATGGTTTTTACTCTTAAAAACATTCCGCAATAGAACGGATTCCATTCCAACACGTGCTTGAAAGCAGTCTTAGCTACACAATCTTACAAAATAGTTGATGAACAGCTAAAGACGAAAAATGGTAATAGAGGATAGAGAAAATTATTATAACAAAACCTCAATCTTTAGTGCGTATTAGACAATGAATAAAGAATTTAGAAGAGATTAACGTATTTATTGGGGTTTTTATTACTTATTACGATTTTTTCTGATTTCATTATGGGTAAAATGTAAAAAAAGCAGCAATTGGAAAAGCGGCACATTTTACGTTTAGAAAATGCTCACAAAAAATAATACTAAGCATATCTTTAAAGCTTTTTTGATTAGCATATTCTAGCTTCTTTTCCATAGTGTCCTATCCGTTTTTTTTTCATTCTTTATTCGCGTTAAATCATAAATCTTCAAATATTTAAATCATATAGTTTACCTTCGCTTCCATGATCAAGCACTATGCCAATTTGACAGTATGATAAGAAATCATGCTCGATTTGCTGTTGATGTTTGCTCAGGATAGAGTTCTCAATCATATTCTTTGTCTTTACACGTCGAACATAATCTTTTTATACGCGCTATAATTTATCTGACGTCCATGTGACTTACAGTAATGTTTACTAACTAACCAGAATCCTATCAAAATCATAAAAAGCTCTGAAGGTGGATGGCATGAGCTACTAATAAAGATTAAAAAATGCAATGCAAAATGGATAATCTATTAATGTTCGTGTTCACACTTGTCGTTGCAAAACGTCGTTTAAAACACGAAACTAAAAAAGTTTTCTGCCAAAACATCCCCACTACTAGCCCCAAAGCAGTTAAATAGTGTGCAGCAAACGACATTATTACATTGGAAATTATTCATCCACACAGCACCCGACACCAACCGTCACCAATCTTCTATTTATATCGGGTGCTGGGGGGGCACCTTCCTAAATTCACATTTCCGTTGGCATTCGCTGAAAACAGTACGACTCGCCCGGGAGTTGGCGTGTGATCTACGAACTTACCCTGAAATCCACAGGCCTTTCCGCAACCCTCCTTCGCCCTCCCCCTTATCAGCACCTGCATCGAAACGCACAACAAACGTGGAAATCGTTGGCCCATTCCCTTACCTTCCCCAAACTGCAACAACCGCCCTCCGAGCGGCACCGAGGAGAAGCGAGCTAATAATATGAAAATATTATCTTCATGCAATAATGTTGAAATACGACCATCTTTGATAACACGCGAGTCGTGCAGCAGCAGCAGCAACATAAGACAGCTAGCACTGCGCACACCGCGAACCGTGTCACTGTTGCTCCTGGCTGTACTGGCCGCGGTACCCCGGAACAGAACAGAACAGAACAGAACAGGAGTGGGAACAATATATCAACCTGATCACCCCGCGTCACGAGCTGCAACGGGCCCCCATATCCTCCATCCCGGAAAAGCGCTTAGCATTAAAGTGGCCGGATTGCGTTTGCCAGCTAGCGCCAGCTATCGCGAGCGCGTTACAAGCGCCAAGCGTGCCAATGATATTGCGGAGGAATAAAAGCGCGAAAATCGCGAAAAATGGCTCGCGATGTCACACGAGCCGTTGCCCATTTATGTGACGTGAAACTGGCGGAACACACCCGAACATATATCTCAATCTCGGTACTGAGGGTCCCGGGGCGTTCTTTTTTTTTTTTTTTTTTGCAAGCGAGCCCGCTGTTGGCTTCCACAAAGTGTCACAGATTTACATATTCCGGGCAAATAAATTTTACTCCGATAGCGTTGATGGAATTCCCATCCCGTTCGCTCTCTCTCTCTCTCTCACTCCCTCTCGGTTATCGTTTGCACTCTTACTCACACCGATCGCTTCTCGACTGATCGCTCATTCAAATGGCTCCGGTTCGTGCTGTTCGTTGATTGCAGTGCCAGTGGGACTGGCAGGTGGATGATGGACAACGTAATTCGTGGTGATGTCGTGGTGTTCTGCTTCCTCTCCGGCCACTACCGGATGCAGCAGGGAAGTAATACACACCACCAGAGCCGATATTGACATGATAATCACATGTCAAACGAGACACTCACTCGCCGCCACTGGGTCTCAGGTGCGATTCCAATCGGTCTGGCAAAGGGGAGAACCTTCAATTCTCGTCACATTCATCCAATACCTTGCTCACTGCAATGTCCCGGCTGGGGAGTGGTTGCAATAACAAACATTCACCGGAAAGATCCGGCCCGGCTCTGTGTTATCAAACCACCAGATGACGCACTGTTTGGCAATGCAGCTTCCTTGTTTATCTTTTACCCTCCACACCGGATTGACCACCCGGGGCCGCATTTTTGAGTTTCACTAACCCCTGCAAGGGACTCGCTTTAGGCCAAGGGACTCGCTTTAGGCTTTAGGTGGCCACCGGAACAGGTGCGCCAGGCTGGTGCACTCGCACGTAAAATAAACCGCTCGTCCACCCGTTCAGGTCATGGTAATGGGGTTGCATAATAGCCGAATAAATTTGAATCCTACCACACGCGGCTATCGGTACCTCGTTTTTATTTTTATTATTTTGGGGGAAAAGCCTTTCCGAGCTCGGTCAATTGCTCGGTTCGTGCCGTTGTTTTATGCGTGGTGGGCACATATCGTGCGAACTGCATCGTCATTATCGTCATAATCGTCGCACTCGTCGGATCGTTTCGGATTGATTTACTGCACGGAGTGAAAACCGCCACGATTGTGCGGCAAGGATTATCGGCACGCACTGATATGCTGGTGGGGGGAACGATGGTCCCCAGCTTACAGCTATTGACGGGGTTCGAGGTAAAGATTGGCCGAATCATCATTACGGAGCAGAAAAAGGAACAGAAAGGCAGAGAAGCGAAATGAGTATAACAGATCCTTGTGCATCAGCGCCCTCTGGGAGAGAAACATACAAACATAAGGGTAGTCAGCGAAGGATCCTTGAAGTTACGCAAATTGTTGCTAAATTTTGGTCCTTTTTTCTTTTTCTACGATACATTGACACTACAAATTCTTAGTACAGAAGGTATTTCATTCTATTTTAAGTTATTTTCTCATCAATCCAGAACAGTATAACAGATGCATCGCTTCTTCTTCACGCAAACAAGCAATTTAATCATCGATTTAAATCATTTCGGCTACTACTGCAGCTTTAACAGAGCACGGGAGCATATCAAATCGATACCAATCGCAAAACTGCCGTTTTTCATTCAACATAAACATGTTACGCATCCCCGGGAATATTATGTGCCTACAATCCTCTGCCAAGGTCAGCAAAATTTAGGGAGTTCGTGAACAATATGCAGAGCAGAACTGTACCGCCGTTCCCCTCTGTTCTGCCCTACCAGTGGAGGGCATTTCGATTTGCAATCTGTCGCCCCGGGCCTTCACTGACGTTGCTCCTGAATGATGCCCCGGGAAACGTTATGCTGAATGAATTCTGTTTCCATTGCGGGTTCACTTTTTTTGCCTTCTCTTATTTATTATTATTCCAATCCTTATTTCCGGTTGGCAATCACACAAGCACATACACGCGTTGCTGCTGACGAGTGAGCGACATATTTAATGCTGTCAGCATGTCCCGAATACGATCGATTGACGGCGAACAATGTCACCGAGCAGCGAGGGCTCGGAGAAGGGGGTGCAAAAGTAAAGGAACGACTCGGACCCCCTATCCTCCCTCTACTGAAATAAATTCCTCATCACATGCCACATTTATCCCGCAACCAGGTTATGCAAAACCGGAAGCGGTCACATCGACACCATCGATGGGCTGCTGCTGCTGTTGCTGAGGCAAGCAATCCTGCTTCTGCACACGCTGGATAAGTGGATCAATGGCAATGTATGAGAGCGCTTGTGTATGTGTGCAAGCACAATAACACATAGTAGCTACGCCTCTGCGACATCGGGAAGCCAAGGAAGGAAGGAAGGAAGGAAGCGGAAACGATCGGTTAAGGACATGTGTTATCGATACTGCAAAACGGTTTTCCCCTGACATCCATCATTCATTCGGTTGCTGAAAGGTCGCTCCGCCCTTCCTCCTCCTGCGACCGACCATTTCCTTTTGCCGGGGACGCTTGATACCATATCCGCTTTGCTAGTCGTCGTTCGCTTGATGCTTTGAACGGAAGTGACAGCAACCTGAATGGCACTTTCGAAGGACATTTTAGGGTGTTAGAAGCTGCTCTCTCCCTCGCTCTCTCTCGCTCTCTGTCTCTCTCTCTCTCTCTCTCGCTCTCTCTCTCTCTCGCTCTCTGTCTCTCTCTCTCTCTCTCTCTCTCTAAATCTAAATAATTTATATAAATAGTAAACGCATTCTCGCACATTGCGCCATCGCTGATACTCGCCGCTGATGCCAAGCCAACATTTCATTGCGGTTTCCGTAGCAGCAGCAGCAGCATTGGCATGGTTGCAGTGCTTGACTGGCCTTTTCGAACTCAAACTCTGCGCGCTCTGGTATCACGTATCCGTCCCGTGATTCCACGAAACGGTTGTGTTCTAGCGGGATAAGCACCGGGCTCCGGACGGGTGCATTCCCGTGTAGCCAAAGCCGGTGAGCGCGATTGTTTGGACCGCAATCTGCTCGTTTACGAATCGTTGATCGCGTCCACGACCGACAGCCCCGGTTGGAAAAGTCCCATGCTTTTCCCAACTGTTGGGCCCTGGTTGCAACTCGGACGTCCGATTGTTCCGGGAATGAATTTAAAAAGCATTTCGAACGTGCCACTAGCCCAACGATGGAATCCTGGGAAGGGCAGGGAGGGAGGGGAGGTCATTTTTCCGTCAACCCAACAAACCATTCCACGGGGAAAAGAGGGTTTTGCATCGAACCAACCAACCAACCAACCCACCAGACTCGACCGGTACTCGAAGTCGTTCGATGCCGCGACCACCGTACAAACGATCGGAAATCTATCGCTTACCGGCTACGTGGTGGTCACCGATCTAACCCTTTCGAACCTGGCACCCCATGGCACCCTCTCTCTCTCTCTCTCTCGAGTATCCTTTCAATCGATGCAGAACCGCCGGCAATCCTTGGCCAGCTCTTCATTCCGGAATGGCAACAACGTTGATTCTGCGAAAACACAAAGTGTTCTGCGATACTTTCGCAAATGTTCCTCGTTTAGCCCTCAGAGCGAGAGAGAGAGAGAGAGGAAAGCACGTGCGATTTGACCTCGGTCCCTCTCGAAGTCCTGGCGACCGAGCTGCCTGCCGTTGCTCGTTTCATTTGATCATTATTTCTCCACCAGCTCCGGTCTGGAACGACCGTACAACCGACCATCCGACCGAACCGAGCAACAATATCACCTGGCTGGCCACTACGCTCCTTGGTACCGTGCTCCGGGGCCATTGGCTACCGGGAAGGAGTTTGAAAAATGCTCCAAATGCACCGTCTATGCGCCGGTATGCTGTCCGCTGCTGCGTGCAGGAAATCTGTTGTGTAGTTTTTCACGCGATAGCAATTGCCGGGCTCGCTGCAATCCTCTAATTGGGATTAATCGTGGGGTAGCCAAGGGGGGCCCCGAGGGTTGTGCTGGCATTTGCGCCAGGTGTTGCATGATTTTGTTCCCCAAAGGAAGGTTCCCCTTCGGAAGGTTCTCTCGTTTGTTTTTTTAGCCCCTAACCTGACGGATCGCTAGTGGTACGCGTACAAAGTAGTGTGGGCAAGTGGGTTACAACCATTTCTAAGGAGTCGAAAAGGGTGTCATTAGACATGAGGCCGAGCGAGTGGTTTGGATATTATTCATCGTTTGGCCCAGCTGACGATAAGTTTAAATTATATGGAACATTTTAAGGTCGAAGTGCCAGCAGCAACGCAAAAAAAACACAACTCAAGCTGCAATTCATCATCACAAAAGGGTAATCATGGTATCAACATTATTCTAGTAGATGACCTTCGGCGTGCAGTATAACAGGACATCAGCGAATGAGTCAGAAATCGATAAACGTTTTATTAAACTTCGTGAAAAGGGAACGTTCCCACTTGAAATGTGTTTTTTCGAAGGGGAACTTTATAGAAAAATCAAATTTTGCTGGAATTTCAGTGCGGTGTATGGAATGCAGTGGAACAGAGATGATTTTACGACACTTCTGCGAGTATGCGTGAGACACAGATAGAGGAAAGGGGCGCCAGAAAAAAGAGAAATTACCGCATTGGAATCGGAATTTTTTATCCGGCGCGCTCATCGTCATCGCGCCATCCGGTAACAGCTGCGAGCGCGAGCGGTTTAGAGGCGCCAGGATTCTAGATTCCCGGGAAAAGTTGACTAAAGTGCACGATGAAACGACGGTTTGGTGGTTGCCATCGAGCTCTCTTCTGCCCTCCAGAAGCAAAACCCAGAATCCAGTCGAAATCGATTAGTGGAAGAATCAATATCAAATTTAACTTCTATCAGCATCGCGACCATGAAGGGTGGTGGCAACAGGCTGGTGCCATCGGTACCGCTAAACTCCCGGTGACGTACACCACGCCGTGCGAGGTTTGAGACCGCGGATAATGGTTATTTACTTTTTATTGAGCGCGGACGCACGAGCAGACCCCAATAATTGCCACTCAAATCCCTAACATTTCCAAAACAGAACCAGGGCACATGTGTTACACGCCTTACAGACTGACAGACAGCCGTCGGGGACGATCGGAGCACCAGGATGGTTCCAGGAGGGAGCTACTTCACATCCTTCCATTCGCATCCTTCATCCTTCCTTTGTAAAGAAGAGCTCAAGCAAAATGACGATATTTTAACACTCCGACGAGAAGAGGAGCACCATTCCATTCCAATGCCACTCGTTTCTTGTGTCGATGAGATTTTAAACGACGACTTGCAGACATTAACGATGTTTTGTGGTTTGCCTTGTTGGTTGATCAGTTGGTGGTGGCTGGAATGTTGACGAAGGTGCCTAGCACTTTACTCTCTACATCTGAGTTGCTTTAGAGAAGCCGGGAAGCACTCAAGTGCAACCAGACGTACCACTGGCAAATTCAAAGAAATTAATCGTCTAGAAAAACATCGAAGGAAGTGCCAGCTTAGCATAGCAGCATACCGGTTATATATCGCGTGATGTTGCTGATTGTTTTAAAGGGTTTGGACCCGTTGCAATCTATCGAATCAATGATATTGACTTTGAAATCTAAATGTAATTTAAAGAATGGGAAATTTACCTAACAGGAATTGACTCCTGGCTGACTCCGGGCATTAGTTTGGCTATTCAGAACTTTTTGAAACGAGGAATCGTTGTGTTTGGGACTGTGTTTGTAGACGTAGAAGCTGCTGTTGATAACGTAGCAGAGCAACCCACGTGGACAACCGTCGACGTCTAGACCTATGCGCAGAGTCAGGATGTAATCGTTATCAGCCGGCCGAAAAGAAGCACCTAGCGGAATGATGCTGCCACTACAGTTTGTAGAAAGTGAGTTAAAGATTGTCAAGACTTTTGAGAATTACCGCATCCCGAAAATGCATCGATTCAAACATCAACCCTTACCTTTTCCGAGCTTTTTCTATCGCAAGGGTACGCCCAGTGAATTCATTTGTTGTGTTCTTTCCGAGATTCTTTAATTATTTTTCACCTCTGGAATGGTGTTTCGGATGATTTCTGGGTTTATGCAGTAGGAAGCAAATATATTCCTAATTTAAGAGACTTTCTGTATTGTATTTGAAAAAATTATCTTTTAATTCATTTTGTTTCGATTCGATATTGTTGATTTTTCATTCAATTCACTGCACCATTGATCCTGATAGAAACGCTATTCCTTCTCTCGGATCATCATTCGCGAATAACTCAATCCTTGCGCGCTCTCATTGAAATCATACCAATGCATTGACTTTCGATTGACGGCGTTCATGTATCGCCCGTTCAAATTCGCGGCAGTACAATACCAGTTGTGCCACCATGCACCTTCATGGCGCTGAGCACAATGTCCCATGCTGTTCACAGCATTATCACGATCTTTGGTTGAAAACTTCTTACCCTTCAAATAGGACATTTCATCACATGCAGTTCCATTATACGCTCCGATATCTTTCAAGTTGTATTGCTTACTCTCACTGCCTATTTCGAATGCATTAAACAGCGCATATTTATACGTTCCATTAAAGTCTTTCAATTCAACGACCAATTCATGCTTACGGCCACTTGTTATCTGGTGGACTTTCTCAAGACCCAACCAAAACTCTTTGTTTAAATCACCAAAACCGTCGCGGAACTCATTCCAGCCTCGATAAAAGTCCAGTGATCCGTCGTAACGGAACTGAAATACAATCCATCCTCCTCCAAACGTTTCCTGTTCACAATACACTTCAAACGGTTCACTATTACGTTTCACACGGATCAGGTATATGCCGGACTCTTTCGAAGGAACATTTGTGCACGAGGAACCATCCACTCTTTGCTTAGGCTTCGGGTTTGTTCTAGTATTTGTGGTAGTAGTTATCATTGGAATATCAGTGATTTGGTGGAGCTGCGGTAAGGCATTAATTACATGCTGACTAATGTTATGCACATTGTCGACGTGTTCATCGAGTTTACTCTCCATTTTCTGCAATTTATGTTCCATCGCCTCCAACTTGCCCACGAGTAACTCTAACATTCCGATCACTGACGAATTGGCTGTTGCTTCGCCCTCACTAGGCCCACCATCACTTGCACCAACATAAAGAACAGCACAAAATGCGATTAAACCAATGTGCAGCTTCATTGCTGCAGCTCACTTTTTAACACACAACTAGTCAACTGGAGGTTCAAACAGAATGATGTCTCTGGGATACTCGGAAGGATGTTTTATACTGATTACACGAAACATAC
>NC_064877.1:80905646-80908146 GCF_943734665.1 Anopheles aquasalis
CTTTTGTTCAATCGACCCCAATGTTCCCGCTCTCCACTCCCCCCATCGCCGGTTCTTCAACGCCAAAAACACTCCCAGACGCCAGGGTTCGATCTACAGGGCCACAGGGTCACAGGACCTTCCATTCGCCGAAGAATGGAGCGTTTTATTGAATTTATGAAAATGGACGGCAACGACTGGCCGGTTGTGCCGGTGCCTCTGTCCTGCCAATTCCTGCCAGGGGTAGGGGACAAAAATGCATCCATGAATAAACAATCAGACCATTCTTCCTTCTCCGTATCAATTGGACAAATTTTCCCAAGAACCCCTCGAGAGGAGCCCTGGAGGAAGTTTGGTGGCGACCGTACCCAAGCGTATCGAGACTCAATGTCTTTAACGAAAAACCCACCCACGATTGAAAGCAAAACCCTTGTAGAAGATCTTCTGAAATATTCAATACTCTCCACCCTATAGTTGCCCAGGAGAAGCATGCGTTCCGTTGGAGATGAATAAGTCTCTCCTCGTCTTAAACTTGACGTCAAATAACAGGAAATTAGATTTACAACAACAGAACAACAACAACAGCTGACATGCAGTGGAATCTTGCAATCGGAAAACTTACATCGAGCCAAGAACGGGAATTGCGCGAATCCAATGCCGGAACATGGTACAGCTATAAGCTCCCAAACAATTGCACAAACCTGGGGAGGTGCGGGGACGAGTTCGGTGGAGGTGATGACATGGGCATCGACCCAGAAATGCACCCAGAATTCAATAACACTGCAGTTGCACATGTTGTGATCGTGTTAGTTTTTCATTTGAAGTTTTATTGGCAGTTTTATTGCTCCCGATGTCATGTCCCGATGTGTACGGTGGCGGTTCGCTGGAAACGGAGGGGGGGGGGGAGGGAATTCCTTCCTTGGGTGGCTGTCACTGCCACGGACTGCGGACGGACGCTGCACGGCGAAAGCATAGTAGCCTGCTGCTTAATTGACAAACAAAAGTACATACATTTCCTTCAGCGTAGTTCCACGTCAGCCGACTGTCAGAGCGTAGTATGCGTTGAAATGGGTTAGGTACGTCAATCGAACGAACCAGAGTTTCGCGAAACAATTCCGGGCTTATATTGGATGAGTTTTGTTTTTCTTTTTTGCTTCCGGGTTTTGCCTTCAGTTTGTCTTCCAGCTATCAGCGAGCGGATGTCGTACTTTTTAATTTTATCTGCATCTTTTAATACGAATGTCAGGCATGATTCTGGGATGCCTCACAATGGAATTGATTGGATGAAGTTCACTTCGAAAGTCTTTTAAGTTTTTTGTGTTCCTTGTCGCCTGGTAGCTTTCAAATCGCTATCAGCTTATTAAGCAATTCCTTCGGAACTCATTGTTCCATTAGGTAGCTTATAATTTCAGCTTCAAAAAAATGTAAATTAAGATAATTGTAATATAGAGATAGATAGAGGAATGTGTTCAGAAATATTTGATTATTCCATTGTCCAGCTGACTGAGTCCGCGAGAACGGCCTTGAATTCTTTCCATTTCCTGGATTTTTATTTGAATACCAACCAGCAAATACCACAGTCCATTGAGTGCACTGTATTCTACCCCAAATTGGAATGCATCTTAAATTGAAATAACCGGAACAACGGAATTGCGATGAAATTGCGAGCCTCATGGAATCTTCCGCACTCTCTTTCATCGTTGTAATTAAACAAACAAAGCTCCCTCTCCCCTCCTCGAGCAACGATGAAACATTCATGCGACACTAATGCAAAGCCAAATCCAGAACCATCGTCCTTTTCGATTTGTTTGAAGAAGCGACTCAGCTAAATTGTACCATTTTCCACGAAAGCCACGGATAATTGTTTTCGCTAGTCACATTTTTTCCATGAGCCTTGTAATTGTAATGCGCGCAGAATGCTATTGTTGAAAATTAATTTTCCCACCTCTGCGTTCAGTGAAAGGCTTCGCAAAGTAGAGATAAAATGCGCCCAACTCGCTCGCTAGCGATTCACTTCCACTTCCGGTACAGATGTAATGTGCGCCACACACAGGCCGTGCTGGTCATCGCTGGCAGTTATCATGCGGCAATCCAGTGCAGTTTGTGGTTTAAATTTCACTGTTTCTTTGGTCGGGCTTCGTATCGCTCGCGGAATGGAATCATTCGGCCATAGATGATGATCTGCTCGCAGTGCGTCCATGCCACTTCGAGTGGCGCCGCTGCTGCAGACGACATGCAATGATGCTCTGCTGCTGATTTGCGATAAATGCCAGCACCATTCAGCACCACGACGCTGACCTTCACCATGCTTCCATGGCATGCTAACGGTGTCTGGATTTGAACATAAATTTGTTGCTTTTTTAATTTTTACTTCATGCATAACGTGCTGCTGCTGCTGCAGGGATGAACTACACAGCTTGAAGCTAGCTGCTTGTTTTCGTGGAAAACCGTGGTGGTTTTGTTCAAAATATGCTGCAGTAGTTTCCCCCTCCGGAGGGAATAATACATTCATAAATGTTAC
>NC_064877.1:80915646-80920646 GCF_943734665.1 Anopheles aquasalis
TTCGTCCGGGTGTACTACATCAAAGCGACGGCCACCTCTACCACCACCACCATCACGAACGTCGGTAATGACTTAGTTAGTAATTCAAAGCAAGGCAGCAACAGTAAACAGGACACCCTCTCGAAGGTAAGTTTCCGTTCGAAACGGTTCGAAACGGTGGGACCGAGACGCGTTGCCCGATAGATCTCGGACACACACTAACACATACGAGATTGAATTGCGTAGCAACCGCAGTCACCAGCAGTCAGCAACCGTTGCCAACATCGAGCTGGGCGAGAATTGGGAAAGTATTTTTTTTTCTTCTCCACGACAGCTCGAGCGAATGCAAGTGCGAATCATTCTGGATTGATAAGTTTTCATGTGAGGTCCTTAAATTCTTTTTACTAAGTTTTGTTGCTATCTCATTGAAATTTTGTTTGTGTTTATGCTGGGGACTGAATGCACATCAGGTTCTATTCGTTCCTGGATCGTGATGGTCTCGAATAATCGCAATGAGTGATCGGTTGAAGACGATATTCAAAAAACTATTATTAGACATCTTGGGCCTTTATATAGGATTAACCAATTAACCAGTTCATGTTTCGGCATTAGTTCTCCAAGATTTATAAAGAGTCACGTTGATCCTCAGTTAATCTGATCGAGAATGACATTTAATTGTAATGAAAAAGAGATTAGAAATATGAAAAAAACGCATAGAAAAGATACTATTCTCACTTCAGCACTACAGCAAACAAGGTCGGTTCCATGATCAAACACCATCTGCTGTAAACACCGTAGTTCCCACGAGAAACTTATCACTCCTCGCGGTGACAAGTACGAGAACAGGCGAGCGTAACCCAACGCTGTCACGCTGCAACGAATACCACAAACAGAACACCGAGCACCGATCGTATGTAAAACATCAAACGGGGAAAACCCACCCAACGCGGTCTTACATTTCATCCACGGCTCACGTTGCTGTTGGTGACACGGCACTCTTCACAGCAGGAGTGTGAAGGAGAGAGAGAGAAGAGGATGAGAAAAAAGGAAACATGAGGATACGTAATCGCTGCCAACATCACCACCACGCGCGCTGCTCCACGAATGCTTCACATCCTGTGGCATCCTGGGTGGCAAATTTATGGAAACATGTCATTTCCTATCGTGTTTTTCTCATCTTCAAATCACCCACCATCGATAAAGCGACGAACGGATGGACGGACGGACGGTTGGTTGGGGTGAAATGTGAACGCAAGATGGTTAAAGCAAAGTCGAACAAAGCTGCTGCCTCGCTGACTGACTGATTGTGTGCTGGTTCTGTGTGGTGATGGTACCTTGCTCGATGGAAAGGCAGAGGTAGAAGATACCTAGCACACAAAGCGCCACGATGCTGATGGCATAGACCAGTGGTGCAGGTGGGCAGATGGTTGCTTTCGAGGTGACGTAGAAGACATCTAGCGAGCTCCCTACAAAACTACGGCCGTCACCATGGTGACAGACGAAACAATTGGCGTTCCGTTTGTAATGCTGGCAATGTTCTGTCTCAATCGGTGGGTGGGGAATCTGGAGCGGATGCGTTCTCTTGATCAGCATCAGTGACTGAGAAGGATTCGTTAAAAATCACACCCAATCGCGTACCGCTGAGTGTGGAGTGATACTGATGTAAAAGGATAGATTTCATCGTATCTTTCAAGCGTATCAGATTTTGATTTCGTCCTCCGAACGCGTCCTGAATACAGAATTTCGGGGAAACCAGTGAATTGCCAACATGATGATGGATGTGGATTGTATTTTTCGTATTTAAACTTTAAAATATCCCCAACAAAAAATGGGTTACAAAACTGAAATAGAATATTCTGTTTCGTTAGACTACGACCAGTGTCTTCGCACTGGATATGTACCTTCAAGAAGCTTAAAAACAGATTGAAGTAATCAATTCTACACTACCGAAAACCCTTGCCTAATTGACCGACCCCCACCAATTGGAACAACAATCGGAGATTCAATTTACGGCACCATCGCGTCGACCAATAAAGTAGCTAAAAGCACAATCAAAAGACGCTCGATCAACCGGTTGAATCGTGGCAGCAGGAACGAAAAGCAGAACAAATGTAAAACGACTTTCTGCAAAAGCGTGCCCGTTGATTCTCGCCCTGCAGTTCGTTAGCTGAGGATTCGAAAGGAGCAGAAAAAAAACAACCACCACGGGTGCTAATGGACGTGGGTGAAATGGGAAATTCTGGCGCACCCATTATTGCACCTTTCCGGATGAACGGATCATTCATTGCAACAGCAGCAGCAGCAGCACCACCACCAGTCTGCAAATCCCGTCGATTCTTGGAACTAGTTGGTGTTCGTGTTTAGCCTACGGCGTTCCGGAGAGTCCCGGAAGTGTAACAAACGCTAACGGGGCGCTCTTAATTGGATGAGAAACAATTTTTCATCTTTCAACGATGCACGGACAGAACCTGGTGGCTTGTGCAAAGAACGGTTGTGCATTGTGTTGGCTGCATCCTGCATTATCCTCGGACTCATTGTGCGCACAACACCAGCAGCAGCAGCAACAAACTTTCTCCCGGTGAACCAGCCACCCAGCCAGCCAGCCAGCCAGCCAGCCAGTGTCTAAAGGACTTTTCTTACCACCACTCCCGTTTCGCACGCCCCTCCCTGCTAAGACACTGTCGCTCGTTCCGGTCGTGCTTGTCTTCATATTACCTCCTTAAACAGCTCGGGGTGAAAATTAGATTAAATGCAATTAAAATCCGCCATCGCCACGGTGGCGTCGTCGCTGCGTCGCTGCGTTTCGCGCGCTCGTAATTTAGCCATTTCGGCATTGTTTCGCTAACGCCATTAGCGCCACCGACGTAGCACGGACACGGACACCATCTCCTCGGTTTCTCGGCGAAAATCCTTTGCCAATCGCGCTCACTTCTCATGCATTGCCACACAATGGGAGGACGCTCGAATGGGGATATGGACAAAATTATTAACTAGAAGGCCGGTTTCATGGCATTCTTGGAGTACTGAGGTACTAGAGGATTAACCTCAAAATGCAAAAAGCTGTCAAACTGGCATTAGAATTGGAGTAGCCTGCGTTTGTTTGACAGAAGGAAAAGATTAGAAAATCTTTATTATACAGTTTTGTTAGATTTTTCAGTCTCATTTAGCCAATTTATTGTGATAGAAAAATTCTAAACCTACAATAAAGCTGTCAACTAGTCAGAATCGTTCATTTATCAGATAAGCAGCTACCAGATTTAACTAAATAGGTGTTAGTTTCTTCATGGAGGAATGGTGGCATACGAATAACTAAAACTTTTTGACAAAATATCTAATTCCTTTTCTAGACAGAACATTGGTTATGATTTTTGACCCACACTAACATTCCCCTAAGACACTATGATAAGAACCACCGGTTAGAAGCTAGCACACTTGCCGCTGCTTCGCTGCCTATCACTCTCTATGCATCCATTTACGAGGAAGGGCCACCCGGAGCCGAAAACAACAAACCGGAAGACCGACACCATTTACGTCTGCTCAGCGATCATCATTCTTCGCAGCACGAAACCGGTCGAAACCGGTCGAGACCCGGCGGAAACGCCAAGCGCTCCGTTCGGTCCGTTTGCTGGAATCTGCAAATAAAGAAAAATCGCCTCCTGGCCCCCGTTGTCTGTCCGTCTGTTACGGTGTGGCGGCGCCAGCGTAATTAAATCTTCGTTTTTCACTTTCCATCCACCTCGTGTGGCATTAGCACAAGCGTGGCAGGCAAGAAAGTTACCAAGCAAAACCACGGCTCGGCACGGTTTCAACTCAGAACCTCTCCCAAAAAAAACAAAAAAGAGACATTCCAAAGTAGAACTCGAGAACATTAGCTACGTAAAAGATTGTTCTTTAGTCTCGAACAATAATAAAGAGAAAAGCAACTAAGGAACATTTCAGAAAAAGGCACAGGAAACATACAACTTCGCAGCGCGGACCTCGCATTTAAGCACTTGGCCGTGTCCGAGAAACGCTTGTGTCCGGTCGGAAAAATAGCCTTAAGAGATGCCCGCGTCAATAGTCCCAAAACGTGACGTAAAAAACGATTGCTGAGGTCAGTCAGCTCATGGTCCTCGCGGCCTCACATTAATTCACGCGCTCGCCATTATAATTGAATGATGGTTCGTTCATTAGACGAACTTCCGTCCCCGTGCTTTCGGTGGGTGGCCATTTTTAGCAAGCCTCCCACTCCACTGACATCCGGTTTCGAGGTTCAGGACTCGAGCGACGTAGTGTCAAAACTTTTGTCAACTCCGACTCCACGTGTCCCCCAGCTGCTGGAACTTCTCGGAACCGTACCGGTGCGCCGGTGAGATGTAAACTCTGCTCGAGCTTGAGTGGCACAACACGCAGGGAGCGAGCTTTTTTAACTTTAAATTAATGGTCGTGTGATTGCGAGTCAAGTCAAGTTGTCAAGGCCGACAACAGGGAATGTGGTTGCGCTGACTGGTGTGTACCTTTTATCCCTCAAGTCCCCTTTTCAAAACCTTCCCGCGATACTTTCACCGAACGAAACTTGAGGCCCGGAAGTATGACAAACGATGAGTTGCCAAAAAAAAAAACGCCAGGAAGCCGAAAAGACGCCTGTCCGCCCAGAAGACGTACGTGGCATGACATTCGTGTAATCGTTATTTAATTTTTCTCCTCTTTCTCTGCCAACTCCCAGTTCCGGGTGCCACGGGAAAATTTGATGCATGTAATGTCACAAGGGACTGGGAATATAATTACCAGACGAATTACCTACTCCACCGCTGCCACTACCGCTCGTTAGGGTGGTCTTGTTGAAGTTAAGAAGAAAATACTTTCCCACCCTCAAAAAAAAGAGAAATAATGGCTCGTTGTCGTTGCTTGAAGAAGGAAGGGCGTTCGCAAATTAATTTTTAATATTCTCTTCCCCACGCTGCTCCTGGTTGTCCGCAATCGTCCTCGTTGTGCTGGGTTGGTGCTGTGATTCATCAGAAATCGGCCAAACAGAGCCCTCG
>NC_064877.1:80930646-80945646 GCF_943734665.1 Anopheles aquasalis
AGTTGGATCGTGCTTAAGGAACGAATCCGTGGACAAGGACTGGGTAGCCATCTCATCACGGCATTGGAAACCATCGCCAGGCACACTCAAATGGAGGCGATCATGATTGCGCTACCCCGGCAGGATACGTTGAGCATCAATCTCTTCATTGATCTGAACTTCCAGCTCGACAAGAGAACAGCTCCCGGTGCCCTGTACGTGGTTCTTAGCAAACCGACCTTACCGGTCGAGCCGCCACAGGATGCTGACGAAACAACGAAACCAGCATAAAGTGGCCATCGATCCAGCAACCACTGAACGGGTTAATACTGCAACGTGTTATGTTTTCCACTTTCATGCCACTTATTTCCATGATTAATTTTGTACTTTGTCTTATTTCTATGTTAAACTTGTAGTCATTGAACTCATGCCAAGGAATTCTCAATAAAGAACTAGCGATCTTGTAATACATTTTACTCTCTTATTGATATTTTCAGCCTCATCCGAATCGATGTTCCAGTTAGCAGCAGCCGTAGATTTTTAACCCAACGAGCGATAGTCCGGAAGAGGTAATGGTTTATCGAAGGCTATTGGATTAACAGTCATCGGGGGATAGAAAATGCTACAAAATCAGATAGTATTAGATAGCCCAACTATCTGTTAAACAAGCTATTATTCTTTGTAACTTAATTAATTACAAAAATAAGATCAGGTGCTTTCTTGGGTTTCTGTTTGACCATTTTCCCCGCACCTTTGGGGTGGTGTATCTTATTCTTTTTCACAGTTTGCGCTCTTGTTTGGCGAAGACTTCACCACTTCATTGGAGGGATTGTTCTCGGAAGAGGAAGGTGTAATGTTCTGTTCTCCAACAACACCTTCCCACTGTTCCTCGTCATTTAAGAAACTGCCCTGCATATCGTCATCTTATGTTAACTCGATAGTCGTGTGAACAGCTTCATCCATGCCATTAACTCTTGGTAGACAAAAACGTACATGCTGAGCTCGGATTCTCTACGATAAGGTTGATTAGATGCGAGAAATTGAACTATTTTTTTTAATCGTTGCCATTCATTTATTCTTTCTTTCCATTGAATTATCCTATTAGTCTATCAACGAACGGTTAGAAAAGTGCTGTTTTGAGGAATATACCTAAATCTCAAACATTGAGAACAATTCTATTCGCATTTAACCAGTCTGCAATGATAACTTTAGTGCGAACTGGGCATCAGCAAGCTCCATACTGAGAATCTCGTGTTTGACGTTTTTCTACCTTCTCACTATAGCGGCAAGCTCATTACCCGTCTTCTCACTATGGAGGCTGGTTGACAGAGCTGCAGCAGTTATCCGGCTTGTCAAAAAGTTGTTTACATTCGCTGCCGAAGCGGTTCTGAATTATTTTAGGCTATTTTACGATTAAAATGGTAAGATTTCTGGTTACGGTAAAGTTATGGTGGTTGTACTCGTGTGACTAGATTGTCTGGCTTTCTTTTTAGCTTCCGCTATCCCTGCTCAAAACTGCCCAGAGCCATCCGATGGTAAGCATCCTCGAGATTGTGGTTTGCCCGCTTCGGGAAGTGCTTTCATGAAACTGTCGGCGTTTCTAAAACTCTATTTTATTCCTTAAAACGGTTGTTGCGTATAATATCTAGGAGTTAATTACTAGTGTCGATCAGATTCCCTCCTTTTCTTTTATTCACTTAACGCTCTTTATTGGGATGTTTGGAACGACCGTATGGATTATTGGCTGAACGTTGCTAACTAAACATTTTAGCCGTCCAAGATTAGTTTCAATCCTTTGCTTATTGTTTGTAAAACTTTTATAAACCAACAAAATCCAATTCTTAAATGCAGCAGTACCTTTGATCAAATTGGACCCATTTATTTGAAGAATTTTGCTTAACTTTTCAAAACATCAGCACTGTGAACACTCGTAAACGAATTCCAATCTCTACGAAATCCTTACTTTACTTCAAATTTAGAATGAATTTGTCTACATTAAAGCTAGCATTTCATTCCAACCAAGCGCCTATTTTACATTTTCACCTGTCTTTAAGATTGTCGTTGTCGTAAAATTTTATGGATTTTTTGGTAAAGGAACAAGACGAATGCAATTTATGGTAATGTTATAAGTTATGCGTCGTTATGCGTGATCATCTTAAATTTATGAAACCACGACGCTGACGCTTTCCATTTTTTTCTTTGCAAAATTAAATCCATAGTTTATGAATCCACGTTATATTTGAGTGGGTCACTGATAAGAAACAATCGCTACCTGGCGAGCAGCTCGCCATTCGCAACAGTGGATCCTTCCAAGAGGATGCAGAGATCTTCATTTAGATAGAGGACCGATAGGACTCCTAACCGCGCGCGCAAGCAATAAAGATACTACATTATATTCGCTTTTTGTTCCCCCCCGCAGTTGGTGGAGCTGAAAAATGGCGAAACATATAACGGACACCTGGTGAGCTGTGACACCTGGATGAATATTAATCTGCGGGAGGTCATCTGCACCTCAAAGGTAAGCCACTGACGCCTGCGCACGAATCGACGCTGCAGTGCTTATGGTTATGATCAAACTTTTTCTTCCCTTCACTCCATTCCCTAGGATGGTGATAAGTTTTGGCGAATGCCGGAATGCTACATCCGGGGCAGCACGATCAAATATTTGCGCATCCCGGACGAGGTGATCGACATGGTGAAGGAGGACGTACAGGCAAAGTCGCGCAACCGGGCAGAAATGAACAAGGGCGGACGAAATCAGAACCAGGGTCGAGGCGGTGGTGGTGGTGGCGGAGGAGGCGGCGGCGGCGCTGGTAGAGATGGTGGCGGTGGGCGAAACAATATGAATGCCAACAATCGTAACACCTTCGGCGGCAACCGTGGCGGTAACCGTTCCGGACTGGGGAACCCAAATCGAAATGCTCAGAATAAGAAATAAAAGGCGGCCACACGCTGCTGGTGGACACTGGAATGGATTGGAATCATCGCCCTCGTCGTCACCGTCGTCGTCATGGACGTCTCGTATTATTTTTGGTAATTTACTAAGGTTTCCCACTAAGGCCCCCCTTCGCGCAGAGGCGGTACGATGAATCCTTATGAAGCTCGCGATTGGATTGGAGGGTGGGGAGGGCAGAGCGGGAAAAAGCGGGACACACATTTCCATCCACCGCGTCTTTCCTTATTTGGTGGCCACTGCTGTGCCCGTGCTCATTGACCGGTTCGATTTCGGAGATGGACCGCCGATTGATGCAATAAACAAAAAAAACTATCAACATGGGCTACCCCCCATTCATATTCATAATTCAACGGGAACGGTTATTCGGACGCCGCGGCGGTGTCGATTATGGGTAGTTTCGGAAATTTAAATGTGTCATTATTCGCCACTTTGATTCGTCGTCGGCGTACAGGCTCATTAGCATCTTGTTTGGGAATTGCCGAAGCGAGCGAACGAGCGAGCAGGCGACCGTCATCTCCAGCGAGTTCCAGTGTATCATCATGCGATCATCTCTGTGAAGTAGGGTATTACCATCGGAAGGCAGGCGTAATTAATTGTCAAGAAATGTAATTTAAATAAATATGGAATTTGTGAATTTGCAAATGTGGGTTTTTGCCGTTCTGCGATAAGCACGCGATAATGCGCGAAAACAATACTTGGATATTCGATTAGTACATCAAGTAGGCAAACTAATAACTATCACAGTAACCTTAGCTTGCGATGAAAGTTGCGATTGTTAGTTTGCGTGTTACCAAGTGCAGTTCCTAGTTCCCCACCAGATTATATCGCCCGAAAATCCTTGATTGGTAAGACCTTTTTATTTCGTTCTACTCATTGCTCAAAGCACTTTACCGCTCTTGGCTCTTGGGTGTGACATTTAGATAAAGCATCAAAAGCATCTTGATGAATCATCGCACCTTGCCTTGTCTTCTCAAAAAGCGTTCCACATCATCTCGGTATCATGCCACTCTACCAGGCACAAGTCGCTGCGACTCATCAGGGATGCCATTTTCACGACTGCTCGTCTGATGTATGAATGGCAGGCACGCTGGACAGGCTGCTCAGGCTGGGGCTCATAAAATAAGCGATCAAAAGCATTCCACCAGCCGGCACCAACAGCACCCCATTCTATCATTCTGCTGCGGTCTGCGGTTCTCCATAACTGATGGAGGACCGAGCAAACCTTGGTTTTGATGAGCCTGAAACCGCACCCGATCATTCCTCGCGTTCTAGATGCGCGTTCCAACGTTATTTTATGGATGAGCTTAACGAAATCCTCTAGCGGTCAGTCCGTCCGTCCGGAATCGTTTAGTCACACAGTTGCCCACACGGAACCGATCTCTATTCTGATCTGATCCCCACCAAAATGGATGGGCCTTTGGGGGATTCGTCAGAGCTTTTGTGCAGGCCCCTCAAGCCTCTTCCTTCACGAATCACCTCCCGGGCTCCTTTGTGTCACTTTGAGGCGAACCAACGGATTCTGGATGCTTCGCCTTCCACCCGGCTCCATTCTTTCGTGACATTCAAAGGTGTCCGTATCATCAAAATCTGTTTCTCTTCTTATGTGTTTTTTTAGTCTTTCATTTCGTTATTTCCATACCACAAAAGTTGGGACGTCGGACACCGTCCGTCTTTTCACAATCTGTCTCGTCCATTTCGATGAGCGACAGAATCGACGTCAGAGACGAACCTAAAACCTCAACAAAGAACTACAATGAGCCGCGAGTAAGGGAGATAAGGGAGGAAACCCCCCCTTTGAAGTCATGTGCGTGCGGTCAAAGCAAGCTTCAACGTCGCAGCACACACTGAGGATCACGCCAAAAAAAAAAACTCGCCACCTCCAAAAGCCGCCCGTCACGCCGGACATACCGTACGGATGGACGGAAAAGGCGACGGATAAGTTTAATTTCTTTTTGTATAAATTATTACCCCGCAGATCGGCCGGTTCGCGCCTGCTTCGTTCTCTTGCGCTTCTTTTGGTTGTTTGGTTGATTCCAGATTCCCTACGGGACAACGGTGCCTCGCTGGCGGCGGCAACAGCGTCCAACAGCATCATTCTTAACTGATTCTCAGGTGAAACATCACCGAGGCGAAAGGGTCAAGGGGGAGAAAAGGGAGAATTCTGGCCGGCATCCGCGACCTCGACCGCGAATCCCAGGAGCACAGGGTGGCGAAAAGATAGTTGTGTTAAATTTTATTCAAGTCTTTGGTTATGTTTATCTCGAATATTATTTTACGTAAATATTATTTACGGGTCAATCATAGTACGCCAAGATGAGGTTCTTTTCTAATCGCAGTAACCTTTAGAGGAATAGCGAATCATTGCAAATTGTTAGTTCGAAAGCATCTGATAAGTGAAAACCATAACTTTATCTTTTTTCACCAACTTTTACAACAAAAAATATAAAATCCCACAGCCAAAAGAAACACCCTACACGGCATATGCTACTCCGGAAGGAAAGATGGACAGCACACGCACCACAGCAGACCGACTGATAAGCCCCCCATCCGCAGCCAACGATCCAACGGTTTCAAGCTGGAGCCTGACTGGCGGCCGTCCGTTCGTCCGGTCAGTATCCAATCAGGACGGAACGAATCTCTCCCCCCTGATCCCTGCCCCCCTTTTACTGAAATTGAACTTCCATCACACACTGGCACGTACCGGGACCCCGTTTGTGGTGGTGGAGGAAAAAACGAAAGAATTGGCCTCGTAAAGCCTCGATCCACACCGTGCACCGTGAACCCACTCGAGTCGTCGTCGTCCGGGTCCAGCAGCATCACCACACGATCTCCTCTTGCGTTGTGCGAAGTGGAAGAGAGCGAGAATTAATCGTTTGAAATCTGTTAAAAACGACACCTCGACCAAATTGAATAAAAGCTGGTGTGAAATGAAAGGAAACCGGTTTTCGAGCTCGGCCCGTTCTTTTCGCTCTCTCTCTCGGTATTCTCGAGTGGTGTTCTAAGGCTGCGATCGCTCTCGTTCACTTCGCTTATGCTCCACCATGGTCCATTCCTGTTGGGGTCCATGCCTGACCACGAGATGAGGTTCTGTTGTGACTCCTGCTGCTGCACTCTTGAGCGAAAGGGCGCGAACGTGCACGCCCAGGGGAGAAGGTGGAAATGCGGAACTCCGAGCCGAGCCACAGCATGAGCACAGCGCGATCCTCGCAGTGGACGGAGGAAGGGTACATGAGCGAAAACCTATGTCCGTATGTTGTCGCGAGCATTGTTCGCGAGTGTGAGGCGGCATTCGACTGTCGAAGCCGTCGATGACCGCAACCGACCGCGTGTATGTTGCGGCCGATGGTCACGTTTTTTTCTTGCCGAGCATTGTACGTGGGCCAACGGTTGCACTATGGGATGATCCTTGGTCTGCTTTGATGTTCGCAAGAATTGATCTCAAAAATAAGATCAAGAGCATCTTTTGCACGATCGTTTAAAACAATATATCTAAAATTTAATCTTCTACAAGACAAAACATATGATCCTGTTTTAATATTTAACAAATTCATAAAGATAATCCTATTAATCGAGAATAAATTCCACATTTTAATCGCCGTTTTATTCTTTTAGGTCTTCCGGATGGACTGTAGAGACGTGGTAGACCCTAATTGAGATGGATTGATCCAAAATTACAGAGAAAACACGCCAGTTGTAGCTGTAAACAAGTAATTCAACTCTATTCCTCACAAACATAACACTAATTGTTACACAGCAACGAATGGATCCCATAGTTTCGTCCACCGTAATCCTGGTGGTGATGTGCCGCAAAACATTGCTTCAACATAAATATCGCGTGTAGCGCGGGACCCCAGTACCCGGTTCCATCGCCCCACGAGGTTACCCACTCGATCGCGCATTGAACTCGAACGAATGAGCGAGCACGCGCTCCGACCGAGCACCTAACCAGTCCGAGCAAGCGTTTCCCGATCTCGATTGCTCGTTGCCAGGGAAAAACATGTCCCAGAAGGCAGGACGAACGACGCAAGAGCAGTGGAAAAGCGGACGGGTCAGTAAATGTGATTTCACACCGTGTCGGAGAATGCAATTGCCAGTTTCCGTGCTGCCGATGCTGCTGCTGCTGCTGCTGCTGCTGCTGCTGCTGCTGAAGAGGTGTTGTACCGAACGACGCTAATTTGCTCTCCGTTTGCATGCCGGGTTGCCGTGGCGTATCGTACCGGTACCGGCGGTCGTTTCATTTTCCAAGAACCATCTTTACCGTATATGGGATCAGCTTCTTCTGCTCTTTGGCTCCGGTAACGATTGGTGCCAATTTATGGGGCCGTCGATGGTGCGGCGATCAATTTCACTTCCATTTCCATCTCGCGAACCATTCTTCGCGTAACGAGAGACCGAGCGCACCGTTCTTGGCGTGTTCTTGGTTGCGGCTGTTAGAAGGTAATTCTCCCTGTTCTCTTGTTCCAGGACGTGACCTCGGTGGATCGGTGAAATGTGCGCCCATCCCAGGGGATCGGTTCTGAACAATTCGAAACATAAAAATTGCTAATCGATGAATATCGATCGCGCGAGCAAGCGAACGCTTCGCACCACAATTGGTTACGGATGCTGGCTGGCTACATTTAGTCCGCCAGACCCCCAGATCGTCGTCTGCGAAGGTGTTGCGGTGCGCACCATTCTGATGTCATCCTGCTTGACGTATTACCGGTGTGCCGGTTGTGTGTCGCCCGCGGCGTGGCCAGAAGGAGGCGACCGGAACCGTGGTTTGCTGCCATAAAATTGGAAATGAGCATCTACGGGCATCGCGGGCGCGGATGGCCTGAAGGACTCCGCCCGATTCGTCACTCTTTTCGCCAGCGGACGGACATACGGTAGGGACGCTTTTCGCAACCATGCGAACGTAGATCCGTTCGTGGAGATGCTGCTGCTGCTGCTGCTGCTGACCATGCTCCGGTGCATGCATAATGTTGCGTGGCGAAAGAGGCTCAAATGAGAACCGAATTCATCAAACCGCCGCGAGGTTCCGTCGTCGCCGTCGTCGTCGTCGACGGTTCGGGCATCCTTCGCAGCACTTTTATGGCCATAACTGCTTCGTTCCCTTTTCGCGCCTTTCGTGGCTCACGGAGTCGGGGATGCGGTTGCGTTTGCTAAATGCATCTTGCATGTCTTAAAATGTTTCATTCTTTTTCGTTGTAGCCGTTTTCGGTCTCTTCTGGAAATCGATTTCGACTGCGAAACGTCCAGTGCCTATTACCTGGTGGTGGTGCCATGCCATATTCTTTGTCCAATTATTATTTCTGACCATTTTGCAACACCTTCACCTGCAGGCAGGTCGGTGGAGCAGAAGAGTGAAGCGTACCCGGGTAATGGGGGGTTTTTAAAACGAAAATAATGATTTTTCAGTTTTGGCCACAATATCTTCTTATCGCCCTCGTACCGGGAAATACTTATTGGTGTTTTAAACGTTGCTTTACAGTGGGGTTATTCGCCATTTCATCCTTAGCCAAGGGTATAATTTTGAAACAATTTAAAAAAGTTTTATGCGACATTGGCGTTTACAGTAATGTATTGAGTAATTAGTGCTAATGATTTTAAATGGTTTTACTTTAATATGTCACTTTATAACTTGTTGGTGGCATTTAAAGGTCAAATTGTTACGGCTTCTCTTTCAATTTAGCTGGGTTCATGCTGTTCTTTTTTTAGCAAAAGATTTGTTAAGATGACGATGATGTTGCTTTTCCCATCATAATTTTTTGCAACTAATGTGCATCTGACGACTTTTTGGCTCTACTTTTCGGAAACATAAACGTAGGATGATCAATTGCTAGAATATCTGGATATCATCCATATGCTGCTGCAAATTCTATTCCTATAAAGTACATCACTTAAAATTCGCTGGTCACAAAAGTATTCAAATAACATTCGGAATTATTTGCTTCTAAATTTATAAACCTTCTTTACGTGATCTGCTGTTCTTTTAAAATAAGGTGTCAAAGTTTAACTAAAAATGCTACTAACGAACGCCAACACCAAAGAATATACATTCACAACGCACCATGTGTAATGCATAATCTATAACCGGAGTACAAAAAACAACCCACAAAAAAGGGGGCTTCACCCATCGTTTAAATCGTTTAGATTATAAAGGAAACCCCGGGAGGAAACTCACCCTCACCACTGACCGGCCACATGGCCACGGCACGAGCCTCAAACGGACGGCGGAAATATCGATTGGCCCCCGGTTTTATCTGTTGAATTCACTCAATCTTACACTTCAACGCCCATTCCCTAGGGCCCATCTGGCCATGGTCTGCACCGATCATCACTCTCATCGTCATCATGATCATCATCATCAGCGGGCGGACAGGCGGATGAAAGTGATCTACCGTAATTAATTCCGGAAACAATCGGATTCCGGCGATCAGTAGACGGTGGTGCACAGCGAGGGCAACAGGATGCTATTAGCATCCAGATCCCACACCAACCGTGGCCACGTGTTCTACGGAAGCTGCGAGAATCATCGTTTCCTCACACATTAGTCCGCGATCGGTGGAGGGGGTACGGACCCCCAATCGCACCATAATTACAACAACAAAACGCGCTGATTAGAGGGATTTCTCCAAAAAGCCCGGCCAGGTCCGGCCCAGCCCGAACGAAATTATCGCTCCGGTAATCACATAATTACCCCCCTTTTTCTGAGCGTTCTCGCGCACACACGTCGCTCGATTCCTCGTACGTTTCGACAATGTGTCTGCCCGGCTCTTTCCCCCCGTTGGCTGCCTCTAGTTGGGCGCGGTGATGGATTGAGCATTTCGATGGTAGCAGCAACACCACCACCAATCCGGTTCTCCATCCTGATGTTGCTCCTTGAGACGGACCCTGCAATCAACCGGACCCCTTTTTGGGAGGGGAGGGGGGGCTGAAACGTGCATCGTGTTACAGTGACTATCACACGTTCTACAAGATGATCTAATGGCGTTTTTGTGCCATATCGGCGGGCATATGTTTTATTTAAATGTTTTTAAAATTTTAATTTTCTTACAGGCATCTTTCGACAACATTTTATGTTTAAGTTCTTTCAAAAACACATGTCCAAGTGCGTGCCATTTGACTGTGACCGACTGTGACGTTCCTTTTGAAACGATTGCCACACATTATGGACACTTCCCGTCTTCGCCGATACTCTCTATACGCGCTTAGAATGCTTCGTAAAGAAGAGAACACAAAAATTCTCGTGGAATCCCCCTGCATCATCCATCCAACCGGCATCCTCAATCAGCTTCAAAACGCTGGAATTCCCTTGCCTCTCGGGTCGGCCAGGCGGTCGGTTCCAGCAGACATTTGTCTTTTTGTCACTTTCCTCGTGCACGGATCGTCGTGGCCGTCGAGAGGGCTTCTTTGCACCGGATCATACCATTCGTACGTTTGCTTTTCTTCTTGTTTTGGTTCACGTTGCATTCTAATGCATCTGGCGGGCCGGGGGTTGTGTTTAGATCGGTCGGTGCGTAGAATCTTTGTTGCTCGTAACAGTGTTGGCCGTTTCTCGCCTTGCTTCGCCTGTTTTTTTCCGGAGATTTCAGACGTTCAGACGTTACCACTTCAAGCAGCTCGTTGCTTTCTGTCGCTCGCTGGCCATCGTTGGCTTCAGTGCGATCGTGGTTTTGCCTTTTACCGACTATGGACGATTTCTTTCTTCTCCTTATGCATATGGAACCACATACGGTCGAGTTTATTCCGATGCGCGTTTGCCTTTTGGTCCACGATCCTTCCATGGTGTCCGATGTGAATGTTTCGTCGCTTTCTGAAACGCTCCTTTTTTGTGCGGTGGCCGCAATGTCCAAATTGCACATTTCTCGCTCGCTTTCCGAAGGTGTCACCGGAACCACCGAGCAGGGGGAGTATGTTGGAGAGGGATGGCCTTGTTTATGGTGCTGGTTCAGAAGAGGCCGCATTGCGCTTTTCGTAACCGTTCTTGGCCAAGCTGGTGGCGGAGCGAAGAAGCGAAAAACATGCGTAGAAGCCAAAGTGTCAAAAAGGAAGCCACACACGGAATGAGCACCATGAGGCTGAGGTACCAGCAACAAGAACGAACCAAAGGAAAAGGAAGAAATGAAGTAAATCGCGTGAAACTTGAAGAGAAGCGAAGGCGAAGGTTCAATGCGCGTTTGCTGGCGTTGGAACAGAAACAGCTCCTTCTCGCCACGGTTTTTGGGCCTTTTGTGGTGGCCTCGGGATGTGGGAGAGAACGTAGAACAAAAACAGAGGAAGCAAAAGAAGAAAAACGAGCCAAAAGATCCAAGCGAGTGAAGTGTGGGCAGAAGACGGTTCGAAACGTTCTCCAAAAAGGAACGACGGACGAACGTTTGCCGTTTGTGTTGGGTGCCGTAAAACGATCGGTTTCCAGCACCTCCCTGCTTCCCCCGTGTCCGCGGTGATCGAGCCTGGATTTATGCTTCCTTTGTGCTTCTCCCACGGCCATGATGCGCAGCATAGAGCGGACGGAGCACACACGAAAGAAGAACCGGTGAGAAGTGTCAAAGGAAGCGAAGGAGAGAAAGGAAAGGGAATGAAGAATGGTTTTCGAAACGAAAATGGACAAAGGCGCAAGCAAAGATAGAAAAGAGCGAAGATCTTGGACGATGTTCGGTTCGAGGCCGAAGAATGAAGAGATTCCGCCCAAGGTGTGATATGGCATCCCACTCTGGCTCCCCTTTTTTTTCTCTCTCTCTCTCTCGGACGATCCCGGTAGCAGGCGGCTTAGCGTGGTTTAAGATAAGCGTAAGGCGAAGAACCGGCGAAGAGCAGTAGAAAAAGTGTTAATATCCTGGGGTTTTTTGCAGTTACACCTTGGAAGAGGAGGAGAACATCCCCTGTTCCTTGGATTCTCTCTCTCGTGTCTCGTGGCGGATCTGATGGAACACGAAGGACCTTTGAACGGACACAATTGAAAGGACCATTTTCATGTCCATGTGTTGTAATGGGATGTGTACTACGATTTGAAGGGGCTTTCATTGAATTTTCTTTAACCGTTGCTTTGCAGGAATACAGGAAGGGAATTCCCATGATTTTAACAAGATTAATGACGTGGACGTAACTACAAAACAGAACCGTTTTTTTGTCATCCCATGGAGTATTGTACGAGAAGAGCACGTTTGATCAATGATTTAAAAGTGACTTGCGTAATCGATTTCATCCAAGACTGCCGCGGTACTCGTTGCCGTTTTGTAACGGCAAGCAATTCAGAATTCTTACAAATTCAGAACCCGACTTGGAATCCATTTATTTCAAACAAATGCAGAACATTGAGACAGCACACGAATGGGAACTTGCTGGGCGTTATTTCCCTGCAACGTGCTGTGCCAGCACATCTGGCGTAAACACACTTTCAAGTAAATATTTGTGGATTAGACTTTGTAGCATTTCTTGGAATGTACTACAGTTTATTATGTGATAGATCTTATTTCCATCACTTATAGGAATATAGGGGACAGTGTAAAGCCTTTAAAAAATATACGAAACCCATCATAATTCTGGGAATGAAAGGGTGTTTTCATAACGTCGGCTTAGGGTTCCCCACCCTACGCCGATGTCAGGTTTCTCGACGTCGGATGGAACGGAACTTTTGTCCAATCCACTCAAGCAAATCGAGGTTATTCGAAGGGATTCCTTGGTAATCCCCTCCCTCACGCTCTCTCCTGCAGCACCCTTGGAAGAACCCTGATTTCGTTTTCCATCCATCCCTCCTTCGCTGGCTCATCAGCGCGATTGTCCTTTTCCAGGGCATATCACTTAACATCTCCAATCGGATTACCGTCATGGCGAACGAACGAATGGCCGACTTGATGGGTTTTCTTGCGTTAGAACTGTAGCCGCAGCTCGGAGTCGCTAAGGAGTCAGAGTGTGACCGAGGATTAACATTTGCCTCCTCGCTGCATACGTCTGCATTCTCCTCTGTGGTCATTCTGTGATCCCGGGTTCCCCTCAGAATCGTTTCTCGACTCGTCATCGTCCCCTTCGGTATTAAATGTCTCTTTTTTCTCTCCTCATCCCCCCACATTGATGCTGCGTGTCTTTGTGCGCGCAGTGGAAAGGGGTAACCATAAAGTACGTTGCTTATGCCTAGGGTTTATCAAATAAATCAGCCGCTTAGCATCGGATAGCAGCGACAGTCTTCGAGAGATGAAGATGATCTTGCATCGACCGTACGGAAGACAGAGCGAGAGAGAGAGAGAGAGAGCACGCGAGCAACCACATCCTCCTACACGCCTAAACTCGCGCTGGGTCGGTCGTCAACGTCAAGCTGAAGCCAGGCCAGCATCAGCATCGTCTCGGCTCGAACCTGAAATGGATGACAAAACGGCTTCGTTGGGTGTTTTCCTAATGCGTTGGTGGTGTGCCCCTCCCGTCCGTCCCACCCGCACCCCGGCAACGCGGTAAACACCTCGGAGAACCACCTCGATGCCACAGCAATAGCAACAGCAAGAAGAAATCGAAGCAGGCAACGAGACAAAATGTCTAGAAGTGCGTCGAAGGCGGCGTGCTCTCGGCTCGGTCTCGGTTCTCGGGGTTGCTGTGCGTAGGAGTAGGCTGCTGCTTCGGCACATGTGCGCGCCTCTCGTGCTATTTCTTTCCCCCGCATACAGAACGTGCCAAGCGAGAACGAGAAACCGAGAAGAACGAAGCAGGGGTTGGAAGAAGGGCACGTGAGGAACGGAACGAATCGCGGCTGGTCGAAAGCAGGGGCAAACTCTTGGGTGTTGCTGCGCTCGGGATCATTTCTGTTCGGGCCCGACAAGAAGCAGCTTCTCTCGTACCGTAACGCTGCTCCGTGCTCCGTGGATAACCCTTTCGTTCGTTTGCCTAGGTGGTGTGCGTGAAGGCGGAAGATAAACGCGTGAGTTTGCGTGCGGTGTTGTGCCGTATCGAAAACAACACGAGTGCGAACGCGCCCGCGCATGTGTTTTTTTTTTGTTTGTGTTCATGTGTTAGTGGTGGTGTTTGTTTTATCACGAACCGTTGTCGCACCAGAAACAGACGAAAAGTGTGACTTTTCAAATTGATTTTTCACCGCCAATATCCACGGTTCGCGGGTGGAAAAGTGTGTGAACCGGTGGCTGCCGGTGGAAATCGTGTTCCAGCATAACGTCGGTGTACGCTCGAGGAACGGAAGTGGTGCAGAAATCCATCTCTCCGACCGTTTGGACCGCGATTCCCAAATATCGTCGTACCGTCGTCACCTTGAAACGAAGTAGGCGCGCGCGTAGGCCGCAGTAGTAGGCTGTGGGGACAGAAGAAGTAGCCCAACGCAAGCAGCAGCAGCAGGCCGTGAAGCAGCATAATCCGGCCGTACGACACCCACTGGTTTGGCGCGCTGGGTCACCGTCAGCATCCCCCACCTCCTGTGGAGCAGCAGCATCACCAGCACCAAACAGCTCTCTCTCTCCGGTTTCAGCAGGCGTGGGTGCATCGTCGTTGTGGGCCGCACCAGCATCAGCAGCAGGATCTCCTCCGGGGTCTGGCGGACACCATAGTGCGCGCGTTGCACAGCAAGCAAAACAACCAAACCAAACAGAACGCGAAGGAGCGCTGCTGCAGTTTTCCTCCCACCGCGGGGCAGCAGAACGACGACGACGACAGAAGACCATCTGGGTTCGGGGAAACGGAGCAAACCGCCCGTCGTTTCCGTAGAGATGCATTATTTACACAATCTGCTGCCGCCGTACTAGCTGGTGCTGTGGTAATCACTTCCGCCCGTACCCGGTTGCGCGGTTTTATG
This sequence comes from Anopheles aquasalis, assembly GCF_943734665.1. Classification (NCBI taxonomy): domain Eukaryota; kingdom Metazoa; phylum Arthropoda; class Insecta; order Diptera; family Culicidae; genus Anopheles; species Anopheles aquasalis. The sequence goes on from NC_064877.1 coordinate 80,945,355, forward strand.
TAAGAAGCTACTGCGGTACTGTGCGCGCTTTTCACGAAAATCGTGCGACACACACGACGCACCACAACAACACAAGGCGTGCGCGCACAAGTGAACATTAAAAATAAATTCGAATGAAGAATGTGCCACTAAAGGTCTCCTCTTCTTCCTTCGCGCTATGTGCCGCGCCACTTGGAGACGGCGGAGACGGTAGAGCACGCTAGCAACCTCTCGGTTACTGCGATCGGCGGCGGCATCTCAGCAGCTGGCCCAAGGTGTGCGCTGGTTCTGAATGGTGATGGGATGAGACGAT
>NC_064877.1:80950646-80965646 GCF_943734665.1 Anopheles aquasalis
CACCGTCCAGTGTCGATTTGCACAGGTGATTTAGATAATAAATCGCTTCACTAACCAAGCAGCGGTCATCATCGATAAGGAGTATGCGTCAGCCTTCCCCTCACTGCCGTGCCAATCCATCATAGATTTGGATCGATAAAGAAAACATACCGTGCTGGGGCCCCGGGGGCTTGGTGGCGTGTCCAGCGGTGGTTCATGCTCCCGAAATGTTCGAGTCATGGAGCATATTTTGCAGGAAACCAACTGCGCAGCGATCGCCGGTGTCGAATGTTGTGCGACATTTGGTCCGCTATCTATCGGAGAGAGGGGAGGTTGATGTGATGGGGGATGGAACCATCACATTCACCACCACCAGCAACTGTACCGGAACCTCATGATGATCCCCCCGTGGCTGATGATGTCTGCGGTCGCATTCGTATGGAGTGTAAGGCCTTGGATCCCACTTAATTCAAATCAATCTTCACTAATCGGTAAATGATTAAAGCGATTTGCTGCAGTTGCGGTGACGGTGGAGGACCCCCGCCCCTCCTACGTTCCGCCCAGCTGCAGCATAGAATGGTTACGTAAGTTAAGAGCAAACTCGTCGCCCGCTTGCTCGCTGGCGATCCACCTCCCCCGTACCGAGTGGATGTTGTTTTGCAACGCCGCCGGATCGTGTGCCGGATGGGTGCGCGTGCGCACACGTGTGTGAGTGTGCGCGTGTGTGTGTCTGCATGTCGGTTAAAAACTCGCGACCGTCCTCGACCCACGCAAGGGTGGACCGCGATTTTGCAAATTGATCGTTTAGCCACGCCGCCGGGGGTCCAAAGGTTATCGAGCACACCATCGACCGTCGCAACTGCGGTGTGTGTCGCCGTCGCTGCGCTCGGTGTAGCAGCACCAACAGCAGCATCGGGAGCATATTTACGCCTCCGCACAACTCCGGTCAAACTGCGCGGTGACTAATCTTGGTCGCGGTGTCGCCACTGGGGACAAAAAAAACGGAGTGATCTGCTGGGGGAGAGGGTTTTGTTATGCAGATGTGTTGAAGCTACAAGCAAAAAAAAAGAAACGAATTTCGATCGTTCGGTTGTTCGATTTTATGTGCGATCGCCATCGCCATGAAACCATCAAACTTTCTGCTTCTCGTTCCGCTCGTCGTCAAGAGTGCATAAATTTGCATATATTCAAAGCAGAAGGAACGCAAAGATGTGCGCGATCGAATCAGAGATCGAATGTTGATAAGATCGCGTCTTCAGGATCGCCGTGGATCAGTTTAGAACGAGGTAAAAACGATAGGCATCGTCTAGTGAGCGGCGATTAGTAATCTTGGTTACCGGGAACACGGCATTTCTCTAAACATCCAAGTATCCACAGCCATTGTCACTACTAGAATGCAGTTTCCTGTTTCCCAGCAGTAGGCCTCGTCAGATTGCAACTTCCCCAGTTTTCGTTACGTGACCAACGCTCGATGTGTCCACCATGTAGGTATGTGCCACAGTTCTCTGACACTTTTGGTCAATCAATCTGCTCCCACCCATTGGGCTGATGTCATCTCGTTCGTTTGTTTTGCAGCAACAGTGATGATGTCTTGTCTGAGTGCGTTCGATTGGAAAATTCGGTTCGATTCACTGGCGCGCTGACTCATTCATCGAAAGGGTACCGGTAGTGGAATGCAAATGACTGTGATCTCATGTGGCGAATTGATTTACTGTGCACAAAAGCAACCCTCTCCTGCAGTGAGGCGAACCAGAAGCATCGAGTACGTGGCGGTGCACTTCCGCTTTCACGATTCGGATCAGAACCAAAGCCAAATTTCGTATTTGTTGACGTCTTTGGCCATTCGATAATGCGTACTCGATCGCCCAGGAGCGGGTGTACGTGCGCGATTTTCGCATTGCGCTACTGCGACGTCGTTTTGCAGTAGGAAATGCAAATGTGCCTACTTTGTTGCGCTGTTGCTGTGATGGCGACCACGACAACGACGACGACGACGACGTCATTGTGCAGCTGGCAGTTGTCGGTCGGTCGGGGTGCGATTTGTCTTGCTTCCCTTTCCGTTGTTGTTCTGCTGCGCCGCGCTTTGTGCAAGGCTTACGCAACCGCAAGTCGCGCGGTCACCATTGAACGAGCCAGTGCCAGTCTGCGTGGTGCCAACGTTGCGATGAAGGCGACACCTTATTGTCTCTAGCAGTAGCAGCAGCAACAGCAGGGTAGAGGGATTGTCTCAAGGGGGTAGAAAAGAATAGGAAAAAAAATAACACCCCGAGAGAACAGAATGTCAACCGTGCAACGAATCGTGAATGCATCGAGTGGAGAGGAGGGGGCTGATTACTACTTGGCGGGGCGGAGGCGGATGTAACGCTGGACGTGCTCTACCCCATCGGCGTGCCACGATGATTACGGGGAATCTCCACGTAGAGGAAGCAAACGCGCTAATTGCGGGCATTGCAATCTTTCTACGCGATCGCTGATCGACGAAGGCGTTGTTAGTGGCGATGATTAATGGCGTAAATTGATTTATCGAACCGGGGTGGGAGGACATGTTACACTGCTAACACCCCCAGTGGGTGCTAAGGGAGGGAGCCTCCTTTGATGCATTTTATGACCAGATGGGGAGAAAAAAAAACTGGAAGAAATGTATCGCTCGCAGTGCGCTGCATTCGGTTGCTACGATTGCAAGCTCATCACCAATCACGCTATCGACGCGTTGATCGACGATGATGGTCCGAGACGACGGTGCACTCGGAAGCGGTACTCGTTCCCATGGTAATAAATCACTTTTCGAAGGGTTTCCGATCAGGTCTACCCTCCCTCTTTTTCTCGCATGATTAGATTATGCGACTTGGAAGGAGAAGAACGAACAATCGACAACTATCTGTCTTTTTCTGAGGCGGCTACATGTTCTGGAATGGAATTTTCCATTTTCTCCTTCTAGTGCACAAGGAACAACGCTGCGACACGTGGGCCAATGTTTTGTTTCGTGCAATTAACCCCGGGGGGGCTGGCAAGGTGTGTCCCGTGGGCGGGATTGTCAGCTTCATCTTATCAGTCTGTGTTTACTTTTAACCCTCGCGACTCAAACGCGCTCTTTAATAGCGCAAAGAACGTTCGGTTGGTTGGTGGGAGGGCATGTTGTACTTCTTTCTTTTTTTTTTCCACTCTCCCGAAGCCAGTCGCTTTGTTTGATAAACGATGCCCTGTGGCAGGGAAGGGACACACCCTAAAGGGGGACCACGGGGGACGTCCGTTTATCTTATCTTGGACATGCTCGGTCGGTACCTGCCAGGTGATTATTTGTTCAAGGGCTTGGGCGTGATCTTGATGGTTGGCCCCAAACCGATCGGGAACCACTTCCCTACCCCCTTTGGAGGGTAGAGTGGATTCAATGCGAAGTAAATTAGGATTAGAAGAACGACATAATTGTGTATTGCCCCCTTTTGCTGCGTACTAACCCATCTGTTCAATCACCTGGTTATGACCTTCGGTTTTAGCGTCACCTCCCCTTCATCCCCCTCACAGCAGTGCCACACAGCGCTAACTCCCCTCCCTTCTTATTGCGTTTTATCGTTTATTTCTAGGGAGCTGGCGTCCAATCGTCTGAGCCACGATGTGATTGCCGCGCAATTAAGCGACCTCAGCAAACTGCAAGTGCTGTAAGTATGGAGCGGAATCAATCTTGCGTACAAATTGCCTGTCTCGCAATGATGATGTGTGGTGTTCTAACGTGGCATTTGCCTCTCTCTCTCTCTCTCTGTCTCTCCTCCACTCTTCCTTCTAGCAATTTGAATCACAATCGAATGAGCCGCTTGCCGGTGCTCCGAGGGCTAAGGAATTTAATTAAACTGTACGCAACTAACAACGAAATCGAAGCGATCGACGGGGAGGCACTCGCTGCCCTGCCAGCGCTCAAGTTCCTCGATCTGTCACGGAACTCGATCCAGGAGCTACAGTACAGCGTCTTTCCGGAACGGAATAGTATACAGTACTTGAATTTGAACTTTAACAAACTAACGCTCCTGACGAAGGGTACCTTCGATCGGTTACCAGTGCTGAAGCGACTGTAAGTAGCTGACCAGCGGCCAATCAGCTAAGGCTTAACGTTTTGTTAACAAAAAGTACAATAATTTATTTTCGCGTCCGTTTTCTTTGCAGAGAAATCAGCAGCAATGCGTTAGAGGAAGTGCAAAGCCTCACGTTCCAAAACCTAAACCAACTGAAGAGTCTTAAGCTGAACAACAATCGCATTCCCGCCCTGATGGATGGGGTGTTCCACGGATTGACCGCGATCGGTATACTCGAGCTGAACAATAACAGCATCCGTACGATACGGAAAGGTGGTCTGTTTAATCTGACCAGCCTTAGTACGCTGGCACTGGCACGGAACGAGATTGCCGAGATTGAGCATTCGGGCTGGGAGTTCACACCGAAGCTGATCAGTCTGGATTTGTCGTACAATCAGCTGAAAACGCTCGATCGGTACACGTTCGAGGAGCTGTCGTCACTGAAAACACTGCAGCTGCAAGGGAACAGCATTGCGGCGATCGGCGAAGGCACGTTCAATGAAACGCGATCGCTGGAATCGTTGAACCTGAACGAGAACCGCATCTCGTGGACGATCGAGGATATGCGGGGTCCCTTCCTGGGGCTGTCGAAGCTGGAACGGCTGTATTTGAGTGCGAACGAGATTAAATCCGTCAGCCGGAATGCTTTTCTTGGACTGAAATCGCTAACGCTGTTGGAGTTGAGCCAGAACAACATTTCATCGATACAGAACAACGCCTTCAAGGATACCGTTCGATTGGGGGTAAGATTAGTTTGATGCGTTTGAGCTGCGATCTGCGACTGTTGAGCTAACTCAATCTTTCCTGCCCTGTTTTCACAGAACTTGATCATGAACTCTACCAATCTGCTGTGTGATTGCAATCTGGTGTGGTTCTACCATTGGATCCGGGAGCGGAAGGACGTGTTTCAGATCGATGCCGAGTGTAGCTATCCGTTGTGGTTGCACAAACGCTTGATTCGGGAACTGCATCCTTCCAATTTTTCCTGCTGTAAGTGTAAAAGGCCCCCGGATTAATGGCCCACGAAACGGTTAATCTCAATTTTGCTTTCTTGCTTCTAGATGATTCACCGAAACCACATTTGATCGTGGAACCTGGCTCGCAGCTTGGTATCCGTGGCACGGATGTGACGTTGGTCTGTACCGCTACCTCGACCGCTGCCGATCGTATGACGTTCAAGTGGAAACAAGACAATCTGGAACTCCCGGAGAGCCAATATCGTGTGCAGCAACAGAACAATGTAAACGGTACGATCGGTACCTCGGAGTTAACGCTACCGAACATCCAACCGACCAGTGCGGGAAAGTATCAGTGTATCGTCACGAACACGTACGGTGTTGTGTACTCACCGAAAGCGAAGGTAACCGTCGGTACCTATCCTAAGTTCCGTAAAACGCCGGCTGACCTCACGCTCGAATCGGGTAAGGTGGCACGACTCGATTGTGCTGCCGCTGGAGAACCAAAGCCACAGATTTCGTGGGAAAAAGATGGTGGCAACGATTTCCCGGCAGCCAAAGAACGCCGAATGCGGGTAATTCCGAATGAAAATGCTTTCCTCATACTGAACGCGCAGCCAGTGGACACGGGCGTCTACAGTTGTACGGCGGAGAATGCTGCCGGTGTAATCCGTGCCAACGCGTCGTTGGTAGTGTTTGAACCGACACCGGCACTACCGGGCATGCAGGATAGTTTGCTCATTCCGATCGGTCAACCGAGTGTGCTGCGATGCCGTACGACTGGTGGTGGATCGGCGAAACCACCGAATATCTTCTGGCTAAAGGATGGTGAACCGGTGGGGCTTAGTGGTGGCCGCCACTTCCTGACGGACGAAGGACAGCTGCTGCTCATTGTCGATACGGAGCTAACGGATGCCGGTCTGTACGAGTGTCGGTTCGAGAGTGAATTTGGGAGCGAAAAAGGTTCAACGCGATTAGTGGTGGTCGAAGGACCGGAAGATATGCACGGTTCCGTACCGGGTGATGGTGGATACGCTGGTGCAGGAGCTACCGGTGCCGGGAGCCAGGAGGATAACGAAAGTTCCGTCATCGATTGGACGAAAGACTCGACGATATTCATCGTAGCGGTTCTACTGGGTTGCGCCTTGGTAGTGCTCGTGATCTGTCTCTGCGGAATGTACCTGCTAGAGAAGCGAAACCGTGGTAGCGACAACTCTGGTGAAACAGAGTTCGATTTGAGCACGGGCATGGAAGTCAATCAACCAAACTTGATCGTGCGCACCGGGGTCGGTACATCGACCACTCCGGCCGGATACTTTGAGTATCTCATCCCGAAAGCCAAAAACGGTGATGTAGTGACAACAACGAACATTGACGAGGAAGAAGAAGGTGTAGAGGACCGGCTTGGCCGTGCTCCCTGCTTCTATCCGGCGCCCGTGGCGAACGGAGGAAAAACTCGTGCAACTGAAGCGATCGATTCGGACGATCTCGATGATGACCTATCGTCGAAGGATTCGGGCACCGGAGGCGATTGTGCCTCGGCCTCGGGTTCAACGAATGCCGCCCAACGGGGTAGTCACGAGGATTTGAAGTGTTTACTTCAATCGCTTAACCGACACGGACAACCGGTTGAGCTACAGCTTCATCCGCATCCACAGCATCATCTTACATCGGACGATGATGATGTGCCGGATCCGGATACGGATCCTCGCATAGAACCACCCCCACCGATACCACCAGTCAATGCAACGAATGCAGTTCTGTTTACTGGAAGGTGTCAACCATCGACCCAACGGCAGCAATCCGATCGTGGCCTGCCACCACCGGCGGCACTCGTCTCGAGCCGTTTACCAAACTCACAAACCTTCCCGGGGTTCCATCTACCACCATCATCGGCAATGGCGGCGACAGGTCCGTTGAAACCTTCATCCCTCGAATCATCGGCCGATCCGATGCCAATTCCACCACAGCAGCACCAGATTCAAGTGAACCAGCTGTACCAGCTGCTACTCGAGAATCCGCGACTGGTTGAAAAGCCCGCCAAGTATCGGCCAAAGTCGGTCGAGCATTCGATCGACGATTACGTTGGTCCGATGGGATCGGCACCAAGTAGTGGGTTTGGTACGGGCAGTAGTACGAGTAGCGCCGGCGGTGCAAGTAGTCGAGCAGGAAGGCATTCGATGTCAATGGCGGCGGATCCGGTACATCGGTAGACAAGCTGGTGTCATGTAGCGGATGTTCGGGACTTCCACCGGCAGCTGGTCTGTCGTGATCATCCTTGATCGTCACCTAGCATATAATCACGCTCTCTTCCCTTTACTCTCTCTCTTTTTTACTATCTGTTCATCTCTTTCACACTTTTACTGCTCAATATTAATTAATCCGGGTGGGCAAATGTGCCTTCTCCACCATTGCATCATTCCACATAAGTTTGATGGTATGGATGATTCGTACACTACAGGCCAGGACCTGGCAAGGAGTCTGAGATGGGCAATCCTACAAGCCTAGAAATAAGTAACTGTTGACAGTTGATTTGAAAGTTCCTTCAATTTGTATCGTACTAAACGCGCGCAGGAAATGCTCACTAATGCTCGAGCCTTCCAAGGAATCGGTAAAGCAGAAACAGTTCCTTCAGGGGGGAACGAACCATTATCGCTTTGGAGGCTCAATGAATGGGGCCACAGGATAATAGGGGGGACGCGCTTCACTTGGGAAGCAGTAACGAAAAGTGCCACAAAAGACAGAACAGAGATGACAGTTGATGAACGGTGAAATGCTGCACTGCACTGCACTTTCCAGGAAACGACTCCTTGGCATTCGTGCATTTTATGTAAAGCGCTTTACGTACACAGTTCCATTTTGGCCTTTCCAACCGTTGTCCGAGGTGTGTTAGTTGAGAGAAGTTTGCATTTGTTATCATTCCAGCACTGGTTAGTTGTGTAGAGTTTTAGATACTTAAATTGCTTAAATTGTTCTGCTGTTGACGCAAAAGAACGAATGCGAAGAACCTTGCGAGAAAAGGAGGTACACGTGGTGCGGCATTTCAACTTTCATCATCTGCCACCGATCGACTGCGCCATAGAAGATAGATTGTGATCTTAAAAGTTGTCTTAACCACCTTTTTTTTGGTGTTTTTTTCTGTGCAAAGTAGCATAAGGAAAACAAATTATTAGGGCAATGAAGAGGGGGTTTGGCCGGCAGCGCGCTGTTAGTTGATAAGAGTCTTTTGCTTCGATGCGAACGTTCTAGATAAGGATTTGCTGGTGTGTTTGTGTGCGAGTGTGTGCGTGCGTGTGTGTTGATTTTAATTCAAAACGTGTGATACACCTTTCCTCTTTCCAGTTTTCCAAAACTTCTTTCATCTTTCACATGAACAATGCGTGATTCCGCTTTCGCCTGCGTAGTACTCCTACGTCCCGTCTGTTTTGATTGATTTGATTTTGTTGATATGCTTACGCTGTTCTGTTACGATAGCATTAGCGTGAGGGCTAATGGTGTAGGAGCGAATTGACGATAAGGCGCATAATTTGTATGATTTTACCTGTTAGCGAATTTTGGTCTGTGATTTTTGTTTTTGTTTGCCTCCCAAAAGCTACGCTAGAGGAGTGTGTATCGATAGATAGGATTAAGCTTTAGTTTAGGTCTTCGTATAAGTTCTTTTCTCCCCGCATTAACACCCACCTGTTACAGTTTTTCTATTTTATTTTGCGCCATCCATTGTTCCGCATCCTTCAAAGCGATTTCAAGAGGGCAGGCGATTTGTGCTTTTCAATGTGACCGTACCTAGCTAAACTGATTAACGTCGTAAAACTAAGCTAAATAATGGCAAAACTCTTACACTCGCAAGTACACCAAGAGGCTTCTAATGTTTCGTTCGATGCTTTGCACAATCAGCAAAGCGATAATAGCAAACCAAAGATACCGTCACATTGAAGCACGATGAACGCTGCACCACAATTACTCGCACAATTGCAGGAAATTGCTTCAACTAAACATCTTACTACTACTAAATCACTCCTATTGCAGCTACTTTCACAAACAGATCGTTCCTTGGAGACAGCTAGAGAGAGAGAGAGAGAGGGATCAGTAATCTTTCGGAAGCCTTCATTACAGATACAACGTTGCCTTATGCCTTGCCAAGTAAAAAGGGTGATTTTGCTTAAAAACAAAATTAAAGTTTACAATAGTAATTCGATAAAAAAGTGCGATTAAAATGTGTACTTCATGCAAGCGATACGCGACCAAATGCATTAGTTAGGAGGCAGTAGTTTCGTCATTTTAGCTTTTTTTGCGGCGAATGTTTTGAATTCCCATTCGATATTAGATCGTCAAGGTGACATTTGGTTTAACAAATGTTTCCACATTTCCTCTTTTGAACTTTCAATCAAGATATTGAAACCAGGAAATTATTTAAAAACAACTGATAATTGCCGCTCTCCGAACCAGTGAGTATTAAGAGCCGAAGCATCACACATGCACAGCTAAAGAAGGGTACTAATCCGTGTTAAAAGGCTTAAAGCAGAAACTATAAATCACAAACGCATTGTCCGTTGAAATAGAAATGGATCCGTATGTCGAAACAGAATCATCACGTCCTCGAGACGCGTCAAAATGGTAAAAACTTTCAAACTCAGACAAGGCAGCAGTAGCATTTCTATTCTTGAGAAGTGCACCAATATTAGAGTAAGGACGACAACACATTATTTATTTGCGAATGTTACATTAAGCGAACAGTAAGTCATTTAACAAAGATAACCTAATCCAATGTACTATACTGGAGAAATGAAATAAAAACAAACATCAACAGTGAATATCAATCGTTGGTCTCTTTGAGTTGTAGTTGTTTCAGATCGACCTCCGAAAGGCTCTAGCGAAGATCATATCTCCTATGATTCACTGGTGTAAGATTCAGCTGATCACTGAGATTCCGCGGCTGCTGAATGTTTAAATCGCCTGTAACGACCACAAGCATCGAGCATGATAAGGGGATTTCCCCAGGCATTTACAGCATCCAGTGCGTCCACCAGCGCATCGACAGTGAGCAATGGATTGCCGGCACCTTATCAATCGTTAATAGTCTTGTCATAGAGGTTATCATTGCAGACTGGTTGGATGATTTGTGAATAGAATCGTTCTCAAGCCATGAGTTTTACGCATGTTCATCATTACCTTTCGTTGATTAATATGATGACTAATGCTCAAAATCAATGCCATGAAAGAATAAATTATTGGGACCGATTAAAAAATAAAAATAAAATAGTTCAATTTGCTATTATGCTTGTAATGTGTTCAAAATCCTTATCGCCTGTATAGAAACCGAGCAAAGTGATATGAAATTGATTGCATCGTGGGGCTTAGAATGTATGTCTATCAATAGTTATGAGATGCAGTTGCAATGGACGGAGATGCTTATCACCCACGCAAAGGCCTCACAAAAAGGTCAAAACATCCTGTAGTAAAACAGCACGGCATGGGTTAATAAACGGGTAGTACGCAAGTACGTACGCAATAATATTTGCTCTCGATCGCTCCGTTCCTACGGGGACCACGGTAGCGGTTCAAACCTTGAGTGAGTATAAAACACCACTTCGAGAATCCCAGAAGCTTCATTCTGTTTCAACCTCCAGTCATCTCGGTGTGTTAAAAAGTGCGTTCTAGAAATGAAGCATTCGAGCATCGGTTTAATCCTCTTTGGTGCTGTTCTCTATGTTGCTGCAAGTGATCGTGGCCTTACTGAGAGCAAGGATGACGTCCAGAGTTTGGCGTATGGGACGTCGGGGTTTGGACTTGAGCTAATCCTGGCCAAGCTAGAGGCAATCGAATATAGATTACAAAAGATGGAGAGTATGCAGTTGCAGTTGCAGAAGATTGAGGACAAGATCCAGGATCATCGATCAAGCCAAAGGCAGATAGTGACAACCCTGCAGAAACATCAATCCACGCAAGGGCAGATAGTTGCAGCCTTGAACCAACATCGATCCAGCCAAGAACAAAGCCAAAAAGAAATACTTACTGTGCTTAATAAATTGGTAAATCAAGTCGCGCTTAATTTAAGCGAGGATCACAATCGAGATCAGGAGGTGAACACAGCGCTTCACAAACTCAATATAGACGTCGACAATGTGCATAACATCACCCAGCAGATAATGAATGCCTTGCCGCAGGTGCACCAAATCACTGAAATACTGCAAAAGCAGTGTCCTGTATCAGCAAAAGTGGATTACAATAGTGTCTTCACACCAACGGAAGTTAGTGTTCCACAGCCACCGATAACACCGAAAACAACAACACCAACAGCAGCTACTATTACAACTATTACAACAACACCGAAGCCTAAACAACCCCCCTTTTCCTCGTGCAAAGATGTTCCATCGAACATCTCTGGAACATATCTGATCCGCGTGAATCGTGATAGTGAACCGTTTGAAGTGTATTGCGAACAGAAAACGTTTGGAGGAGGATGGATCGTATTTCAGTACCGTTACGACGGATCACTGGATTTTTATCGAGGCTGGAATGAGTTCCGCGACGGTTTTGGTGATTTAAACAAAGAGTTTTGGTTGGGTCTTGAGAAGGTCCACCAGATAACAAGTGGCCGTAAGCATGAATTCGTCGTTGAATTGAAAGACTTTAATGGAACTTATAAATATGCGCTGTTTAATGCATTCGAAATAGGCAGTGAGAGTAAGCAATACAACTTGAAGGATATCGGAGCGTATAATGGAACTGCAGGTGATGAAATGTCCAATTATAAGGGTAGGAAGTTCTCAACCAAAGATCGTGACAATGATGAGGACAGTAGACATTGTGCACAGGACCGCGAAGGTGCATGGTGGCACTGGCGTTGTACCCTCGCGAATCTGAACGGGCGATACATGAATGCCGTCAATCGAAAGTCAATGCATTGGTATTTTTTCAATAATAACAAGAAAGGATTGAGCTTCTCACGAATGATGATCCGAGAGAAGGAAGAGCGTTTCTAGTCGGATCAATGGTGCAGTGAATTGAATAAAAAATCAACAATTTTAAATCAAAACAAAATAAAATAAAAAGGATTTTTTCAAAAGCAATCCAGAAAAAGTCTTTTAAATGAGGAAGATTTTTGCTTCCCACACCCCAAACCCAAAGTTCATCCGAAACACCATTCCAGATGTGAAGAATAATGAAAGAAACTCGGAAAGCCTGACGAAAGAAAATGCACGAAAAATGAATTACTCTACAACTTCTTACGCCTTTAAACATAATCCTTGCAAATGCTGCATGTTAGAGGTAAACTATTCTAAAAACTCTCAAAAATAGTCCGATGAAATTTTCGCTAGTTCCCTCAAAAAAAACCTGACTGAAGTAGTTATATTTTACCTTTTCATTCGTCGTTTTTACTTTGCTTCATAAATAAGGCATATTTTTGGTTATTATAATAATAATAAGCTACTACAGGATTTTATAAAAACGATCCTCACAACTCTCCCCGCCCGAATAGGGAATTGAACCCTAGACCGTTGGATTAAAAGTCCAACGCTCTGCCAGCTGAGCTATCCGGGCTGCTGGAGACCTTTGTAACAAAAAAACATCGCTGGGATGAGGCATTCTGATGCTACCTTTTCTGTTATCCTCGCTACACAGATCTGCCTTGATTCATCGCATGTGTTAAGAAAGCGGTGCAGGACATTAAATTTAAGAGTAACTTTCAATGGTTTGTCAAATCAGCAATTTCATCATTTCTAAAATATTTCCATTTGCAGTGCAACTTTTCGTGTGTTTGCTGATCCTTGTAATACCATGCTTCGGTATCCGAAACATCCATTCCGCTATCAAACCTGGCCGTCAGATGCCTTTCCGTGTAGCCCTGGGGCGGATACACCGTAAACAATCATCGTCCATTACAAGCCCGATGAATAGAATCGCCGGAATGAAAGGATTAACCTACTCCTGTGGTCGAAAGCGACCGCGCAAGATGAGTCTTTGCACTCTTGCCACGTCGCATTATCATACCGACCCGACAGCACCGACGATGCAACGATGCTACCGTTTTGCATTCTCACCGGAAACATAGGTTTCTTATTCTCTCGTTTGCACGGTTTTTGCAACTACCACACCGGTCGCTGGACGTTCACACGATTTTCTCGTTAGTGACCAGGAGCTTGGATGGTCAGCCGGACTGACTGCCATTGCTGATGATGCTGTTTGGTAAAGGTGCATGTGCTCACCCCCTTTAGGGGCGAGAAAATACAATCCAATCAGATCATTTATCACGATCTGCTAGCGTTGGGAAGATTATGCTTCCATGGTCCACGCCATGGTTCTGCTACCGATACTGGTGATGCAAACATGCAAATTTACTTTACGATGGCATCCGAATTTTACGGAGAGCGCTTACTCGTGTCTATTCAATGGATGCTGGTTGGAGGGCATCCTGTAGAACACTTCGAATGTTCGGTTCGAGTACGGGGTTTAGAACCACTCGCTATGAGCTCGAGCCTATCGTTACTTTGCTTTGTCTTTGTGCAATAGAATTTACTGTGAAGTAGATATCCGTTCATGCGAAAGATTGATTTTGTGTTGAACAAAAGATCCTCTTATCTTGGTTCAACAAATGTTTAATGAAGCCGCAAAGACACACAGAAGACATCAAAAGATGAAAGAGCATCCCATGTGACATGCACATCAAGGAGAGTAATAACTAATTCAGGAAATCTTTCTTTACATTTCAGAGCCCGAACATACGCAAACAGCTGTCCCCATTCGAAGGAATGCGGAACGATTTATAGCTATACACATGAATGCATTCAATGCATAATTAACACCACTAACGGTGCATCGAGTGATGGATCGCTGGGTTTTTTTTCACTAGCTCTGTCCACTCAAGACAGCAGCAGCAGCAGCGATGACTTCATCATCACACTACATTAGTGGCGGCTTAAAGTTCCGCGCACGCCATTCACGAAAACTCAATCAAAAGTTTGACAATTTAAAATTCAACACATTTGCATCGTTAATGATGATGATGATGACGAGCAGTGCCGGAATGTTGATGCTGCAACCTGGCTGCTGCCTGCTTTATGATGCGACGACCAGTGATGGTCATTTTAGGGGGGGCTGGAGAGGGGGTGGTTCGCGTGGGTTGGTTAAAAATGTAACATACACATCGATCTAGTAGTGGATCGGTGCGATGCCGAGTGGATTTGGTCGTGGTTGAATAGTCTAGCAACAGGGCGCGCAGGATGATGGAGAGATTATGCAAGGTGCGGTGCACCATCGTGTGCATAAATTGCGATTATGCACATTCGAAATGTTTCCACGGGGAATTTCTCCACGGGAAAAGTGCACTAAAAAGTGGAGGGCCCTTGGTTTAAATGACTGTGGGACCAACGGGGAGTCCGGGGGAGGGATATATTTACATATTCAATGAAATAAGCTGCTGCCGCTTGCACGCTTTGTGCTCCTCTGCCGCAAGGTGGAGCGTTGCGTCATTTTAGAGTGCTGGATCCGTTGATCCATTACCATGCACTCTCCCCCTTTTCTATTTATGAGCTGGCAAGGTGAGCACATAAAAAACGAATACTTTTTTGCATAAATCTATCTACTGAACCGGTAGGAGTCGAGTTGATGCGTTTTTTCGCGCTACTGTCCTATGGTGTTCTGTTCCAATCGCCGGAAGAGATTTAGTAACAGTCAGAGTCAGTGAATGAGTGAATCGTGTGTGGTGATTTATGAACTTGTGGGCCACCACCACCAACGGATTAGTAGCAGGTGTTGATTTAGTAGAGCGCAATCAGATTCAATATTCGATCAATAGTTTACCAATCAGGTAAAGGAAGAGATCAGATCCATCGGATCAATCGGTATATCGGAATTGTGTTGATTTATAATAAATTAATTTAAAATCGGAATCACGTTTCCAATCTGTGCCTGTTGCTCAAAATACGACTCCCTTTTGACATTTCTGCAGCTCGAAGCTTGCTTAGATTGTCTTCGTTACCGAAAGTGTCGGTGCCGACGAT
>NC_064877.1:80970646-80983146 GCF_943734665.1 Anopheles aquasalis
CCCGACTCTCCCCCTCTCTCTCGTTAGCCCTCAAAATGGTAAAAAAGGGGTTGATAATTTGATTTTATTGCCGACGTTCCTGCGTACACCGCCCGCCTTTTCCTCCATTATGTTGCGCTTTATTTTACGATTACAGCGCTTTATTGGGTGTCATAATTCAACCGAAACCGGATCCTGAGCTGACCGGACGGAAAACGATGAAAAGGTTCGATGCACGTGTACGGAGGGACTCCCGGTCCGATGCAGCCAATGGCGGGTGGCCAGTGAGGCCCATATGTAGTGCCCATTATGTATCGAGCGCATGCGGACGGTCTAGTGATGGAGAAATCACGCACTTTGACCTCGTCTTCATGAAAGGTTATTAATTTGGTACCGGGAAAAAAGGGCTTTCGCACGGGCCACTGAGGCGGTGGGTTTCAAACAAAACGCTACATGAAAGGGAAAGAAAAGCGAGGATAAGAAAAAGGGGAATGGAGAAAGGATATCCGCTTTCACGGCATTCGCTTTTCGTTAGATCCCTTAAAATGCAGCTTGAACCACAGTTTGAGATCAATATTAAATGGAGCTAATCAGGGGCCAGGTTTGAGGTAATAATTCAGCCTAATGCTGTTGGTCTATGTAGAAGCAACATATTTCAAAATCAGTAGCAAAAAGGGAAGACTTACTTTACTCAGCAAAAATAAAATTGCAAGCAAAATGGTAGCATAATAATCGGAATAATTGAGAGTAAGTGAACTTGTGTACCTGTTCTCAGCTAGAAAAAGGCTTCAAACATCCAAATGAGTCATAATAAGCATCAGAATATCATTCAAGCCTTCAAGTGGTAAGCATTGCATACAAAGTGACACATTCTAAGGACGTCCGTTGGTCGCTAACGGTCCGTTGAATCAAAGGATATCAAGTATCCATTAAATGGCTTCCTCCAAATCACTCTGGCCTCCCGAGAATGGCCAATGCCCTTCCAGTAACCCTCGAGCGAGCATAACTTCGTCCAAGGACCAGCAGAACTCGGGCGCTACAGGATGCTTTGGCTCAAGTACTCTCGCACGATCGAGTACCTTCTCTCTTCCTATGCACGTCTGCTTGAAGACATCGACTGTAAATGGTTTGCATACAGCAACACTAGAAGCATGATAGGGGATCGGGAGGGGGGGGGGGGGTCCGTTTTGCAATTTCGCTTCTAATTGATTGTCTGAGAATCCGAGGCGGCAGCATGGCGTTAGTGCCTTGACCATGTTAATCCTGTTTTTCATCCTGAATGTAATTAATGGACAATTTCCCTCGCTAATCCTTCCGATGGCTGCCATTTCCCTTCTCTTCTTCTTTCGATACCGTCACAGCACTGCTTTCTCGACGCCATCATCATCAGCATCATCATCAGCATGCTGCATGGTGTGTGATTTACCGGAGGGAAATCCTGAAGGAATCGATGGCCAGGAA
The DNA here is from genome assembly GCF_943734665.1 of Anopheles aquasalis. Lineage (NCBI taxonomy): Eukaryota > Metazoa > Arthropoda > Insecta > Diptera > Culicidae > Anopheles > Anopheles aquasalis. The sequence goes on from NC_064877.1 coordinate 80,972,087, forward strand.
GTTATTCAACTTTTACAATTTAAATCAATTCCAACGGAAATCGTACCATTGCAAACCGGTCGGACGAACGGACGGCCGGTCGGTGCCAATCGTTTGAATTCGAGTGTTCCGGCACTAAACGGTATACCACGGCTGGTGTGACATATCCACTGGTCCGGTAACAGCTGCAGTGAACATCGTCCCCCTGGAGGGGCCAGCGAGCGTCCGTTCAATGCGCTGCATCTCGAACCTCCCTCAGGGGGAGGTTGGAAACTTTACCAATGAAAATGCGGGTTTGATGAGTGGTCTGGAACTGCCTCTGGAGGCGGTGGAGTGTTTATGGTGGAAATGAATCGAAGCAGGAATTGCATCACCAATGGACAACCGGGTGGCCAGCGAGTTGGCCAGTGGTTTAATTCAAGATTTGTCCATCGAGGGTGATGCTCATTTGACCGATCTCGACCAAAGTTCCTTTTATTTATAGCAAAGTAAAGGCGAGTCCTTTTATGGGATTACTTTTCGGTTGGAATGAATGGAGACCATCGAATTGGGCTAGCCTTCGAGCATTAGTTGATTGAAAGTGGCTTTACACATCAATTAATTTGTGCTCTTTGGGACCTTTGGTGGGATGATCTTTTGATTTGGAAACTTATGCTTTTCTTCAATGGTGCTTAGTGAAATGAGGACGTAGCACCATTCGTGGCTATTTATGTTCAAAGACGATGTTTTCGAAGAGAAATGGAAAGCATAACGTATGCTGAATGGTATAACATTATGATCTATGTAATTTTATTTTATGCATATGTTGGAATTGAAGATTGATATATCTGCAATGACAGTGTTTGAAAAATTGAACGAAGAAACAGTTTTTGAACATTTCAACTTACACTACATAATGAAGTTTGCGATCCCTGCGTTATTTAAACGGTGTAATTGTTATTAAAAACCCCTGAAAGTACCGGCTACCTGGCGCCTCCATTTCGAAGGGCGCCTCCATTTCGATCGAATTTCGAAAACGGAGCTATTTTCGTATTCTCGGCACGGCAGTTTTGGAATTTCTTTACCTTTCAGGCCACAAACACCGGAAAAAGTATTTAATAAAGCCATGCACCTTCAAATTATGTGGTGAAATGGCCCACGGACTGCCTTTTACTTTCTTCTGCTGCTCGCATGCTAATATGAGTTTAAGACCCCTGAGCTAGATTAAGTTTAACAAAAAACTAATTCACTTAAAGACATTACAAGTTATAACCATTATAATAACTACATTATTGGTTCTAATAGTTTCAATAATCTAAACAACAAACAAACCAGGAGCACTTATCAAACTACTGAGAGCTACTACTCTGGTGAAGTCACTCCGGTTCCGGTTGTTTTTTCCTCACAATCCATCCAACTGTCATTAGGCTGGCGGGCAGGTAGGTAATCATGATATCCTTCTCCCAAACCACCGGCCTGGCGGGCGAAGAAATATAATATCGAATAAATAACCAGCCTCATGAGTTCCCGAACTCGTCGTCGCCTGCGTTGCCCTTCCCTAACGAGCTGGTTCTGCATCGCGCCAAACCAAGGATTGCGCCAACGCCCGGTTTTTTGTTGCCTCCGCCAATGGTTCCCAACTCCCCTGGACGTCTCAATGTCGTAATCATAATCATCATCCGGGCGTAACCCGCTTCCCGGGCGTAACCCGCTTCCCCCCGGGGGAAACAGACACACGAGACCATGGGCACGGGATCGAATCCAGGGGAACCCGAGCACTGACTCCACTCCCCGGAGGACTGCTTCATCGCATTGAATTGCCATTCGGGGCCAGAAGTCAGTAGTAAACAGTGTGGTAGTGGGCCACGCTCGCTATGCCACCATTTATGAGTATGTTTGATTTATATTGCAAAAGCATGTCAAAAGCGAAACATTCCGGCTACGAGGCCCGCATCCATATTGTCATCCATGTATTGGCAGTGGAGGTGTGACAACGACTCTGCACGCAATCCAATATGGCACCTCGATGCCAGCGCAAGAGTGGCACAAGGCCTGCTTTTCACCGACTCAGCTGTCAGGCGCGGCGTGGTTCAACGAGCCTGCTTTGTTCAAGTTTGCGTTCGACATGAACAGGCGGCCATCCTGAACCCGAATGGCGTGTTCCGGAGACCTTTTGTCGCGCATTGGATTCAATGCAACACAAGGACACTGGCGCACGGGCCCTTTAAATAGTCCTGGAATCGAATTTTCCAAAAAGGCACTGGAGTGTCATTCGCGGGACACGCGAATATCCAGGGCACTGGAGGGCAATTATGCTCGCCAGTGTTTCACGTTGTTCGATTGCATCAAAATTTACGTTTCTATTTCTGCCTGCAGAGGTGACACCGTATGTTTACATTGGAAAACCAGAACAATGCCCGCTTTAAAAAAAGAAATGAAGAGCCCGCAACGCCTTGCAGCACGAAAGGGTGCATCACGGGCCATTCCACTCCCCTACGTGCCCTGTCAACTCCAAGGAAAGGAGCTTCATTTCACGCCAAACAGCTCCTTGACGCGCGATATGCCGCTGTCTCGCAGGAGCCACTCAGGAGGAATTGACGTGAGCCGGGTGATTGCTGGGCCTCGGTCTCGCGATTAAGAAAGTCGGTCAGCAGAACGGTTGTCTAACGATGGACGAATCACGACGAAAGAAAGCGCACGAAAAGGTCGATTGCAGTAGTTTCAGTTCGGCCACGAGCGAATGTCTTTGCACGTTCCCGGGGAGGGGGCGCAAATGGATATTGGAATTTGAATGGCACGCCACAATAGCTGGGTGTAAAATTGGTACGCTCAGACGACGGTTCAGCGGAGGATAATATCAATCACCACCCCCTAAAATGCTGCAATGCCTTCCCACGGACATCGAGCTCACAACAACAACATAACAAGAGGTCCCGGTCCTGGTTCGCCTCCGGTACTCCTGTTGACTGACCTAAATGTGTTACTTTCATTGTGAGTGGCAGCAACGTTCCTCCCGCCCCCTGCCTCAGAAACGGTGTGGCTGTTGGTGTGTTTGTTTGGAAATGGCAGTTCATGCGGAAATAGTTCTCGCATCCATTTTCCCGTCGTCCGTCATAATTCAAATACGCGACGTACGACTACTTGGGCGCTGGCTGGGAGTGAGATCGGCAGCCAGAACGTGACGGGACGGGATGGGACAGGGTGTTTATTGTTGCTGCGCATGGCGCATATAAATTCGCATTCGAGGCCAATTCCGCAAAACATAATAGTCTGCTGGAGGCGAACGCTATGCACTGCGGGAGATACCTGCCTGTTCCTTGTTCCTGGGAGCGTTAGGATTGCGTTGAGATGTTTACGGTTGGGCTAATGCCTCCATCCAAACACACAATGGGAACACGCGTGACTTGGATTGACTTGCTGGGAAAGGTGAATGATATGCTATGCTTTAACGGGAATTCCAACATATGTTCTGATTGAACATAGATTACATTCTGCTTCAGAACGCCGGTGCCTAAAGGAATTGTGTTCTGGTGATGGCATTTTGGTGATTCTGTACCCAAATGATATGTCTTCCACTAAACGAAGGCTCGATGAGCCTGTAAGGTGTAAGTAATTTGTTGAATTGACACAGCAAGAACCACACTAACCTAACACCTAGGTCTGATCATACTTTCCAGACAATCCATGCTTCGCAAACCAACGAAGAGGACACGAAATGGACCACAAATGTCGCTCCAGCCGTCCAGTGGTTGCCAAAAAAAAAGGGATTCCATCCTTTTCTGATTGTCAAACAATGATTGAGGCCGCGTGACAGACGTGACGTGAGCACCAGAATCGTTCCACAGGTGGCTTTGATGCTAGACCGGACGGACCCGGAGACCGGAAGCCACAGCCAATGGGGCCAGAACCCTCCCGGGTGTCAACAATTAACGGAGCATGGCGAATCCCAAGAAAGGCGCAACTTTTGCTCCCAGAACCACGGTTCTGTTTGCACTGGTCAACGGGATCATCGGGGCGGAAACAATCAAGCCTTCCGAAAAAGGGCGATTTTTGATGGGCCACAAGACAGAACGTTTGTCGACGTCCTTGGACATCTCGGTGCTTGGTGCTAAGGAGCAGGAGCGAAAGGAGACTAAATAAACAGCTAAATAAATAAATAACAGAGCAGCGAACGCCGCCGTCTCGGTTTTTGGTCCCACACACAGTTTTGCTCATCAGCAGCGCTCTGTTTGCCGAACTCCTGGCCAGGATCCTGTTTCCGTTTCGGCTTCCGTCAACAGTCCATTGGTTTTTTTTTGTGGAGACCACGGGGACATCCGGTGATGGAGTTTGTTCCGTTTGGAGCGATTGGTGTTTGGCTCCTTTCCCATTCCGCTTACATCCTGTCCCTGTGCGTTGGTATTTATTAATCTTTTATCAAACCCCAGAGCGGTTTGAGGGGAGCGACGCTAGACCGAAGCAGAAATAGATCCTGAGTTCAAGCGAACCGGCCTGGCGGATGGATGTCGCTTGTCTGATCAAATGTCAAATTTTTTACGAAAGCATCATCATCATCATCATCATCATCATTTCGTGGTATAGATTACTTGCTAATCTGTCCAGCAGGTTACCGTTGCCCCTGTCACTGTGCCAGATTAGACCGTCCGTCGGTTCGTGAAAGTTTCGAAAGTCGTAAAGCGATGCGACAGGTGCTTGCGGTTCGATAGCCCAAAATGGAGACAGAAAGCGACAAAAAGAAGGTAAGTTAAGGTGCAAAAGATTGCCTCGAAGTGTCCTTCCAGGTAGCGTGGCACTTTTGATGGCGCTTGATGGACAAAAAATGGATTTGAAACACTGAACCATCGCTCAAGCGGGGCTGGGTGCAAAACTTCCCGGAGTTTCATGAAATATAAATGCTTTGATAAGCCTTGTGGTGTACTGTAGATTAATAAGAGTCTCTCTTTAGTTTCCTTTCACTTTTTTAAGTTTAATTCTCCTGCTCCTTTTATAATTTAAAACGTAAAAAAATGACCAAAGCTCAGTTTGCCAGCTGTGCGCCTCAAGACCGGCGCCAATTAAGATAAGCGTGGTGCCCTCGGTCTCGGTCAAGTTATGGCACGGTTCCGGCTATGGTAACCCTGAAGGAACCATCCACAGACCATGCAGAGTCGTCAAAAATCCGCAACACCATGCCCGATACATAAAACAAGCAGCTAAAATTCTACAAATACTATTGAACCTCTCCCTGGCACAAGTTTACACTTTGCAAACATGACGAGCCTGACAGGTCGCTTCCATTTCTGTGACCAATTTGTCATCTTGCGGAGATGTCTGGGGTCTGGGTGTTGGTTGACCAAAGTTCCTTCTTGCTTTCTTTGTGAGAGTTTTCTCTTAGCAGGCTTCGCTTGAACACGTCAACTTGACCGTCTGTCACTCTCTGTTAGACCGTCATTTTCATCAACTTATGTGTTGCGATCACCTTCATCCATCTTTCCACCCAGTACGCTAGTTACTGGAAACCTCTGGAACTCCTGTCACGTTTTCCAGCATTTGTTACATCGAAACAATTGAAAGCGCTGTTGGTCGTAATGGAAAATTTAAAACACGAACCAGATGACTCTCTTGTTAAATCAGGTGTCACATAAATCACATTCCACGAAAAAAATCTACCACACATTCCATCCAGCATCGCAAAAAATGCTTCCAATGTAATCAATGTGCCATGTGATTAAAACCGTATCTCAAACGTGGGTGCACTTTATGATAATGTGGGGCGCGCTCTCCGTCACAACAGCACAGTGCGATGTTTTACAATCCCTCCCGTTTCTGTGCATGTTACATGAAGTCATACATGCATTATATTAATTGTTATTTTTAATTTTATGCCGGAAACTCATGAATTAATTGTCTCGTGCCCCGTTGGTGGTTACATTTGTGGTCGTAAAAAGAGGGGTGACAAATAAAACAATTAAAAAGCATCCCAGCCCGAGTCACGAGAGCATAAGTCATCTGCGAGCGAGTTTTAAAGCTACCTTGCTGCCACGTGCTCTTCGTACCACGTGCTTCACTGTACAGGCAGGCAGCTCACCTTTTTAACTGGAAGTGCGCGAGGTAATAAAAGTGCTGCTGCTGGTTCTGCTCCTGCACCGCATTCTTACGTATTCTGGTGGTGTTTCTCAAGAAATCATCTCGTTTCGAGATTTGTTACCCCGCACCCCTTTGTTTTGGTGGTTTTTCCTCTGTCTCCCCTCCGGTTGTAGCAATTGTGCTTTCATTGCGTTGAGCTTTGACATCGTCGACCGCGAATGTACGTGGTGAGCCCCGGGGTGCAAATCGTCGCTGTCACAAATTTATTCCGAATGACGATGAAACATTAACCCAAATATTAGGCCAACTTCCTGTGGTCCGTGCTTTCTTCTTCTTATGCGACGCTTTTCCGCATCAGATTCTGATCCGATGCCCGCGTGCTGGGGCGCATTCGGCACGGCCACACTGGCATTCGTACGCAACGCATTCATTTCAAGGCAAGAAGTTTCACGTGTCGACGGCGATGGTGGTTGTCTGATGGTGACGATGCGGTGATGATGATGAGGATGATGATGAGGTGCACGGGCTTATGTGATACGCAGAAAAGTATCTTCAGGCACCTTCAGTGCGAGTGCGTGCGCGGAATGGCAAATTGGCGCTAAACGCACGGCGACATTCTTGGGGCATCGATTTTCCACCTGCATACCGCCCCAGATCGTCACCGGATCCTAGTCCGAGGAAATTCAACGGTGGAACGGTTGTGGATGGTTTGGAATGAAGCGCAAGTGTTCTACGTTGCGGCAGGCGAACGACCGACCGACCGACCGACCGAGCGCGCACTCACAGGAAGTCGATGCGGATAGTGTGGTCCAACGTCGTTCGTCCGCACCGCGTGCCTAGCTGTAGGAATAATTAGACGACGACGACCGAACGGTAGTGAACGCTGCAGCGCTTACTGCAGACAATCAGGCTACCAACAACTGGGACCCCAGCAGGGGCTACTTGGTGGTGTACTACCAGGCACCTGGTTCTAGAAGACAATTCCGGCACAAATGGAAGCTCAGTGCACCACAACCGGAGGAGCGCAGCCGTTATGCGTGCGAAAATCTGCAAACAAGAAGTGCATTAATCTGCTCGAAGCTAATTTATCTCGACCGGTGCAATAAATCAGAATTCCAAACCCGGGAGGGGCGCACCAGTTGGGGCTCTCACCGTGCTCAATAGACTCCCGGGGAGTCGGCCCTAGAAGACGCTAACGTTCGAGCCCAACGCGGTAAGAAGCCATTGTGGTGCCGCTGCTGCTACTGCACTCGCCCTGGAAATTAGCAACAATGACAACCAATAAAATGTGCCTTCCGGACTCCGAGACTCGAGCACGAGCGAACGTAACCTGGTCGCACCTGGTTCCTTGCGATCGTCGAGCCCCCGGTGGGGGATAACGATATCCCTAGAAGACTTGGGGTTTTGTGCAGAGAGTTCTAGCTGCAGCAGGACTGCGACCCAGTTGAAGGTGCTGCTCAGGTGGTGGCCCCTCCATTCTGACCACCATCTGTGGCTCTTCAACGCCAGGATATGGGGGCCTTCCGGTATCGGTACGCGGTGCACGCACGCACGCACGCACGCACGGACGGACGGACGGAACGTTGGTTCAGGTGGAGAAAACAGATTTAGCAACGATTATCGGTCCGGGAGATGGTTCGGGGTCTCGGTTTGCGTGTTACGTGATTTATGGAGCAGCGTGCAGCGTGTGCAAACACAATCGCCTTGCGGAAATCGGTGTACGCTGTATAGATACTTCGCTTATCGTTAATCAGTTCACTGCTTAGTTCAGTTCAAAGGAGAATCTTGGATGTTTTTTTTTTTTAGTTAGAGTGCTTTAACTTCTCGCTTGCATTGCTGTATCTTTATGTCATTTCTGGTTAGGAGTTTTGTCAACAACATTCCGATTGGCCATTTCACCGTCACTAATTCACCATTTGGTTGGCATAACGCTGATAACGACAGTTGACCATCTGAGTGTGGATGGACATCCAGCAGCGTCCGGGAACCGTATGGCTGGACAAATAATTTAATTTGAATCACATATCAATTAATGTTATCTCCCGTACGACACATGCCCCATGCATTGTCAACAGTGTTCAGATATTCATTAAATAAGGAAGCTACCGTGAACCGGTCCATGCCCAGCGGTGCCGTTAGACGGAGCGCGCGAGCCCCGAAGCCCTGATCCAATGCATACCAAGTTTGCGGGCGGGGAGGGGAGGAAAACTGTGAAGCGAAACTTCCGTTGGCAGACTCGTTCGACTGTGTTCGGTCACAACCGGTGACCACCATTGGCAACTGGAATGCAGTATGAAATCTTAGGATATGGATGACCGCAAGTAACGCGCTGGTCGCCTGCTGGATTGTCTTAATCTGCATAAACGGGGCCTGGTGTTGCCGGATGGCCATTGCTTCCATAGTCACGATACAGACTGTTGGGCGATGCTGTGTTGTGCCCGAATGTTCGACCGTTGTGCTTCCGCTCGGCCATGCAGACCCTTGAGACATTGCAAACAAAGGCAAAATTGTTTTCTGCAGCGTAGCGTCCGTCCAGCGGGCAAACATAATACAGTCGACGACAACGACGATGACGATGGCCAATATCTGCACATTCATGTATGCACAGTTAACGTCGTCGACGGAGATATCGGGGCTGACCAAGCAGCAGCGGTGGGGCCCCGTCATCGGACAATGTTATTGCCGGGTCTCCGTCCGAGGGACACGAGTCAAATAGAAGCTCTTGGGTCCCTGGGGGTTCCAAGCTAAAGGAGCATAAGGACGAAAGTTTGTTTCTCGTTGGGTTGAATTTATTATGCGAAAAGGGCTCACCGAGGCACGGAACCATTTGCTTCGAATAACTTCCCGAAAGTTTGCCTTTCGGTTATCTGTTGGTTGAACTTACGCGAAGGAACAATTGTGAGAAGATCCGGAAAAATGGAACCGTGTCTGGTTGATGTTAAAAATACAAACAAAGAAATTTATGATCACTTCGGATAGCTTGTATGATACTGTCCGTTGCATTAATTAGCATTAAATGATAGGGATTGGTACGGGGATGCATCAGACACACCAATCAATCAGCCAGGGGGATCCGTTGGTAGTGGCCATACTTTGACACGGTATCTGGATTTTTTCCGTTACAAAATGGTGCCGATCGATTCACCTTTCGGTTCACATTTCGATGGTTCCAAATTATTTAACCCAGTACCCATGCTCCCTCCCGGTACCGGACACGGTCAGTGGCGTGATTTGCGGACTGTTACGTGACGCTTTCCCTCTACTTTATGATACTGCGGGTCCGTGTCCGCGGCCCCATTCCTTGCCATCAAACTTGGGGTGTCGTAAAAATCATGCCGAACACAAATACGGCGCACGGTGGAGCAGAAAATGCAGCAGCAGCAGGATGTAATTGATGCACATTTCCTCATTTCTTTCGGGTGTACACATGCCGGGGATTTCGGGATGGCAGTGGGATTTATTGAGCGGGGTTGGGCGATAAATTGGGCCCCACCACACGGTATAACTTTGGTAAGTTATACTCGCAGCCCAATAGCTTCTTGTACCCCGTTTGCGGCTGTATTTGGCTAACGGGAAGGTAATTCGTAAAGGCCACTCTCCGCGTATGCCGGTGGCGTGTTTCATTGCAGCAAAAGGTAAGTTACCGTCGTTTACGAGCGCGAAATTCATGGTTGTTGATTTGTTGTTTACTGCATGCATGTTTCGCGTTTCGTCCAGCTTTTATCTAGCTCAACATGAGTGATAAAGTTTGGGATGTAACGAGATTTATCTAATTATTTCTCAAAATTAACAAAAGATGCTGCAGGCCGCGTGTTATTTTGCGCTATTTCACGGCGGTACGATGTGGTAGCGCTGGTCGAAGTAAAATTCGTCAACATATCGAATCAAGCCCGTTATTTATTCACGTGATTCCTGAGTCAGCGGAATTTCATTTCAAACGCTAAGATTAGGCTGGTGCAGCAAACCTTCCGCCGCACGAACCGCCCTTCTGGGACCTCAAACGCTAAAGGCAACCTAAGATCCATTTTTTCAAGGAGTAGCTTACAGCTACCGCAACGCCGATGACTCATTCGATGATTCTTTGATAACTGGCATGTCTCGGTACTCGCTTAGCAGTTTTTCCGCTTCCTTTAACACTTCTTCTGCCTCGTCCGAAGCACGAAGCGCTTCCTCTGTGATGGATGGTTCATTGAGTACAGCTTCGGCTTCTGCTAAGAGCTGTGCAATGTCAGAGAGTAGCTAAAATGGTAATCACAAAACAACAGATAGTTAGATAAAACAACAGATTTATGGAAAAGTTGAAATATACTTATTAGACATACCCGCACCCAGTACGCTGAGTCCCAGCGCTATGCAACTAGAACAAAGGGCCTTTTCCGATATCTCTTCTAGTTTGAGTCTTTAAATAAACTCAAAAATTACACACGCTTTACGCTACACATCAAATGTACTTACGTTTTTTACGTAGGTATGATCTTCCATTCTCGAATTTCCTGATATTCTGCACCGGATGAATTGAATCGAATTCACGTCCTCACGTCTCACAGGTCGAGTGTAAAAATGGCAAAGTGTACTTTGATGTGGCTAAAAATATTTGCCCCGTGTAGCCCAGACCATTGGCAAGAATTTCACTTGTACGATTTCTCGGCTTATTCTTATATGGCTAAATTCAGAATCTTAAATAAATAGGTTATAATATGGACAACCGATCAACTCCACCCACAACAAACATTAAACATGTTTTACTGTTTCATCCAACGGCAATATCAAATTTTAAAATTCCGCAAACCGACACTCGAACTCGTACTTCTGAACGCGGACACATGTTTCCCGAAACGTCAACTCGGATTGTAAACAAACCGGTGCGAGCGTGTTTTTTGAGAATCGTTTCCGTTTCACTTAAGTTTTCGGCAAAATTACGGTTTTTTAACTCAGCATACGCTTCGTAGTGACTTACCGCGAATTATTCCATCGGTATCAGTGATTTTGTGACCTCAGTGGAAGTGCAGTGTTGTGTTAAATCACCGAGAATGGAA
>NC_064877.1:80993146-80998146 GCF_943734665.1 Anopheles aquasalis
GAGATGAACACGCTTTGATGAAGAAACTTTTATCGTGAAAAAGGGTAAACGGGGTGTGCCAGGAGAAAATGGTGCTGCTTGTTATCACTATATCAGCCCGGATCAGAAGCAGTATTACGAACTACGCTCGTTCCATAATTATTTAACCTTCGCTGTTTTTCAAGGATATGTTTTAAACTAATGAACACGGGATGCTTCACCGCATTTTCCTTAACATGTTTTGTCAACCCCGATAATCTCCAAATGTTGACGCACATTTGAGAGCGAAACCTCGTAACGTAATTAATGGCTTGCCATCAAAAGAATGTCTCTACAACTCCTCTCATACCCGGGACAGCTATCGTGGCAGTCGTGCTGCTCCAATATCTATTCCGCGTTTTGTTGTTCGAAATATTTTTAGAAAATCAACTTTACAAAACACTTTTCCTACGAAGCTACCAACAAAGCGCCGTTAATACGTGTGCTGGCCACCGCTTGCTCAACGATTGTCATTTCCTAGAAAGACGATCTCACGTGTGATCTAATGAGCGTGCCGTGGGCCGAAAGATCGCTCTCGACGCCAGAAGCAGGATCATCTTCAGTGCCATACTCTTTCCCCCGGTATCGAGGTGCGCAGATTAATAGCTTAAGCAACTAACGGGGCTAGTTTATGGTCACGACGCGAGCGTGCGCGAGGATTGCCGGGGGGTTCGGCATCGGAATGCGACGACCAAACTCCGTTCTGGCATCTGATTTCAAATCGGCGTCTAGCGGCGTTGTCCCGTTACATCCCAAATTGGCCACCGAGTGCTCGAGTGACGAGCACGTGTAGAGTATAAATAACTGCCGGGAGCAGCAGCCACGACAGATATCCATTTTCCGATCCTCGACGACTGACCGCGAGCCAAGGGCCAGCCGAGATGCAGATCCATACAGACGTGCCCGTGCACCAGCGAGTTCAATGCACCTTCGCGCAAAGGCACAAACTTCTTCTGCCCGGCCAGACGGTGGCAATGACGAGGCAGAATAACCGGCAAAGGCGTTTGTTGGAGTTCGATCTTCATCCCGGCCAACGGATCACACACGCGCAGCATAAAAGTGGCAAATAATGTCGACGTAATTAATCCATATCGCTGGTGGGCCCTGCCGCGTTTACCGTCAGCTGACAAGCCATCATCTTATGCCGTATAAGAAGCGTGCGTGACGTGTTTTTGCGGAGGACCACCGAGAGCAGCAGCCCTTTTGCTTGACAGGAATCGGTTACCTTCCCTTCGGTCGTATCGTAACATGCGATTTAATGTACGCGTTAATTAATCGTTTGATGAATGCATCTGACTTCTGGCTGTGACTCCAGGAGGCGTGACTACTTGGTGAACGGTGTTCGAGGTAGGTCGTGTTGTGTTGGAATTTGTCTAGAGTGGGATTCTTTATGCGTGGCACCTGACATACCGTGCGCCAACAACGCTCCCTGCTCCCAGTAACTCTTTGGCGCACTTGAAAGCACTGCGATGCGGCTTCAAAGCGCAAAAAAAAACGCTGTCTCAGGCAGGTTCGATGAGTCTGCATAAAGCGTGGTGCCGTTGCTCATTCACTATCGTCGTATTCTGTGTAGCGTCGATAAGAGTCAAAAGCCAATCATAACAAGGTTAAACTGATGCTAACTCTTATTAGATGCTACATTTGTGGTTAAACATTTAACTCGATGCAATCCTCCTTAACAAAACATCTCAGAATGCTCCTTCGATAGAAAAAGTTGGAAAAAAGAAATTCCACTTTCTGCTTGATTTTGATTAACTTGTTTATTGCCATTCCCGGAGCGGAGAAGTTCCTTCCGACTGACAACGTAACGTTTTATCGCCGGCATCCATCAGGCCATCAGGCCATCAGGTTCACCACTGCTTTCTGTGGCCACCATTTCCTGGAATCGGGATGATTTGTTTTTCTTTTTACAAGCGACGCGCGGTTTCGTCCGTCTTAACACAGGACATTCCATTCTTATCCGGCATTTCCCGTTTTTTTTTGCTGTAGCATAACATCAACGTCCTGTCGCGATCGTAACATTGCTTCCGGACCGTGTGCCTTGTCGTGTGGTCCAACAGCCACATTCCTACACTCACAAGAGCGAGAACTATGTTTTTCCCAATTTTCGTCTAGTCATGCAATCTTTGAAGGTTCGTTTAAATCATTGATTTAATCTGTTCCTCGGATGTCTGCCACGCTCGTTTTTGACGACGGAGTATTACCGGATTTCATTTCTACTATCAGAATTGAAAACTTTTCTATGCATAGCAAATTTGGCCGTTTATCGAGGGCCCGCGTTGCTGCACCGTGCGCCCGCTGAGTGGCGCGTGGCACTGCCATTGGCTGAGAACCGTGGAAAGCGAAGCTCACGGAGGTAGAACCCGCGGTGGTGCGATGAGACAGACGGTGGACGGTGGCGTTGTTGGGGCCAATGGGTTCAAGAAAAGCTGTGCTGTTGATTTGATTCGTCGTGATTCGGTGCGGGCTCGCCTCCCGTCGAAGGAACCGTCGTCTTCTATCGCGGTAGGTCAACGAAAGACATGGACTGTGGTGGAATGAAGAAAACTGAAGTTGATGGCCCGCCTCACCGCCATCCGCACAGGATTCGCGACGTGCAAACGTGAAGATATGAGACGCCGGGACAAGCGACAGGCAAGGTACGAGGGAGAATAGAGGAGGAATACTGCCTCGAAGCTGGTGGTAAGCCAATTTTCTATTTCCTTCGAATCGGAATCCTCGCCACACTAAAACTGTGCAAATCCGGTCGGCGGGCAAATCATAGTCTGCTAACCATCGGAAATGGGTTCCTTCCCGTAAGTAGGGCGGCTTTACTACGCGCTTTCACCTCCCTCCACGCTGATTCTTATGCTCTGTTTTCTATTTTAGCCTTTAACTTCTGCCGTCCACGGACCAACCGATCGACTGAACCACTTCGCTTCGATGGCATCGTAGTCGTCGTCGTCGTCGTCGTCTGTGGCTAAGAACGATAACACATGGCATGACTGTACACACTGTGTGTCTGGCACCACCAACGGGCGGGGAGGGCTGTTGCTCGCAGATGCACGCCACGCGACTATTCCGGATTTGCGACTGGAAAGAAATGGCCCCCCCCGGGACGCTTGTTTCGGCGGATCATCATGCAAAACTATCGGGTCGTCGCCGTCGTGGCCGTGGTTTGGGAAATTGAATTCTTGCTCCACTGTATTTGCCGCGTTTCCGCTGCATTTCATCACTCGACCGGGGTTAGCGGATGCAGCGTATCATCACTCTCTTTTGTGGTTCTCGGCGTCTTCAGCTCTGCGCTGGTTCTGCGCACTCGTTCGAAATGTGGCCCGGGAATGGAACGAAAACATTTTGAAAACATTCTTGTGGTGCACACTCCGGACTGGCACGACGACGACTGCTCTGGGCAGTCCGGGGCCCCCCGAAAGGGATGCTGTTTCAGGGTTAGAGGCCACTGTGCCCAGCACTCTTCCTTTCACCATTGTCTGTGTGCGTTCAGTCTGTGCTTGTGAGTGAAAATGAAACTGGATATCAATTTCCTTCGGCAACGGTACCGTGCCGAGCGGTGTCCTAGTTTTAAGGATGAAGAATCCTTCTCGAAATGGCAAAGATTTGTTCGCACCCATCAACATCATTCGCCTCTGCGCCCCTCTAGGGGGGCTGGATGAAGGAAAGAAGCTTAGCGAGGCAACGTCAGCTCAAGATGGATGAACGGAGATAAGGAAGGACTTGTTCCGTCGCTCGCTCGCTCGTCGTATTCCCCTTTTCTGTGTGGAGCCCATTTTCCATCAAGATTTGCTGCTGTTACTAAGCCGAGAAGTGCTTGCTAATGAAGAGTAAATTGTTTAGAGTAACGTGCTACGGGTAACTTTCGCTACAAAGTGGTTCGTCAATGTTGAAGGGTCATTGTCTTGGGTCTCAAACTGAGTCCCACAATCCCCTTTGCCGGTGATTGACAATAACATTTTGCTTTCTTCGTCTGACTGCGAGTGGAATATGAGTTGGGTAGGAAATGGTATTTCGTTTTCCTAAACCTTACCTAGCGAACCTCATACACACCGGCAACGGACAACAATCTCCCAGTATTACGACGCATTTGAGTGAAAGCCAGCGAAATTAGTTTCCTTCAGCTCAACTGTGTTACCTCGTCGTCGCCATCGTCGTCACCGTCGTCGTCGTCGTCGTCTGTCAATCGCCCTGAATCTAGGTTGATTGGTTGCATTTGGCGCATTCTACTTTGCATTCAACGCTCTGAGGGCACCGTACGCAAAGTTAAATCAATACCACCGACAACTGGAGGCCGGCCAGTGTTGCTGTGGCCCTGCGAGGACTCAGCCGGCCCCGCTTCCCCCGGGAAGAGAAGAAACTTACTCGAACGCAGCACTCACGCCACGTGTGCAGCACACACGAAACAGGACACGTTCATGGTGGTAAGAGTGCCGCCTATCAAAGCTCTAGCTGTATGGCGTCTGCTCTCGGCTGTTCGACGTTCTATGGTGCGATTGCAATGGGACAGCGGCACACAGTTGGAGAATCATTTGTTCCAATTTTTGTTCTAATTTCCATCCACTCTTCAGTATCTGTGAGTTTTAAAAAGGAGTGTAAAAGGGGGTCTGTTGCAGTCAAGGCAAGCAACGCTACGATAGAACAAGCTACGATAAATTGAAATAAAATGTAATTTCAAATGTGCAATTCGCTAGATTATGACGGATGGGCCCGGTTTGTGCCCAGTAGTGGTAGTAGCTAGTGTAGTGGAAAATTGCTCTTTTGCATGCAGCCGTGCAATGGCGATGGCTTGTTTAACCGTTCCGTCAACCAGCAGCACTACCAGCACCGTCCGCCTGGCAGCATTAGAGTGTCGTGCATTGGCACACTGACTGGGTTGGGCTGGTGGCCGTACTCTGTGGCAGGCTGGCAGACAGGACCCGACTCTATGATGACTGTTTGCGCTGTCTGCTACCAGTTGAATGATGGATTCACATACACATCGGTGGTGT
>NC_064877.1:81003146-81005646 GCF_943734665.1 Anopheles aquasalis
ATCTCACTTTCGTATTGATTACCAATCACGAGTTTCAGTCGATTGTTCCGATGAAACTCGGTTTCGGTTTTGGTTTCATAATGGCCGCAGTGTAATAATAGGCGATTGGATGTTTTTTTTTAATCTTGATTGATTGATTTTTCAATATGAATTTTAATTGGTAATTTGTTTTGCCATGAAAACTGTCAGTATTTTGTGATGCAGCTGAAGAGTCCCTCGTTTCATTTAAATTCCCTCATGATTTCGAGCATCATTTATATAATTTTATGTATCGCACTCTATTTACATTTGCAATTTCTTTATAGGGGTTCTTGTGTTCTTGAAAACTGCATCAGTTATTTAATTGGTTAAGCCGTTTGGATTAATTTTTGAATTAATACATCTTTTTTTTACTTTAGCATTAAGGGTAGCAATGTAATCATAATCGATGATGCTCTCTAAACTGATTTGCTTCAATTGTTTATGCCCTGTGTGTAGATATTAAGGTAGTCATCATCCCATTCAACAAGCCACAGCCTCAGAATCCAACATTCGATTGCTCCCGTTTTCGTTACTTTGTTTCCGAGTTGCCCTCAATTGTCGTATTGAAAGAGGGACCATGGCCTTCCAAAAATTAGGGCTATCGTCGTTTCCTTTCCAGTTTCTCACACATTGCAGCAATAATTTGTCAACCGCTTACCGCTTCTGTGGGGGAGGGGCAAACGGCGACGAGGAAAAGCTCATTAATCATCCTCGTTGGGAGTGAGTGAAAAGTTCCCTCCAAATTCCCGGGGCACAACTAAACCCCTACTCACAGAAGGGCTCATGACTTTTGCGTATTCCTTTTCAAACGAAGCCCCTTTCTTCCTTTGTCGGCGCTAGAATCGGGCGGAAAATGACTTAATGAATGAATGCGACTGTTGAGATAGAGGACGAAGGGCGGTTGGTAAGCGAGCCCGCATTAACCACGATTTGCTGTAGTATTCGTTTGCTCGCTTTAAGGACCACGCATTGGCAGGAGTGCGATAATGGGTTGCCTGTGAACGCTCTGGCTCATCTACATACCGCGAACCGTTCTTGTGTGATCGAGCGGAATGAGGATTTGAATCCTTCATCAGGCTGCTTCATTAAACCATTTTTGGTTCGTTGATAAGGCGCACCCAATTTGCCTAACTTGACTGATGACTCGCACTCTAGCACAATTATTAACCATTGCATCTCCACCACCTTGGTCTCGGTCGAGCTATGAGGATAACTCTTGATTGTTGAAATTGAAACATATCACTGGAAAGCGTGCCTCAACGAGCTAGAACTCTCAGCGGATCTCATAAAAGTCGCGAGTTGCGAGCTTAACACTTTCCCGGATGCAAACCACATTTACATAATGCTCTGTAACGTGGCAGTTCACTTGACAGCCTGCCCCGGGGCCGCGTGCGCCACGCACTAGCACACTCACAAAAACTTTCCTCACAAAAACAAAACTCCATCTTCATCTGGCCTGGCTGACTGACTGCCTGGCTGGTGAGCTGTGGTATCGCCCTGGGAGGCAAGTTGATGATAGTTGGTCCTTTCCATCGCAAAAAGGGCGAGATCGGAACGGGTACCACCGACGACCAACAACACACTCCGGTACCCGGCACCGGTGCGTCCAAGACGGAATGGATCGTTACCGTTTTCGATGGAGTTTTCGAAACTAAATTATTGAAATCAGTGCTCCACCAGTCCGCCATTGGTCGCGAGGAGGTACGCCGCGTGTACTCTTCCTGTGTTTGTGTTTGCGGCAGCGTCATTTTCGGTATCACCGCACCGCATCCAAGTAGACCAAGCAACAAAACAAAGCACCCTACGACCGGGAGTCCGGTTCCTATGTATGAGGCCACGCCATTACCTGTGTACCGGTCCAACAGCGGTCCAAAAAGGAACGTGCAGTCCCCGTGTGTGTCCACGCGCTTGTGGGCGGCCAGAAACATTAACGCAAAATGGTGCACCACGACCGACCCGTCCGGTTGCCCCCGCGGTTGTTCGCGTTGATGTCATGGCACTGGTGCGCCGGAAGTCGGAAACTAGAAATGACAACATCACTCCCCGACGTTCGACTTCTCGTTCGAGCACAGACGTTCGACTGCGTCTTTGATGGGGCAGGTCGCAAATGAGTTTCCACCATAATACACACGCAGGTGGAGATTACGCAAACAACCTGGAGGGACCAGTGTGCCCTCGCGTAGTACGATTGTCCTAATCAAGATCCTAGCTCGATGGAAGTGGAAGTTGGCAGAGGACGTTAGACCGTGGTCTGGTTTGTGTGGCCTTTTGGTTGCATTTTTTCCCAACGACGGTGGCAATCCCTCTCTTCACGACCAAGGCCACGGACCTGGTGGACAAGCCAAGTCAAATTAGTGACTGTGGGGGGCATCTCTTTATCTTGACCATTACTGTGATGTGTTCGGTTTGTGATTGGCTGTGGAGCAGTTTCAGGTACGTTGTGAGTATCAGGTATCAGGAGCGTGTATCAGTTAATTTC
>NC_064877.1:81015646-81030646 GCF_943734665.1 Anopheles aquasalis
CGATTTGTAAATATCATCCCGATCTAAATAAACTAGCCCCCTCTCTTGCACCACCTTACCACGTCCACGGTCCATGCAGCAGTAGAGACTGCTGCTGGTGGTGGTGGTGGTGACCATTGGCCCGCAAAAGCCACGGTGCCACTGGGGCCGTTCGTGCGATTGCATGCTCATTTGCTGCCGCAGTTTGGACAGTTTCGTGCCTTTTTGAAATTCCTCAGCACGACAGTTCTGCCACAACAGTGCACACATACACTGGCACACACACTTTGTGCCGCACTTCCGCAACTCCGGTGAACCGGGATGGGGGTCTCCGGGCACACATCCTTATTGCTTCCGACCGTCATCACCACCACCATGGGCACCACCATCGGAGGTCCTGGGGTCCGGTAGTAAACTTGGAATGGAGCGCGAAAGAGAGCGAAAGAGCGAAAGAGGAAAAGTGCAGCGGGAAATCGATTTTCCGCGGTCGCGCGATTTCCTTTCGTGCCACGAACCTCTCGGGGTCGTGCCTTGCCGTGCTAGTGGTTTGGCCACCGCGTTCCGTGATGAGTTGGCATTGTTGTTGCTGTTTTTTTGGTGGTGGTGGCCATGCTGCAACCGAAACTCTGTTTCCGGCCTCTAGCGCTACACCGGTTTCCGGTGTCACTGGCCGGCGCATTACGTTTTGTTTTTTCCAACGAAAAAAGACAAAGAAAACTTCTCTCTGCTCTTCTGTGCCGTGGCAGATATTGCGTCTTTCATTCTGTTCCTTCAGTAGAGGTGACTTCCTGTTCCTTAAATATGTTCCTTATGCTCGCTCAATGCTGTATCCTCCTCCAGATGGTGGTTGCGTTGCATTTTGTCTTTTGTCTCGCACAGAAGATGATGCAGATTGAATTCAAGCTGCTGTGTGAACGAAACACCCCCTCTATCGCCTTGGTGGAGGCGGGGTTGAGGTGCCAGGACTCGAAGGACACTGCAAGGTGAGTCATGTGAGGCGGTCCTGAGTGCCCCGGGTCCCAATTCCACCCCCACCGACAGAGCCAGGAGCAGTCGCCCGGAACGACGGGAACCCAAAAAATGGAGGGAAAATCCGTGTCCGTGTCCTGGTGACGGGCCAAAAAGGCCGAAAAGAGGTGTCTGACGTACTGCGACGCGCCTCTAGTAGTACATCGTAGTAGCTCATGAGTCGCTCGACGGGGCTCGACGGGTGCGTTTTACTATGACAACGGGCGCAGCGCCGCAACATCAAACAAACGGTTCGCTATTGTCGTGCTGCTGGTGGTGGTGGGGTGTGGAAAATGGAAAAATCATAAACGGAACGCGGGTAAAAATAGAATCCGAGTGGCCGTCTGAGTGCCGCGTCGTACGCAGTGAGTGATCGGTTTGAGTGGCGTACGATGAAACACGAACTTCGTGGGGAGCAACTCTCTAACCGTAGCTGGTGCTACCGACAACAGCAGCATCGTCGTTGATGCCGCTACCAAAATGACGTGCGTAAGACACGCGATACTCGAACCAAGATCATCGCCCGCGGGGGGGTGCGGGGGTGGCTGTAGTGATAGTGACTGCCGGTCGGTCTGGATGTTGTTTTAATTTCGAGTAAATCTGTCGGCAAACTTGCGTGCCGTAACGCGAAGCTGAATTTATGCGGAACTACCCCGTCGAATCCACCGCCGAATTGGTTTTGTTTGTTTATGCTAAATCCCGGCCGATCGAACGATGGATCGAGCTGATTTGCTGCACGGCGAGTGCGTTGTGAATGAAGCATGATAAATAAACGATTTCTAGCAGGTTGTTCGGTGGTGAGCATGATGGCGTTAATGAGGGGGTGGTGGTTGTCGGTTCAATTGGTGATTAGCGATAGTTAGCTTAACGGTTATGGGAATGCTTGAATTGCCAGAACTTTAACTGGATTTTTAAGGGAGAAAAGGGGTTCTGCATGATGGTTTTAGCTGCGATTTAAAACTCTCGTTGATCTCGAACAAAGACTCCCACTGAAATAGTGATCGTACAGCCTTTTGTTACTAGATCCTATTCACCAAACACCACCCTCCGCGTGTTTTCTGGTGTTGCGAGGGCGTCCCCGTTAACCGGATTGCCCACTGAGTTGCGAGATCGCTCGCAAGCCCTCCAATGGTGGTGGTGGTGCTGTTGAAGATCAGCTGGAGATCGGATGCCAGTCAAACCGTTTCCAGTTCCATCCGACCGTAAGCTGGGCCACGCCGCGTTTTGAATAATTGCCGCCGTCGCCGTGGCCGTCGTGGTCGTCGTGTTCGTTGCTGCACCATTTAAACCGTTAAGTGGGTGGCTATACGAGGCATGCAACCGCGCGCAACAACAACCTTGAGACCCACATGTGCATGGAACCGATGCAGCAGTAGCAGCAGCAGCAGCAGCACCACGGCAGCGACCACCGAAAGCAAACGAATGACGCGCGCGGAGCTTTGTCTTCGAAGTGTAAACAAGCAACTTTATTTACTTTCTCTCTATCTCTCTCTCGTTCGCTCTCTTCTTTGATTCTCTCTTTATCATCTTCTCGACACGCGCTTCTACCACCTGCTGGCGTGCTCTCCAGTCGGTGGTGGCCGCGCTGATTGTGTTTGCTTTGGAGCAGCATCGAACATCGGTACGCACACCCTTCGCTCTCAGCATCCCCCCCCCCCCGTTTGCAACCCCCTACAAAAAAGGGGTGTCTGATGATCGTGTTCGCGAAGCTCTCACCAGACGCCACCGTGGAACCCACCGCGCTGTTCCTGAGTGGCCACGAGGCCCGATAAACACCCGAAGCTGCTGATGGAGGCGCGCGCGCGCTTGCCCGCCATGTGGCCTCGCGGACACGAGCGATCACGAAACGACGACGACTCGGACGACTCCGACCGCTGGATGATGGGTTCGCCTTCTTGCTTACTTGGGGTTGGTCGCGACGATCTCGGGAAAAGTGTCTTCAGTCCCGCAGCACGAGCTTCCCGGTATAGTTCTTCTTGTCGGAATCGGAATTTTTCGATCGGTTTGGATCTTTCTCTCACTCCTCTCACCCCGTTCTGGTTCTTCTCGGTCGGTCCGTTCCGTGTGTTTGTTCTCAACGTGTCGTTTATCACCAAAATAAAAAAAAAATGTATGTTGTAAGGGCAGCATGTGTGCGTTGTAGTGGCCTTCCCCCCAGCTGGGGGAGCTGGGGGATAGCATAAATTTAGAAAAATGCCCCAAAAGTATTGGCGCGCGTTAGGTCTGCGGCCGCGTGGTTGCGTGGTGATATGAGAAAACCCGGAACGCCGGTGAATGATGGGAATCTGTGACTCGAAGATAATGAGTGTGCGTTTCTGTCTGTGAACGCTGTCCACGTGTTCTCTCGGTTCGCTCGTCGTCCCGGTTGTCCATTCATTAAAGTTTCAGGCAACTTCATCTTTGAGTTTTCCACCTTTTTCTTTGCTCGAGTTTTTTTTCTCTCTTGTTGTTGTTGCTAAACGATCATCATTTCGCGCCAATCAATTCGTCATACGCGAGGTGGGGGCTAATGGCCGCCGGTTACAACTGCCAAACTTTGCTGGCCACGTCTTAGTCGCCTGGTGGTCGTTACACAACAACACCATCACCGCTTTCCGTTTTACGCAATAGAAAAACTCCGTGGTGGAGGAAAAACATCGCGCGATCGCACGCCGATCAGTTGCTGGTCCAAACACCTCCAAAAAAGGCCTCAAAAAACGCCAGCACCAGAGACAAATGAAGGAAAATTCTTCCCCTTTTCCACGTGTTCTTCGGTCGAGGACCTTCGGAAGAGTGCACTATCCCGTGATGCACTAACAGTTAGAACGGAATTTGTCGTCGGAGTTCGATCGAATGCGGTCTGTCGTGAGTGAAAGTAGTTTCTGTTGTTCCATCTCCGTCGAACCGGCAAGCGACGCGACTGCGGATTGTGCAAAAGTGCTAGAAAAGTCATCCCTGGTGGTCTTGGTGCTGGTATGCAATCGACGAGCACCGCACGCTCGCCTCGCCGAGTGCGTGGATTGTGATATTGTGTTGTGATCGTTTGCCGGCACCAGAAGCCCTCGGGCACACAGTAACAAGAGCAGCAGAAGGGAAGGTGTCGTAGCGTGGAGCGCTGTTCCGTTCCCTTTACATTCTAATTCCTGTGTTCCTTGTGGCCGTGTGGCGGTGTGCTCGTTCTCGGAGGAAGTCAGAGAAAGGAGCGTGAAACACGAGTGTGGAGCGTAAATAACAATCGTGTGCAGCAAGCGCTGCCCGCTGTACCTGCAGAGTGACTGCATCGCCGTTCAGCAGCACCGAGTGTGGCCTTGCAAGCTCCGTGGTTCGTCGTAGTGGCCGCCATCACCAAGGCAGTCCTGCAGTTCCTGGTCCTCGTTGCAGTCGCCATCCAACATTGCAGTCATTGCAGCCCCGCAGTTTCGCTCGACAAAAAGTAATCAAACGTTCCATTACAATCCGCTCTCTTCCCTTCTCCCTTTTCTTTTCAATTTCCCTACATTCAACCGGTCCCCCCTTGGAGCTAGTGTTCCGAACGGTTCCACTCTTTGGAAGGCTAGCAATACCGTGGTTCTTGTCCTTTCGCGAAGGTTCCGGGGCGTCGTGGCTTTCCACCAAATTTGACTTCAAACGAAACGTTGCGTCGCGAACGTACGCAATGGCGAGCACGGGCACGTGGTTCCCGCCGATGAACTGTGGCCAAAAACTGTGGCCAACTCTTCGATAATCGAACACGGATCCCCCATTTTCGGGGAGTTTCCTCTTCAAAGCACGGGCCGTGTTTATGTAAACCGGAAAGCGTCTTGCCATCACGACCAATCAGTGGCATCGCCGGTAGCGGCGTGATGTTTGATTTAGATCGTTTTAGAGCGTCATCGGTCCCAAGCTGATGGTGGTGAAAGTGAAAATCGGAGGGAAGTTAGGGCCTCGGAGATTGACATTTAGCGCCAGTATATGCGTCACTAGCGGCACTTGGCCATGGGCCGAGTTTTCTTTTCCATTTTTTTCTGTGTTGCATCACGCGGAAAAAAGGCGTTACATAATGGATGTCGCGTGTTCTTGGCTCTCTCCCCCCGAGTCTGCACTGGCCACAGCATGATCAAAGGTAACGAGTCCTTGAGGGGATTGTGTAAGAACGCGCTCGTTGCAAACCGGATGCCGTTGCTTATCGGGCAACGGACTCTGTGTTGTGGTGCTTTAATTCTTTCCGTGGTTCTTTCGTGGCCACATTTTCCGTTGCCAACAGAGCGTACCAAAATGGAAGGATTAAGGTGACGACACGAGGTGTTTCAGGTCTTTCCGTTCCGGTGCCGGTATTTAGATGCTGTTCCGGTACAAATTATTCTTTCCCGGGGATTATGCATCAGTGGACGGTCAAAAAGCTGCAAATCTAATGGCCATTTTGGCGCTTGGAAGAGTTCGTGACGGGGCTTTTGTTGACTTTTCCCTATAAACCGTAAATGAAGCGCGAAAAAAGGGTGAAATTCTTCACCATTGGAACTGGGTCCACTTCTTCACAGGTCAGCGGATCGCTCGATCTTTGCATCTTGGCATCAAAAAGTGGAAGGTGACTGGACTGGCCCGGAGTGTTAGTCCGAGTTTGTTACGGAGAAAGCGCCGCGTGCGATTCGCGTTTCATTACAAAGTGCGCAACGCCGCCACCGCCTCTGGCCATCATCTAACACCTAATTCAGCAAAGGAGGTGGTGTCGTAGAGATCGCACGAGGTGTTGGCGGTGGCTACGCGTGCAACTAGCGAAAGTTCGTTCGTTCGCTTTGTTGGTGTTTGGTTTTTGTTGCCGTTGCTGTTGCTGTTGCCGTGTTTTTGATCGATCGACCGCGGCCTGGAGCACTGGAGCTACATGGACGTCTATTATTGGGCTTCGAAAAAATGTCAGCAATCTCTCCAGAGGTTCGCCAGCTCTCGCCTCGTCGCCTCGGCCAAGCGTAACCGCTTGGACCGCTTAGACCGCGCGTAACGGCGCGCGAAGGTGTTGTTTTGGTCGTCGGCGCAAAGAGGCGTCGCCCTAGAAAGAGAGACAGAGAAAGAGAGAAGAGGGTTTGATGATGATTTAGCAGATAGCCAGCAGCCTCAGCATGGACCGCGAGTATTCGTTCGAGCACAGAAAGCTTCAAAGTGAAACATCGTGCCCGCGAGACCGTCTCGCACCCCGCATGTGCACAGTTGCATTTGGATAATTGATGTTAAATGTTTGACCAAACAGAATGTGGGGCGCGAGTGAGGAAAAGGGGCATCTGCGCTGTTACATGCAACACGCTGCTTCTGCGGCTGCTGCTGTGCTGTTGATGGATCTCGTTCGTTGTTGCTAGCTACTGGCGCGGCATTTCCCTTCTTTCGGTTTCGGTTGCGCCGCGATGCTTGGTCGGTGTTTGAATATTTTGGAATTTTCTATTTACACTCCAGCAGCACTTTGTGACGTCGAAGCGGTTGTTGTTTCGCTCACTGGCGAGCTTCTTTACGGGCATGACTCTTACTCTCGTTCGTGTATTAGATGGGTGCGTACGGTGGCCTTTCCATCGTCATTCGCAACTGAACCCCATCTCTCAAAAGTGCTTTCTTACGCAAGCCGTTCGCGCACTCTCTGGACTCTCTCTGGTTGCTCTGTTTTTTTTTTGGTGGCCATACTTTTCAGCTCGTCTTCGATCACTACCCTCGGTGTTGTTATTGTTGTGGTTTGGAAGACGAAAATCACGAAAAACTAGGTAGGCGAGGTGCAGATGCGCCCCTCCCCGTACGCTGTTGCAACGCGAGCACACCGAGCAACAGCATAACCTATTGCTTGGAACCGAGATTAATAGCCGTTTGGCTTGTTAGCTTTGACCTCTCTGGACGGAGAACCGGTAGCGACGGCATCGCGGTGCGTGCTATCCGAGACATTGGAATTCGAACAAACGGCTAAAGAATGGGCCTTATGATTACCTCAACATAAATAAACGCGAATACAAATGGAACGATGTCGTCGTCGTCTTCAATCCGGTGCTAACTTAAAAATATATGTATAGATAAAAGATTGGAACGAGTTTTTGTTGCTGCATCCGTTCATCCTCCGTCAGATGAGGCGAGATAAATCCGCGCTAATCACGCACCGGGCGCATCAGCCACAAAATATGGGCTGTCAAGGCGCAAAATATGTTATTGATGAGCGCGAATGTGCGCAAGAACCTGGGATCATTCGAAACATCACGACATCAGGGGGGCTTCTCGCGAGACCAGAATCTGTCCGTCTGTGTCTGTGTGTTGTGCAAAAGCATTGACCTTCGTGGGGGTTGGAGCCTTTCGTTACAAACCTCTGGCCAGCCCTCTCCGGCTCGTCCCGTCTGTCGATAGAAGATCGATGTTTTTAGGCGCATTAGACGTGAGCTAATCTGCGGATGGTTTCGTGCTGATTGGGTTTCGTGAGGGGCGCACAAAAAGCGGCTGCGAGCTGAGCTGAGATGAGATTTGAGGTGAGGTGACCTTGAAGATATGCTTGAAGGTAACAGCAGCAACAGCCAGCTGCCGGGCGATGATGTCATACCGCTGATGCCGCTTGGGATGACCCGCGGGTGCACGATTACGAATAAACGCGTGAACGCGCGAGCGGTGAAGTAAGGTGGTGGAGAATGGATGCGAGGTGAGGCTCGAGGTGAGCTAAACCAATCATCCGTGCGCACGGTTCGCATGGGGTCGCTTATCTAATGACTTTTGGGACGACGCGACGCACCTTTCTCTTGCTCCGTGGGAGTAAACCCCGCCCCCGGGAATCGTGAAAAGCGCACGTTTGATGTTCTGAGTTTTCCCGGAGTGTGGCCGGCCGATTCCCAGCCCATATTCTCACAGCGTTACAGAACGATCCATAATCGCGATACGCAATCGACGCCGTCGCCGCCTCGTGTATTGTTTCGCAGCCTCCAGTCGGAGGCACATGTTGCGCGAGATGCCATAGAAAAGAAAGGGGAAAATTCGCGAAAAATTCCCGCTATCTCATGGAGCTTCCTAGAGAGATAGAGAGAGAGAGAAAGAGAGAGAAGAGGATCATCATTATGGCGTGCGACTGATCGCGTGCACCGTATTGGTTTTTATTCCGTGGCCCAGCTCGTCGAATGTTTTCTGGATCGAAAGGGAAAGCTCCGTTGAAAGGGTGCGGTGTCTAGCCGCAAGTTAAGTTATGAGGCTCGCTGCGCTCGATGCATCGAGAAAACGGGGCCAGCAGCGCAGCAGCATCACGGAACGATCACGTTGCATACGAAGACGAAACGAAAGACAAACGAAACATGGAAACGTCGAGATTTAGGGGAGAAATCATAAAAAACCCCAGGCCAATCAGCCGTGAGTCAGATGGAAATTGGTTATAAACTAGCTCGCGGCGCTGTCCCTAAGCCCTTCCAACGCTAAACTTCAGAAAAGGCCTCCGGATGGACCGAATGTATCGAAACACATCCACGACGACGACGACGACGAAGCGTGAGATGGAGAATGGGTGCTCCAGCAAGCGCACGACGGCGTAAAGCGATCGACGCGATGCTCGCGCGGTGTCGCCATGTCACCACCACCCTGACCCGATAGATACGGCCAGTTTGTGGAAGGGCCAGCTGGTTGTACGGAATAAAATCCGTTCAATCAAAGTTCGATGGCTGGGCCACAAAAAAGGGAAAGTAGCAGAGTGTCTGCCTTAAGCTCACCGTCGTTGTTGTTTTCGTCGTCGTCGGTCGAGAATTTCATAACTCCAAAGCTCGACCTTTTTTCTGGGGACCTCTCTTAAGGGGAACCCGAAAAGGGAACGCGTGGATGCGACATCAGCTTTCGAAGACGCAACGCAGCGATAATTAATGATAAAGGGTGTGCTTTTTTTTCGGCGCCTTTTCTTTCCCTTTTCGCTGGTCCGTCCTTCGATTACCGGTTTCGGTGCATCACGGGCTGCTGTCACGCGACCAGTTCAAGATGCAGCAGCTGCTGACGGCGCGCTCGGACAAAGGCGCGTACCATGGCCGAGTTGCCCTATAAGCGGTTTGGAGATTGATCTGCGGGGAAGAGAAACAGAAAACGAAAAAAACGTTACAAAACGTTGCTGTAAGCGAGCGTCACCAGCGATCACATTTATCATAATGGGGGGGTGATAACTATTTAACCGGCGGACTGGCCGTGTCGATTGCAGCCACGGAGCGGATTCAGCGGATGACAAAAGAGTGAAGCTTTCGTGTTCCGGTGGCATTCTTTATGCTTCATGTGCCTTCACTCCCCCCCACGTGGGTGATGAATGTGGTCATATTTCGATTAAAAGTCATGCAAATGGATGGCCGTTCGAGAGTGGCCAAATTGCGACGAATTGCGCTAGCGCTCGCACTCTCTGGAGTCGCTGATTTATGTCTCATTAAATTTATGAGCATAACGCGCGAGTATGCTGCGTGGGAGGGCTTGTTACATATTTTTCCGTATGTTCCGTACCCCGGGAGCACCCCCTTAACAGACCCATTGTGTCTTCTTTCTCCCCTTCTCTGTGGGGCAGTAGATTTCGTCACCGACGAAAACGCCGCCGTTCTACTCGTCTATTCGGTTACACGCTGTTGATTGTTAAGTGGTTCGATGATGAGAACGTAAAGGGGGGCGGAGACGAGCTCGATGATGCATGATCATGCATGACGTGAGCAATTATGAATTGAAATAATGGAACAATAACGATGATGAACGATGGTGTGTCTTTCGCTGTCGATCGCACATGAACTGTTGCGCCTCTCAGGGGCTTTACTTGTGCAACAGTACAAGTGTGCCCTCCTCGTTTATGCTTCTCGAATCGGCATCAAGATATTGAATTGTTCATCGGGAGCCGCCTTTTGCTGGACCGCATGCTGCTCCGTGTAATCGTGTTAATTGACACGTTTCGAGGGCGCTCGCGCGTACATCTTCCGCCATTACGCACGATGATGCGGCGAATTCGATTCGATGTTTCGCACACATCCACTGCCACTTCCCGTTCATCTTCCCTTTTGAAGCAATCGTTCGCACAGCGCATGAAATATGTTGCGGAACCCCGGAATCGGAATGCAAATCATCGTACATTCCGCAAACAACCTGCGCATAAAAGGGAACACGAGAGGGGAACACTTCAAGGTGGCTGGCAGCAAATCGACACATTCCACATCCCCTCGAGCGCTCCTGTAGCGCTCTTCAAACTTCAATATCCTTTTGAAAGTAGCATTCCGTGTCAAGGAAGGACTTATGCACGGAACGATATGAGGCACACCGAACAGACCCCCTCTATTCGCACTATCGTAGTGCCGCCACTTTGCTTTGCTGCTGTAAGAGCCCTCAGGAGCCCTGCGGTGCACAAGATCCGGTCTCTGTAACGGGGGTAAAAAAAAAAACGGGAAAAAATCGTTTTCGATCGCTGTGTTCGAGATTTGTTTTCTTTGATTTGAAGCTAGCTGCAACCGAAATATGCAATCGAAACGGTTCCATCGATAAATTGGAGTCACCGTTAGGCCTCGAGGCGAGGCCCCGCACCGTCTCGTCGTCGTCGTCGTCACCGAGGTTGTCGATCAAGTGCGAAGAGATGGAAAGAGGAGTGAGCCCGGAAAGGGGGGATAGGTTTCGAGTTTTCGATTTCCTGCACATCCGGTCCCTGGAGGCGGGTCTATAATCGGTGAGCTGTGCAGTAGAGCAGAGCAGAGTGCGACTAGCACAGCCCGGGAACGTGTGGCGAATGTCAACAAACGGACCTGGCGCTCTCCCGAGCCCGCCCTAGTAGCTTTCGATGTCTGAGTAGCTGAACTTGCATGCTGGTTCGGAGTCGATTTGGAATCGATACGATGGCCGAGGCCACGGTGCTTGAGCTCGACATCATCTTCGTCTTATCCTCGTGTCTGATAGTTTTGTTTTCTGAAATTGATTCCTTCCGACGCCGGGGGAACACATTTGAGTACTAGTTTGGAGTTAGATTTTGACTTGGAATTCAGATTGATCACCAGCAACAGACAACCAAATCGATTTCGTTTTTCAAACCTCATGTCTTGAGTTCCGCTACGCTCAGAGTATTCTTCATCGGCGATTACTTCCTTTTGCGGCCATCTATCCGCTGCTTTCGCTGTAACTGATGAGCAGAGATTAGCGAGTACAAGTGCAGCGTGTGGGTAAGCAGTTGACATACCCGCTCGCTACCAGCCATCAGAGTCTCCAATCTTTGGTCTCTTAAGCTTAACCGGAAACCATGCTCACCGCGCGAGTGTTTCTCTTCGTTCTCGTTTTCTGCCACTAATCCTTCGTTGATAAATGGCCTGCTCTGATGAACAAGCGCCACTGTGTGCCGCGGTGGCTTGGCCTCACGTTCCGGTCGCTTACTTTTCTGCCTTCCCCAGCAAAGGGCACTTCCGAATCGAAGTCGTAACGAGACCACGGATCCGAATATGTGGCAATGCTTGTGATGACGCGTACTCCACGCGCCACCAACCAGGGAATGGGGTTCGCGATTCCGTAGGCGCTCGCGCGGCCTCGCGTTATGCAAGCTTCTCCCGGTTTGCGTCTCCCTAACCACCCCGATCTGGACCGGAGCCCCGGAATCCGTTCACTTTTCTACCCTTCTACGCCGCGCGAATGAATGTGCCGGGTCTGGTCTGGTCTGGTCTGGTGGAACGCCGAAACTGATGGCGGCCTTCCTTTCGATTCGTTGCTTCGTACGCAGACATCACGGGAGAGCTTTTTTTGCCGCGTGGAATGCCGTACTTTCGCCGCGCTAGATTAGAAAGACCGAGGTCGCGGTGCGCCCGTGTTTTGACAGACTACTCTCTCTACACTGTTTGTCCAGCCAGCTTTAATGTAAGCCAGTACCGTTTCGGCCCGTACCGTGACCAAAAGGTGATGAACAAAACGAACCGAACAGAGGTGACTTTGATGCAAACTTGGCTATAGCTCCCCAAGGGGTCACCGTGGATCTCCTCGTGGCCAGCAAAGAGGTGCAGCTACTGGAATATGTTTTCCTTGTTTTGTCGTGTCGTCGCGCTCGTCTGATGGCCCCTCCCTGACAAACAAGAGTGAGTTTCGGGTTTTATGACTGATCTCTCGGATTCTCTGCCACGGTGAGCTCACACACGCGCGGGAATTCATCAACGGAACGAGACTCCTAGCTACTACTGCTCGCTGGCCGGTGTGTCCTCGTGCAATAAAATATTAGATGTCCCCCCCACCACCCTTCTACCATCCCTCCTCCGTTCGTTGAAGCTCACTCACTGTCTAGAGCCGTTTTAGCTTTGATATGGAGACGAGCCAGAGAGTCCGAGTCTGAGCGACAGCATCGTGCGTCGCTCGTCGGTCGGTCATCGTGGTGGAGCCAAAAATGTATTTATTGCTCCAGGTTCTGTGGAGTGACTGTGATGCCTGGTAGTAGTGGGCACCGGAGCAGCCGGACACGGAGACGGAAAGAATGAAAAGGGAAGAAGAAATACCAACATCACCTTAATTCCTGACCATCCTTCTTTATTGCATCGTTTATCTTGAAGAATTTGCCAGCTTCTCCATCTTGCGGATATAACAAACGGCGCGGGGAAACGATGACCTCGGCCCTGGCCCTCAGTTTCGCAGGGACGATTAGACCCGGGGAGGGAGACCAACGCAACAATGTGGCTTTTCCCATGGCAGCAGCTATCTGGACAGGATCCACAATCTGTCCTCCTGGTGGTGGCAATGGTGGCGAGGTGAAGACGAACAGCAACTTGTTTCGTACATCATTTGCGTTGTCGGCATAAATCCTGCGCGCGGAGCAACACCGAACTGGGAGAAGCGGAACAGGTGCTCGCTCCTTCAACGGTGAAGTTTATCCTGCAAGCCAGCCACGAAGTTTGGCGAGACTGAGAGACAGAGAGACAAAGAGAGATGAAGTAGGAAGTCCTTCCTAACGCCACGCACCAGACGCAGCAGCAACAGAAGCAGCAGCTAAGAGCTTGCTAATCTGGTGTCGTTTCGCAGGGAACCAACCATCTCGCGGAGCTTGTCCTGCTGGTGGTGGCGCTCCTTTTGTCTCCCTTTCCTACCTCTGCTGCTTCTGCTGTTTGGCGTAAGAAGATATTTTTGGCAATGATGGTACTGGCGCACCAGCAATCGCGGTGGCGGTGCTCGTGGGATTCCCGGTGAATTCGTTTCGGATTTTATTGCGTTTCGTTTGTTTTGGTCCCCTCCCTCTCTCTCGGGCTCCCTTTCCGCAAGACAGAGCCGAATACCTTTTCGGTCTGTTCGGCGGCCGGTGTGTGAGGACTTAATCCTGGTGAGGCGGATTTCGCGCGATCCCCATCGAGTTTCTCGGTTTGTAAGAGTCAATCCTTGCGCTCCGCGAGGAATGGTTAGTGTGTTTTTTGTTTTGTATTGTGTTTTATTTCTTTCGATAAAACGAAATCACTGCGCGGGTCGTGTTCTGGCGCAAAAACCTTTTTTATGGTTTTAGCTGGCGCAGCATATCGTTGCCCGTAGTCCACGATTAACGCATCACCGCGATAGAGCTATTTCCGATGTCTGTCAAGGCCAGTGTGCGGTGCGGTAGTTGGTTTAGAGAGAGAGAGAGAGAGAGAGAGAGAGAGAGAGAGGGGGGTGGCCAGAGGTCCCAAACTTCTCTCAATCCGCTGTGTAGATAAACACAAGCACACGGTAAAGCAGTGCGACTCGGGGTCGATTGTACGCTGTTTGTTGTGGTTCCTTCTCGCCTTCCGACGGAACTCGCGCGCAGCAATTAACCCGCGAGACGGCACCACGTCGTTCATCTTCGCGACGCTCCACTGGGTCCGTGGCTCGTGTGGTCCGCCCCTATCATATGCTAGGGTCGCGGCCGAACGGCCAAGGTCATAAGTTATGTAGAATATCAAATTCAAGCAAACGAACGAAACGAACGAGAACACGAGAAAAGCAAGAATCAGTCTGGGCTAACGATGAACGGTTTTTAAAGAACAGTTCCCTGGTACCAACTTTGACTAATTTAGCTTGTGCTGAGCCATTAATTCAGTTTTCTGGTGCGCCTGAGGGTCATCACTTCGACGTCGGTTTCATTTAGTCGCGACTGCCCTCATCATGATCGTGGTCTTGCAACGCCATTTCCTCGTTGTCGTCATCACCGGGGCATGTATACGTTACCAACCCAGAAATACACCATCCAGAATGTGTTAAACAGCGCTGAAATGGTGATGATTCAATGGTGCTTACAGTGAAACTCTCGGAAGCATCTTAAAACACAATATTTCTGAGAAATTCCACCACGTTGCTGACTGAATCCGTGTTCATTCGTGCATGCCAGCAAAAGCAAGGTGTTGAGCTTTCGCATCCAAGTCGCGTTGTAACCAGGGAGATCCTCCCCATACCATAATAATCTGTGTTTCTATAGAAGATCTTCAAATGGTTCAGGGGTAGTCAGTGCCAACAAAAGCATCCTTTTGACCGAGTTTACACGTCAGTCCTCGTGGACCGCAGAACATTTAATTAGTGCAGCTTTTGACGAGAAGATGCGGCGACATTGACAAAAGGCGCATCGTGAAGATGCATCGGAATCCCAGGAGAGACCGCACAGTGCTGCAGAACCACTGCTTCAAGTGGCAGTACTTGTTGTTCTGTTGCGTTTGCCACCGTTTGCTAGCTTAAAAAAATGAAATCCAGATCTCGACACAGCACCACCAACAACAACAGCGGTGGTTAAAGTGGTGCTAAATGAGGTCAGATTCCCCGGTCCCACCCCAGACACCAGATGGAGATTGCATTTCCAGTGGGAAAAGTGAGTGTTCCGCTGAGAGATTCCCTTTCTTGGTTGGGAGAATGCTTTCGCTTTGGAGGTTTCTTGAGTAGAGAGCGAGGTTTGAACATTAATTAAAAGAAAACAAGTTCGGCGCAGCCATTTGTGCCACACTCTACACGCTACGTATCAGCTCATTCGACGATGAATAGAAAGAGCGGCCACCATCTCTCGGGATGAGCTTCTTTTTCGCTTTCCCGGCGATTTGTTGTTTGCCAGCAGAAAGCATCAAAGCTTCCCCATTGTCCTTGACCCATCGGTGTCCACCGACCGACGGGCAC
>NC_064877.1:81035646-81048146 GCF_943734665.1 Anopheles aquasalis
TAGAACTAGAATGTCGGTTTCGCAGGATATTGAGTTTCCTATGCAGTGGAGCCGGGGTGGTGCTGGATAAAAATACTCTGTTGTCATTCCCTCGTTCTCGGTCCACCATGGTCAACTGCAGTACCCGACTTGGAGCTTGGTCAGGAAATTGCCTCGAGAGTGTAAAGGAAAAGGAGTCTCCCGTGTTTTTTCGGACACCAAATGGCGTGCGTGTGCAGGAAATGAACGAATGTGAAAACGACGAATGCTGGAAGGTCCAAATCCGTGTCTAATGTCGATGCAGAAGAAGTCTTTCAAGTCTCGAAATATTCCCCTGCTGGCCACACGGTCCTTCGTTGTCTTCTACACTCTTTCTCGTCGGTCGCTGGCCATCGTGCCCAACCAGCGAGCGCCATCTTAATGGAAATTGCAGTACATAAATCATGCGAAAAACAATACCACCCCAACCCCAGACGCTCATGTTGTGCCTCTGTGCCTCTGTGTGCGGTGAGGGAAACTCTTTCCCTTCGCGATCTTATTGTGCGAGGAAAAATCATAACCGGAAAAGTGGTTGTTCTGTGGCGACTGCTTCAGCTGCTGTTGCTGCTGCTGCTGCTAAATGGCAATGAAAATGGACGCGTGAAAAGGACGTGCAAAAGGAAATGGCAGTAGGTGGACGGGGGGTGAAAATGGCAATAAACAACGAAACTCCATCCGCCATTCCTCCCTGGCACTCGCTCCCCCTCCAAACACAAACCAAACGAATGGTTTTGAGGTTTTTTGGGTGGACCTTTTGAAGCAACCACCATTCCTGCGCGAGCCAGCCAGCCAGCTTCTGCTGATATGGAGCTTCTCGTTCGCTAGTTTTTTTTCCTTTTTTCCCTTCTTCTTCTTCATCTTCCTTTTTTTTTTTTGGTTGGGAATAAAAATGCATAACACATAGCATCGCTTCCGGTCTCCTCTTCCTCCGCGCTGGCGCTTCAAGTTTGGCTAACGACGAAAATATGTTCCGGGGCAGCTTTTCGGCCTCGTGTCGCGTGGCCAAACCTCTCTAGGGCCTCTATTCCGGCCGGTTCGGCGCAAAAAGTTAACTCCCCGCTCGCGAGCCATGCTCGGTTCTGGCCCGGCGCATTTATGGTTGGCCACAAACCTTCTGAAAGGGAGAGAGCGATGCGCACATGCTGCTGGCTGGCCGGTGGTGAACATAACAAATAGGAGATTGTGGCTTTGCACCCCTCCCTCCGCTCGGTTTCCACGGTTTACGAAGCAGCATCCGGACGATGTGGATAACGAGGAAGAAAAATGGCTGCCCTTCCCGCCAACACGCCCTGATAACAACACGCCAGATATGGCACGTGGCCAGGAGGGTCAAAGGCAACAAAACACGCGCCGCTTACAAACATTACTGGCCTCGTCCATGTCGTCGTCGAAAGCCAAACTTTCCATTTCGTTTTCCCACTAAAACGGTTCCTAGCGGTTGTTGCCGTGGTTGTGGCCTCCCTGTTTTTTTTTGTGGCCAATGGATTCCACTACTACTTCCGGGTTGAGTTATGCTTTATCTAGTGAAACAGGAAGAAATTAAGGCACCCGCTGGTGCAACTTCTGTTCTGTTTTCACACCTTCCGTTGGAGAAAGTGAAAATGGAGATAGATAGTGTTGCAGCGCTCGCTTTTCCGGATCTATTTGAAGCGTAATGAAGTGCTGCTTCGATGGCACTTCCCGTTCCAATGAAGCGGCCTCTTCTGCTTGAGAACACAGCAACCAGCGTACAGGTGCATCATCAGCATCATCATCGAATCGCAATGCATACACTACCGTCGCCGCCTGTCATAGATAAATGATGTTGGATTCGCATTTTTATCGTAAACGTTTCCACTCGAGCTGGTCGAGCGTCGATAAGCACCACGGACACGGCGATCACGCGATATTAATCGTGATTAATGGCTCGATGGAACGGTTTGTCCTTCCATGCGCCCTTCCAAGTAAAATGGTTGCTGCTAGTTGATTTATCTCCACGCATGTATGTGTTTCTGTGTGTCGATGTGTCACCTTCTCAATATCCGGGCTCATCTTTGACCGGTCGAACGGGAGGGGTGGGGGGAGGGGAAACCCTTTGTCTGGCCATCACGACGGCAATCGATCTGTTCTTCCTCTTCGCTTCAAGGAACATCCCACGCTAAAAGAGGACTCTTTGGCTAAGGGTCCGTTCGGAGGGGGATGGTGACACATCCCTTGTGTTATCAGTTCACCCCCTCCACCCGCCGGGTTGACTGTCTGTTGCTGGCACTTTTCGTTAATGTAATCTCGGTCGCTCGAATCGCCGGGCGCCGTCCGCCCTTTTTCACACTTAATCGGAGGCCAAAGGCCAGGCTGGAGGGGGGAAGGGGTGCTTTCACTCGGCGTCAGAACACAAAAGGTGAATTCAGGTTCTGTGTGGCCTGAGTGTGTGTTCTGTTTCGCTTCCTTTCCAACTCTCTCTCTCTCCTTCCTCTCCTGTGCTAATGTGAAGCATTTGATTCTACTCAACTCGAGCTAAACCCTCATTTACTGGGAGGGTGGCTCACTCCCCAATCCCTGATGGAATCCTTTTTCCTCGATTTTTTTTGTTTTTTTCTTTGGGCAGCGTCTAAGGACGGAACTCGCCGTCTGCAGAATCGTTTTTGGGGGAAACGTTGTCCTAACTGCCTGGCTACCTGGGTTCCGCATCACCCTCCCCGGCTCCTAACTGCGCCCCCTGACGTAGTACTATCCAATAATACCTAGAAACGTTTGGATCGCTCCCCCCTCAGCGCTCTGTTCCTTTTGTTTTTGTGCTTCTTTTCTTCTTCTACTGGCACCCCGACCACACCACCAGGGCCATAAATCTCCTCGGTGCGGTGGAGATGGTCTGAGGTACTTTGTATTCATGCTTTGCAGATTAATTTCTGACCCCAGGCCCACAGCTCAGGTCAGTTGGAGTGTGGTGTGTGCGTACTGAAGCTCAAGCGTTGGCCAAACGGGCACTTAAGTAGGTCGTTTTGTGACGATGTACGTGGCGGTGTGAGAGGTAGAAGTAATTAATGGAGTTCCCATACCACCTTCTCGAGCTACCAAGGCACGGCTTGAATGCAGTGCTTACTGTGAGCACTCTTTCGCTTGACGTTTAACCGAGATTTTGATTAGCAGGGCAGCGTTGCGTTCCGTTGCGTTCTTCTTCTTCTTCAGCTTCAGCTACCAGACGCAATCGAGGTAACCGCATTGAATCGCGTTGACAACGATTTACGATAGCGCGCTAGCAACGTTTATGCCTAGACGCCCGCTAGATAACTCTTAGCAAAATAGCAATTGCAATCGACCGATGGCACGCGGGTGGCCCTTTTGCGTAATTGGTGATCCTCCTAGCAGGGGGCAGAAAAAATGGCCGCCACATTCCCTAACCTTGTCATTGTTGTTGGTGTGTTTGTTGTGGTGAGAAATGGTACTCACTATTTGCAACCTTTGCTATTCGCCAAAGGTGCCGCGCATCGGAGGGTGAGAGCATTTGTTTCTGCATAATCTGCCGTATCAATGTTAGTCACGTACCGGCTGATAGCTCGCTGACGTCTTGGCGTCGGTATGCCCCAGGGGGTGGCTCTCTCCCTGTGCTCCGGTCTGTGCAACTTTAGGGAGGAGTAATTTATTTTTTCACGCTCCTTGAACTGATTCCAAGCCAGAAGGGTGTACCACGCGAAGTGATGTGTCACATGGGCTGAAAGGTTGAAAAGCCTCACGCCTGACGAATGGCTTTAGGCGCACCGACGACGCCACCGACGCCGCCGCACGCTTGGTAATTCATTCAAACGAAATTCAATTCACCACCACCAGACCACCTTCACCGACCGAAGGAAATAAGTTCATTTCTTTGCGTTCGAAGTAGGTGCGGCGCGCCATTGTGGTCGCGCTGCTGCTCCATTGAACTGAATTCGGTGTGGCCACCAACGATGGGGCTAAGGTTTTTGGCGGTCCGCGTACGCACCATCATCATCATCATCTTCCTCTGCTGCTGCTGCGACGTCGTTGGCACGTCTCCACCGGTGTGACACGGCGCCAGCGTTGCGCCACCGGTAGGGCGCAAGTGGCGCTAAAATGAATTTCAAGTAGATTGGTATATTGATGGTGATTTGGATTCGACATTCCAAGGAGCGGTTCCTGCCTCTTTTTCGGGCGGGGTGAAGGACCCTGTGTGAGGTTTTTTTTGTTTTGATTCTTTCCCTCGGTCTCGTTACCGTGGTTGACGGTGACGCAAATTTGATGCTTCCTGCTCCATTTCACCCAGAACAGAAGAAGCTGCCCCCTTGGAGAGATATTCCCAGAACAAATTGGGCTCCAAATTGTAAAACAAATGGTTCTTAATGTTGTGCGCGAATGCGATTTCATCTCCAGCGGTAGCGGAACGATTCGAGTACCTTGCTGGAACATCCATTCCATCGCCAGGTCGCGACCGCACTGTGTCAATCGTCAACAGAGCCTTTAACGGTCCCGGATTCAATCGATGAAATAGGAGAAATGGGAATTTTTGTCACCTTGGCCCAAAAGAGTGAAGCCGACCAGGAGAGGATTGTCCCAGATTTAATAGCCGCGAGGTCGCGTACCTAGACGCGATTCCGATCAATATGCCAGGCCGGATATGCCACAACACGTGTTCGTTTGTTCCGGTTTACGAGGATCCGGAATGGTTCCTTCTTCTTTCAAGCAACAAAAAGCATTCTGGCGCTCTCTCTCTCTTCAGCTCATGGAGTGAACCTTCTGTTCGTATCTAGTTGGAAAAAGGGGAGGATAAATTTTCATTTTCACGAACCCTCCCAACCGAAGGTACACCGAGGGTCCCAGAGTCTAAGTGAAACTTACGCGCTACCGGATCGAAGGATATTGGATTTTATAGTTCTCGGTACTCACCTCGCGTGATGGCGGATGGATCATTGTTTGGAGACTTTCCATCGTGGTGCTCTCTTGAGTTTCTTGAGCCCAATCACAATTTATCGCTCCGGTCGACCGGTGTGTGTGGTGCGTTACGCGAACGCGATTTTTTGAGGAGTGACGATCAAACGACGTACCTTTTCTACGCCAAAAAAGGTTGTAAAGCTACCAAAAAAAAAAGGGTCTAACGGTGATGCTGGTACGCGGTTACGGTGCTCTAGAGGCGTGTGTGGTTTGCAGTGGCCAAGTATTTGGCACCAGGAATCGATGAAATGTTTATGTTTTTCTTTAATCCGAATCCCCATCACTCACTGGATTCCTCGACAGGGCCGCCTTGACGCCGAGCCCGGGGGTCGTGACCATGCCGCTGGTCTAAGTGTTGTTGTGGATGGAAGGATTCGAGGAATTTAAAATTCCAATCAGCAAACCCGCAACCCGGAAAACCATTGTACCGCATCTAAAAGGTTTTCCCTTTCGAACACGCGCGTGTGTGAGCGTGTGCTACGGACACATACAAACATATACACATACAGATAAACATTCTCACTCTCCCCTTTTCCTTTATTGTTGTTAATTCCAAACGATTCCACTCTGGGTTTTGGGTTCTCACGCTGTTTTTGCTGACGAGAGTTTTTTCCGCATTTTTCGCGTCTCCTTTCACCGGAATGATTAATTTCGTACCGTTTTTTTTTCCTTTTTGTTGCGACCCAAAATGGCAGTTACCGGAAGCAACAAAATAGTAATGAGACTCCCACGGGCGTTCCAGGATGCGCCAGAGTATTGAGCAAACATTCCCGAGCGGTACAGTTGACAGTCCAAGCAACCTATGCACTTTCATTCTCTTTTTCTCTCCGATCTTTTTCAACATTTTTCCGTTGCTCGTGAATTTAAAGAGCTTTTTGGGGCATCCGGCATTCAAGGATTTTCCTAGACGCTTTTTGGGGGTTTGAGGAGCAGAAATCTCGAACTGATTGAAAGCACCGGAACACCATGACACTCGACTGATTGATAGCGAGACCTTCACGGTATTCGGCTACCCGAGCGTAGCATGAATGGCATTAGACTTCCTTCTTCTTCAGCTGCGGCTCTCTTCATCCTAAACTCTCCTTCTCGATCTCGAACCCCCGGAATAAAGCTTGTTGAAATGCTTGGCTCGTGGTGGTGTCGACCAGAACCGTCTACCTTCTTAACTCGAGAAGCCCTCCTCAAAAGAAGCAGAGACAGGCAGAGAACGAAAAAGAACGAAGAGAGTGACGTAGACGTGGGTCAAAGGGATATGTCCCAGTGCCTTCGCCGGTCCGTATGTGAATGCCACGTCGTCTCGTCGCAGATTAGGATAATTTAATTTCAATTACATCTGCTACACTCCCTGCTGCTTCTCCTTTCAGCCGTCCACCATGGCGCTGGATGAAAAAAAAAAAGATGGAAAACCAAACAAATCCAAATCCAAAAAAAGCGAAAAAAGACAAGAAAAAACGATGAGAATCCCAGAGCGTGGGGCCTTTTCGATTCTCTGTGTGTGGCTTGAATCCTTGACGAGGTTGCCGCAGATTGCCCTAAAAATCGAGACCGAACGAACGCCCTAAACAAATCCCGGCATTTCATTGGTCGACCATCGTCGTCGGTGGTCACCGGGAGGCTGTCCTGTCATGTCCTGTCCTGTGTCTAGTGCGTCTGTCTCCCTTATCAGCGATGTGACCCCTTCTCCGGTGACAGCCCAGACGCCGATTGCCTCTTCGACGAGCTTTCAACAAGCCGCTTTTCGATTGTGAGCTCGAAAGCTGACAATGTCCTGCCGTCTCTGTGGTTTTTTTTTTTGGGAAATTATCATCCAAAAACCGGACGAAAGTTGCGAATTAGATTTCAAGCTCGGTGTTTCGTCCTTGTGCTCCGGTCCGGGGTCCAGTTCGGTTCCTGGTACCATCAAATCCCATTTGGTCGATCAAATTGAAACGACCTCAACGTGGCGTGGCGCCTTTTTGTTTTCGGTCGCAAGTTTGTTGTTCCCCGGGTGCGGTACCTTCGAGTTTGAGGCGCCCCCGAAACTCGAAAACCACGAACCACGGAGAAGGATTTCATGGGAAGTTCTCGGGAACTTCTCTGACTTCCACGCCACGGCCAGACACACAGCCAACCGAGAGGAAGAGAGAGAGAGAGAGAGAGAGAGAGAGCCAGGAGCTTCTCCTTCCCGGGACTAAAGGTTCTTTGGCCAGCTTTTCGCCCCGTCCCTAGTAGCATAATAATGCTGGGAGGTGGTGTAGGCGGTGTAGTGGGGGAGGCAAAAGATGATTTAAATTCCGTACATGCCCGGCCCGGCCCTCCGGAAAGCTGGCTGGCTGACCGGAATACGGAAAGCGTAAGTTTCGGCCAACAAGGTTGGTGGTCTTGTTCGTTCGCTGCTTGTTCTGTTGGCTACTCGTGAACATCTTCACCCCAGGCTCTGTGTCTCCGTGTCCGAGAGGTGTGTCTGGCCCCCCCCGGGAGAGTGTGGGAGGGAAAGTTTGTTCGTTGATCTGCTTCACAACCAAGGCAAGCAAGTGGCCTAGCACCTTCAGTGTACTTCCTTTGTTCTTCACGTACTCCACGCGAGTTTAAAGTGCGAATGAGCTCCAGTTTGGCTTCCACTCCGGTTGGCAGCTTTCACCGGTTATCACCTGACCGCGGCCATCGCCAGTATCGATCGGATCAACGGTCTTTCGGAATAGTAAAGGGCGCTGTTTCCTTGCGCAGCAGCAGCAACACTATTAACCGAATTGATGGTGATGGACTGCGGGCAAACGATTTTATGATAAACAGGAACCGCGCGATGGTGCACCATAAACCGAATGTGCAAGAGCACGCGACTCGCTGGACCATAATCAGGTGGTTTGCGGGCTTTACTGATTCGTTTCGCGTTCCGCATCGGAATATCGGAATCGGGCGGAACGGTCTTTGCAGTCAATGTGTGTAACGAATGCCCTGGAGGTTCTTCTTCTTCTTTGTGTTCTGCACCATCATCATCATCATTACGCTCGTCCGCACCATCGATATTGGGGAAGCGTTTTTATTGAAATAGCTGCAATGGGTGTTGATGGTTGCGACACGAGACTCGAAGCGTTGTTTATACGGTGCGATAGTGTGCACCGCTGCGTGGTTGTATGCTATTTCGCGTGAGTGCTTTTACTGAGGCAGTTGCCGATATTATAGATATTAAAATGAAAAACTTGTTTCTAAAAAAAAAAGGAAGGTTAGATACCCTATGACCTCAAAAAGTGAAAAAAAACAAAGGCAATCGAAATGTCAAAAGCGCGTGTCACTTGCTCTGAAATGTCTCAATGATGCGCCGTCCTTGTGTCCTCGTGGTACGTAAGTAAGAAGCGAGGTAATGCCACTCGTAAGGACACTGCCATCGCCATCGAGCACCGAGCAAAAACCGAGTTACCATTTTGGCCAATGGCACCTCTCAGTACCACCGGAGGACCTTTCCCAACAACCCCGAAACGGTTTTAACCGGTTCGAGCATGTTGATTCGATAGCACCATGGCAACGACCACCAGGCACAGGAAGGTTGCTTGTTTGGGACCACCCGGCCGAGTCCATGAAATGCGGGAATTCGTTGTGGAGGATACGCTCGATGGAAATGCGGTGAAAAAAAAACAAAAAAAAATAGAAGGAAATAAGGACCTTTTAAGGGGGGGAGGGTGGTCTTCCCTGCAGGTAGAACGATCAGGTAGCACCACATCAATCAGTCTGGCGAACCGGGGCCCGGTGCTTGAGTTAGGTTACTGGTAAAAAAATAAAATACACTCCCCCTCCTTTCCTAACGGGGTCTCCCCTGCTGTGGAGGACAGCAAAATGTTAGAAAAAAATCCCGGTATTTCCCGCGCGAAATCATTAGAAACGTGTTATGGCTCCCGAACCCGAAAGCGATGCGGTGAAGAGGAAAAAAAAAAGGAAAAAGGATCAGGATCGAAATACTTTGTCAAACCAGGGTGTCCTACCAGGTGGTTTTGAGAGGGGTTGGAGGGTGACAGTGTAGAATATAGTGAAAAAAAAACATGCCAGCAGCAACAACAACAACAAGCCAACGCTCAGTGACAAGCCAGGGCAGAGGGCTTCCGGAACATCGCTTCCAAACAATATGACAGCGTCATTGCGCCACGTTGAATGGCGTGAAACGCGGTCGAGAGCTTACCCCCAACCGACGGGGAGAAGGCTCTAAATTTGAGCTTAAAATATTTGTTTCGATTTTGTGTTTCCGGTGCCAAGCGGTCCCAATATTGAGTTGCAGTTTGCGTCGGTGTCTGTCGGTCCCGGAGTGATGAGAGGAGAGGAGCTGGATGGAAGCCGGATTATTTATCGTTTTTTTTAACGGGTGATAAAGGGAAGGAGAAGGTTGAAGCGGGGCACGTGGCACTGTGGCGTCGATGATGAACTGTTGAAATCAGTGATCGCGTAGAAGTGCAAACGATTGCTAGTTTCTGCTTTTTATTTTCTAAAATTTTTCAATCATTTTGGGAGCAAGAGAGAATAAAAAATAATCAAAAAAAAGAGAGAAAGAGAGAGAGTGAGAGAAAAAATGGAAAAAACGAGAGCACACCAAACAGAATGGAGGCGCCCGGTTTCGCACGAATCGCAAGGTTGATCGCGAACTGTTGATTAATGAAGATAGGTCCAGCACCGCTTCTGTGTACTGTTAATGTGAAAAGTTACTCCTACTGGCACACCCTGTCGCGTGAATTCTTCGCCCTTGCCGTGGTAAACGATGAATATTTTATATTGCTTTCGCTCAACGCACGTTGCTGGCCAGTTATTGCTATTACCAGCGCGTTTTGTTTGCTTTTCGGCGAAGAGAGCGTAAGAAAGGAGATGATTTTCGTGCCAGAAAAGGTTTATTTTTGAGAGACAAAATGTTATGGATATCGACACGTCTTAACCGCGATAGTAATCAGCGGTTTTCTGTGTGTTCTTCCGTTGTTCTTATGTTTTTAATGCCTCTCGCCAGGTGGCTCTCGAGCCGGTGGTCACATATTTTGTGCAAAATCGCTCGCGTGGTTACCATTTTATGTTCGTTGCTACTGCTATCACTTTTCAGTACACCTTCACATTACCTTCTAACGACCTCTCTCTCTCTCTCTCTCTCTCTCTCTCTCTCTCTCTCGCTCTCTCTGTGTCGACAGTGGGCACGACTTACGCGAAATTCGAATCTTCTTCCGTTGCCACCATCGCCATTCGCTTTCTCGCACGTTCACGGAATAAATTCCCACGATTTGTTGGCTGTTTCCGGGCCACGGGCCGGGCCTCGACTTTGGGCACGACACGACGGTACCATAAAGTGATAATTTAGCGCGCGGTACTCCTCGACTTTTCTTCACGTTCCTTGGGCCACATCCTTACTAGGGACACGGAGGAGAGATAGAGAGAGAATGAAAGCCGGCTACCGAATTTTCTCCGAAGATCGAACAAGCTTCACTAATGGCCACTAAAGCCGGTAGCAGCAGCAGGAGGCTGAGGATCTGCCTCTTTTGCTTTTCAAGTTCTCCGTAAAATCGGCTGTTGCTGCGAGAACCGCCTACGGGCTCGGTTGAGTGGAATCGACGACCGGTGAACGACGACAAAATTGAAGACGACACAGCGCTTGGAAGAAGAAAGCACACACATTAGATCGACAGGAGAGCATCTGGTGCTTTCGGGGGCCGAAGATTTGAAGATTTCTTTCCGAGTGATACTTCCGGCGGATACTGTTGGTGGCCCACTCAGGGCACTTAGCTCGCAACATTTGCAATTGTTTAGCTTTTTCAACAGATTTTCCATTAAAATATTCATAAACTATTAACCGTCTCTTTCTCTCTCGCTCTTCTTCTATGAGTCTGATTGTTGTGAAGACGCGTTCTAGGCGCGTGTTGCGATGCATCATCACGTCGAACCGTAACATCTCGCCTTCCTCTCTGGCTTCAAAACCTATGGAGGGCAATTTTCATTTAAATTTATTTGCCACTTTGTACAGGCGATGAAGCGGGAGTGGATGGGAGTATCCACGATCCATTTGGTTTTGTATTGGCAGCAAATATGAATATGGCCACCGGATTGCCAATTGTGATGGACAAAAATGAGCAGAAGCGGTCGCTCCCATCATCAGGAGAGGTCGGGAGGGCGCCTGCTGATAGCATAACGTGTCCAGCAAGCAAGCGTTTGCCTTTATTTGTATGAATAATTTACCAAATATGCCAATGGCCCTGTTGTGGGGAGGGGCAGAGAGGGGA
The DNA here is from genome assembly GCF_943734665.1 of Anopheles aquasalis. Lineage (NCBI taxonomy): Eukaryota > Metazoa > Arthropoda > Insecta > Diptera > Culicidae > Anopheles > Anopheles aquasalis. Next base: position 81,046,803 of record NC_064877.1, read on the forward strand.
TTAGCATATAGATGGCTTTTCGAAGGTGTTTCGAAGGTGCCCGTTGCCAAATTTGTGGTTTTCAGGCGTGTTCCAATACCATCGTGTACACAATCTGTTTACATGAGCTTGAGCTAAATCTGCTTGCCAATGCACAGACACAGGGACACGCAAGCATACAATGTTCACCCAAAGCAACATTTAAGAACCCAAGTTTGTCGGTCGTTTGTGGTCCAAAGGACGTGAACTGCAAACGAGAAAAGGATCGGTTGTAACGCGCGATGTCGCGCGTCAGAGGTCAGCCATTTAATTCTAATTCTTGTGTTCTTGTATGCGAACGACACTAGACACCAGTCCTGCTCCGAGGACACCAAACAGTTCAGAATGACTTGAACGCCATCAAGGGTATTTATAGAGTGGTGTGGCTGCAACACTTCATTTGCTACTTTTTGATGGTTTTATATTCTATCTCAATCGCCCCGAGGTCACTTCTCTCTATCAATATCTGTTATCTCGCTGGTGCAGCTCTTCTCGGTCGCCAAGCAGCTCGGTAACCAAACCAGCCACAAGTTTCTGGACCGCCTGTCGATACATTCTCATCAGCAGCCAAACGTTCACGCGAGAAGGAGAAGTTAGTTTGCTGCAAAGCCAACCGTTGAAAGGCAATGAATTGCAATCTGGTGACGTTTCGGGCAGAGCGTAGTGCAGTTTCAAAACGAAATATTGGACATTCGTAGCTCGTATCGCTGGCAAGGGAATGAAATTGTTTTCACACCATGCAGTATGTTGCCGGGACACTTCTACATAGAGTGAGTGTTGTGCTTTTTATGCACTGACGTCGGACTTTTTTTTCATCTCAATTTTTCTCTCATTAGAGTGTGTTGAAATAGAGCAACTAGAACTGACCCTGTTCGCCCTTTGCTTGCTATTGCTATTTGCTCTTGAATCACAGGACAAAAAAAAAGGCACTCCGGACAAGCTTAACGTTGATGAAGAGAAGGAGAAAGAGAGAGAGGTGGCGAATCCCCGGTGCTATCCCAGGATAAATTTAATTAGAAACTCAACAACAAACACGAACGACTCACGACGGTGTTATTTGTGGCAAATTGCTTTTGCTCCATTCAGCGCACGAGCGACGAAAAGTGAGTTTCCGCCTGCCCTGCAATAAGCTTTCGGTTCGGTAATTACTTTCCCTAGTGTGGCATGCATGTGGAGTCTTGCTTGCCTTCGCTAAGGCGGAACCTTGATTGGTGGCTTTTCTTACCGGGCCGTGCATATTATCCGGAAGGAGGTCCTGGGGATTCGCCAAGGCAAAAGGACAGGACGCGAGGACGGTTGTCATTCGGTTATTCGAATTGCAGGTTC